>NW_028165496.1:0-494508 GCF_964263955.1 Coregonus lavaretus | reverse complement strand
AAGACCCTCTGTCTTATATAGCCTTTTGGTTCTCATTCCTTTCACATACATCTGGCAAGTCTCCATGGGCACTCCCTGTCTTAGAAGTTCATCTCTTTTTACCCCAAGTCAGTATACTAAACATCACTCATGCTATCCTAAACATCACTAATCTACCTTGACATAATGGAATGAAGACTTTATGGCCCCAAACCACTCATTTCTTAACTCTTCCTCTGTCCTCACAACACTATGGCATGACATCATTATACCATAAAGGTCATACATATTACCACGAGGTCATACATATTGTAGATACTATTGTTTTCTTTGATAATAACCCCAATATCAAACCATCCTGTGGCCTCCACCTGCCAGTAGAAACGTCCAGTAGACCCTTGGTACAATGCACAGACAGGGATCTTGTACAAATTGATGGATCAATCCATTTATTTGATTCTTCCCCTCTGGTAGCTTCGTTTCCTATGCTAACAACGTCCCCACTGTTAGCATTGTTAGCTTCGTTTCCTATGCTAGCACCATCCCCACTGTTAGCATTGTTAGCTTCGTTTCCTATGCTAGCACTACTCTGACTGTTAGCATTGTCCTCTCTCCACAACACTGTCCTCCTATCCTTAAATCTGTCCTTAAATCTGACAATTCATCTTGATGGTTGTAAAGTCGTCTCAAATAAAACTGTGAAGGACCTCGGCGTTACTCTTGACCCTGATCTCTCTTTTGACGAACATATCAAGACTGTTTCAAGGATAGCTTTTTTCCATCTACGTAACATTGCAAAAATCAGAAATTTTCTGTCCAAAAATGATGCAGAAAAATTAATCCATGCATTTGTTACTTCTAGGTTAGACTACTGCAATGCTCTATTTTCCGGCTACCCGGATAAAGCACTAAATAAACTTCAGTTAGTGCTAAATACGGCTGCTAGAATCCTGACTAGAACCAAGAAATTTGATCATATTACTCCAGTGCTAGCTTCCCTACACTGGCTTCCTGTTAAGGCAAGGGCTGATTTCAAGGTTTTACTGTTAACCTATAAAGCGTTACATGGGCTTGCTCCTACCTATCTTTCCGAGTTGGTCCTGCCGTACATACCAATACGTACGCTACGGTCACAAGACGCAGGCCTCCTAATTGTCCCTAGAATTTCTAAGCAAACAGCGGGAGGCAGGGCTTTCTCCTATAGATCTCCATTTTTATGGAACAGTCTGCCTACCCATGTGAGAGACGCAGACTCGGTCTCAACCTTTAAGTCTCCTGAGTGGCGCAGTGGTCTAAGGCACTGCATCGCAGTGCTAACTGTGTCACTAGAGATCCTGGTTCGAATCCAGGCTCTGTCGCAGCCGGCCGCGACCGGGAGACTCATGGGCGGCGCACAATTGGCCCAGCGTCGTCCAGGGTAGGGGAGGGAATGGCCGGCAGGGACTTACATGCTTTAGTCTCTCTTACGGAGTGTAATCGTAGTAAACAAGTTTACAGAAGAGTCTTTTAAATTGACTTCAAACAGCTAAACACTTGGCTGACTTCCCCTGTTCCGTCCCCTAACATCCCTTAGGTGCCGTTGTTGCATTGCTAGTTGCCAGCAGAAGAAGAAGCTGTAGATCCATCCATTCATGTCACAAACGGCTTCCGTTTCTATTTTTCTTCCACTTTACTAAGAAGCTTTTTCTTGGTTTGCTCTTTTTTTTGTTTTGTTTACTAATAATTGCTCACTTTAGTGTGTGCAGCTGACTGTAAGATTGATTCAGTGCAGCAGTTAGCACCTCCAGCTCAGTTGTTGAAAACCCTTGGATATGACTGATGTCTAGTGACTCTAGTCTGTTGTTGGGACTTGCCAGCGCGTCTATGAAGGGCTTCTGGTTCTCCAGCTGGCTGTAGATTATGCTGAGTTCTCTCAGGTGTGAGCCAGGCATTTGGATAGCTGATGCCAAAATTTCAGCGCAGTCGTCTGTGAAATAGCAGGCCACTAGCCTTAAGAGGGGAAAACAAAGGGCTTATAAAGGACATAAAAAAAAGTGTAAATTATACTAATAGTCGTAAGTGACTACGGTAATCTACCAATCTTAGGAAAGTAAATGGAGGCAGGTAGCTTAGTGGGTAAGAGCGTTGTGCCAGTAACCGAAAGGTCGCTGTTTCTATTCCCCGAGCCGACTAGGTGAAAAATCTATCTGTACCCTTAAGCAAGGCACTTAACCCTAATTGCTCCTGTAAGTCGCTCTGGATAAGAGCGTCTGCTAAATGACGTAAATGTAAATTCACTATCATCTGAACTTACATAGCCTTCCTGCAGTATCTAACTATTGGGAGGAGTCTGCTACGGCCCTGACTTGACGTGTTGTATTTTCTCGTGTCAAATTCATCCAGCACCTCCTCTGACATCAACAGCATGTACGCCAGCGCCGAGCACTGAGCAGGTGTCAGTTCAATCTTGGAGAGACTTTGGGAGGTCAGGAACTTTAGAATTTCATTCACCAGGGAGTTGTCCTTCAGCTCAATCAAACAGTAGAGGAGATTGATACACCTCTCTGAGGAAACAAACCATTCAGTCGATAACTTGACCTTGATGTATTGGATGGTATTCTGGATACTCTCTTTGTCTCCCTCTGTCTGGAGCTGTAGGCATTTCAAGAGGATCTGATTGGACTCCAGTGAGATGCCCAGAAGGAAGCGGAGGAAGAGGTCCAGGTGGCCGTTCTTGTTGTGGAACGCTTTATCCACTGCACACCTGTGTAAGTCATGCAATGTATCCAGCATTCCGAAATATAGTGAAACCCATGGTGAAATACATGGCAAACCATTGGCATGACAATGGGAAACATAGAGTGCTGTGAAGAACTCCTGAATGCTGAGATGCACAAAGCTATACAACTTCACTCTAAACATTGGGTCCTCCTCTCTGAAGATCTCTGTGCACATCCCTGAGCCCAAAAAGGCTTCATTGATATCAATATCACACTCTCTCAAATCTTCTTCAGAAAACACCAGATTGCTCTTTAACAGGTTATGGGAGGCTAGTTTTCCAAGTTTCAAAATGATCTGTACGTCAGACTCTGACAGTTTCCGAAGGTCTGTTTCATTTTTCCCATGCTTCTTGTTCTCCAGGTTTGTCAGAGTGAGTAGGAAACAAATGTACATCTCAGTCAGAGTTTTAGGGACTTCTTCAGAACAGGATCCTCTCAACATGTTCCCAAGAACCATGGCAGTAATCCAACAGAAGACCGGAATGTGGCACATGATGAAGAGACTCCTCGATGTCTTTATGTGTGAGATGATTTTGCTGGACAGGTTCTCATCATCACTGAATCTCTTCTTGAAGTATTCTTCTTTCAGTGGGTCGTTGAATCCCCGAACTTCTGTTACACGGTCAAAACAGTCGGAGGGTATCTTATCAACTGCTGCTGGTCGGGAGGTTATCCAGAGGAGAGCAGAAGGAAGCAGATTCCCCTTGATGAGGTTTGTCAGCAGCACGTCCACTGATGTTGTCTTGGTTACATTAGACAACCTCTTGTTGTTATGGAAATCCAGTGGAAGTTGGCTTTCATCCAGACCATCCAAGATGAACACGACTTTGCAGTCGACCACCTTCTTTGTGTCTTCCATATCTGAAAGTTCAGGGTGGAAGTCACTCAGCAGCTCCAACAGACTGTACTGGTCGTCTTTGTTTCGATTCAAATCCCTGAATGGAAGGGTGAAGACGAAATCTACATCCTGATTGGCTCGTCCTTCTGCCCAGTCAAGGATGAACTTCTGCACCGAGACTGATTTTCCGATGCCAGCGATACCCTTCGTCAGCAGAGTTCTGACGGATGCCTCTTGTTGGAATATGGATTTGAAGACGTCATTGCAGTTGATTGCATGGTCTTGAAATGCTTTGGTCCGAGCCGTATCGTCCATCTTCAAAACCTCGTGCTCTCTGTTCTCCCCTTCACTCTCTGTGATGTAGAGCTCTGGGTAGATCTTGTTGAGCAACGTTGGATCTCCACGTTTTGCAATGCCCTCAAAGATGTTCCCAGACTTCTTCCTCATGTTGGACTTGAGGTTGTTTTTCACTCCTCTCAGGCCTACTTCTAATCAGGAGAACAGGAGAGATATTGAGTAGTTTGTTAGTCCCAGTTTGCCGTTCTAGTGTCTGTAATATGTCACTTTTCACACAAAGTTAGTTTTCTATAGTTCTAATCAGAGTTTGATTATTTGTTACATTGTATTTTTTTTCCATTTGGTCTGGTTGTGTTCACATTGCCAAATGTCAAAGGAATGAAATTGCCTAAACGAAACCATGTGTTCTTCATGCAGGTTGACTCATCATGGGTTGTTTGGTACAGTACTTAACCTACACCCAATGTAGACGGTGCTAAATAGCCTAATAATGAGAAGATTTGCAAGGTCAATTCATGATGTTTGCATATTCACTTTAAATAGGATCAAGTTTACGTCACTGCTGTGTTTTAAATGGCGCAAAACGCAGACGAAAATTCAACTATAATGGGGATTCACATTCTGTCTTATTTTAGTAGAGCTGTATCTGTTCATCTCAAATAAGTACAGAGGTTTGGTTCACTGAAAATCATTTTTGAGAATGTGCACATTTCTGTGTGACTCACCAATAGCTGGATGACTTGTCTCTGGAGAGAGACAGGAAACAGTCAAGCTCTTAATAAAAAAAAAAGAAATACCCTCTATTATCTTCGTAAATATCTTTATGATCTTCGGTCGTAAAATAATAAACGGAGAAATAAAGTTTCTCACCAGCGCCATGTGAACTCATAGTGATATTAATGTTAACTGGATCCCTCACCATTGCAGCCAACAAGCTGGAGTGCAGCGACATTAGAACATGAAGAGTTGGGTTGACAACATTAACGGAGGCTCATATAATTGAAAAGAGACTTAATCTAAAGACACTCACCACACTCAGCCTAAGTTTTCGTTGTCTGATGAAAGTGTTCTTTGTCTCTGATTAAATGTTCACTTCCCTCATGACCTCATTTGTAGGCAGGTTTTAATGTCTATGCTTTCTTGCAACACCTGCCAATGCCAACTCATAAATTGTAGTGTCGCAATATCAAAGGTCAAATGCGATAATATAGCCTTGGCACCCCCTTTTAAGGTTAATAATTAATTTGGAGTTACTGAAGGCTTAGCAACACCAGTCAATATACAAGCCATAGACTGTTCACTCTGCTACCGTCCGGCAAACTGTAGCGGAGCATCGGCTCTATGAGCCTGTCCGACAGCTTCTACCCCCAAGCCAGAAGACTGCTAAATAGCCAGAAGACTGCTAAATAGTTAATTAAATGGTTACCCACTGACCCTATCTTGCATTGACTCTATGCACACTCACTATATATACACACTACATACACTCTCATTAGACTATATATACACACTATATACACACTCACTAGACTATATATACACACACTTGACTATATATACATACTATATATACACACTATATACACACTATATACACACTCACTAGACTATATATACACACTATATACAGTGGGGGAAAAAAGTATTTAGTCAGCCACCAATTGTGCAAGTTCTCCCACTTAAAAAGATGAGAGAGGCCTGTAATTTTCATCATAGGTACACGTCAACTATGACAGACAAATTGAGAATTTTTTTCTCCAGAAAATCACATTGTAGGATTTTTTATGAATTTTTTTGCAAATTATGGTGGAAAATAAGTATTTGGTCAATAACAAACGTTTCTCAATACAGTGGGGAAAAAAAGTATTTAGTCAGCCACCAATTGTGCAAGTTCTCCCACTTAAAAAGATGAGAGAGGCCTGTAATTTTCATCATAGGTACACGTCAACTATGACAGACAAAATGAGGAAAAAAAATCCAGAAAATCACATTGTAGGATTTTTTATGAATTTATTGGCATATGATGGTGGAAAATAAGTATTTGGTCAATAACAAAAGTTTCTCAATACTTTGTTATATACCCTTTGTTGGCAATGACACAGGTCAAACGTTTTCTGTAAGTCTTCACAAGGTTTTCACACACTGTTGCTGGTATTTTGTCCCATTCCTCCATGCAGATCTCCTCTAGAGCAGTGATGTTTTGGGGCTGTCGCTGGGCAACACAGACTTTCAACTCCCTCCAAAGATTTTCTATGGGGTTGAGATCTGGAGACTGGCTAGGCCACTCCAGGACCTTGAAATGCTTCTTACGAAGCCATTCCTTCGTTGCCCGGGCGGTGTGTTTGGGATCATTGTCATGCTGAAAGACCCAGCCACGTTTCATCTTCAATGCCCTTGCTGATGGAAGGAGGGTTTCACTCAAAATCTCACGATACATGGCCCCATTCATTCTTTCCTTTACACGGATCAGTCGTCCTGGTCCCTTTGCAGAAAAACAGCCCCAAAGCATGATGTTTCCACCCCCATGCTTCACAGTAGGTATGGTGTTCTTTGGATGCAACTCAGCATTCTTTGTCCTCCAAACATGACGAGTTGAGTTTTTACCAAAAAGTTATATTTTGGTTTCATCTGACCATATGACATTCTCCCAATCCTCTTCTGGATCATCCAAATGCACTTCAGACGGGCCTGGACATGTACTGGCTTAAGCAGGGGGACACGTCTCGCACTGCAGGATTTGAGTCCCTGGCGGCGTAGTGTGTTACTGATGGTTGGCTTTGTTACTTTGGTCCCAGCTCTCTGCAGGTCATTCACTAGGTCCCCCCGTGTGGTTCTGGGATTTTTGCTCACCGTTCTTGTGATCATTTTGACCCCACGGGGTGAGATCTTGCGTGGAGCCCCAGATCGAGGGAGATTATCAGTGGTCTTGTATGTCTTCCATTTCCTAATAATTGCTCCCACAGTTGATTTCTTCAAACCAAGCTGCTTACCTATTGCAGATTCAGTCTTCCCAGCCTGGTGCAGGTCTACAATTTTGTTTTTGGTGTCCTTTGACAGCTCTTTGGTCTTGGCCATTGTGAAGTTTGGAGTGTGACTGTTTGAGGTTGTGGACAGGTGTATTTTTTTCTGATAACAAGTTCAAACAGGTGCCATTAATACAGGTAACGAGTGGAGGACAGAGGATCCTCTGAAAGAAGAAGTTACAGGTCTGTGAGAGCCAGAAATCTTGCTTGTTTGTAGGTGACCAAATACTTATTTTCCACCATAATTTGCAAATAAATTCATTAAAAATCCTACAATGGGATTTTCTGGATTTTTTTTCCTCAATTTGTCTGTCATAGTTGACGTGTACCTATGATGAAAATTACAGGCCTCTCTCATCTTTTTAAGTGGGAGAACTTGCACAATTGGTGGCTGACTAAACACTTTTTTTCCCCACTGTACTTTGTTATATACATACTCACTAGACTATATATACACACTATATACACACTGACTAGACTATATACACACTATATACACACTCACTTGACTATATGCACACTATATACACACACACTTGACTATATATACACACTATATACACACTCACTAGACTATATATACACTCACTAGACTATATATACACACTATATTCACACTGACTGGACTATACTGTGTATGCAGACTATATACACACTCACTCACACACTACACTGACACTCACACAAAACCCACACACATTCACATAAACCAGAGGAGGATAGGGGAGGAGGAGGAGGATAGGGGAGGAGGAGGAGGAGGAGGGAAGGGGAGGAGGACAGAGGAGGAGGAGGATAGGGGAGGAGGAGGATGATAGGGGAGGAAGAGGAGGATAGGGTAGGAGGAGGAGGAGGAAAACACTCCAGGCCATTCTTGAACGTCTTCAACTAGATGCTAGATAGAAAGTATAACGGAGCTTTATATTTTATATATATATTATATAGATTTTATATTTTCAAATAAATGCCCTTTTTTCCGTCCCTCAAATTGATTTTGATGAGACAAATCGAACAACTTTTATTTTTATCTGAGACAAAGTTTGCCCACCCCTGCTCTAAAGTATCATCCACCCCTCCTCCCTCGCTCTTCCCTCTATCACTCTCCCTTTCTCCCCTCCTCCCTCCCTCGCTCTTCCCTCTATCACTCTCCCTTTCTCCCCCTCCTCCCTCCCACGCTCTTCCCTCTATCACTCTCCCTTTCTCCCCCTCCCACGCTCTTTCCTCTATCACTCTCCCTTTCTCCCCTCCTCCCTCCCTCGCTCTTCCCTCTATCACTCTCCCTTTCTCCCCCTCCTCCCTCCCACGCTCTTTCCTCTATCACTCTCCCTTTCTCCCCCTCCTCCCTCCCTCGCTCTTCCCTCTATCACTCTCCCTTTCTCCCCCTCCTCCCTCCCACGCTCTTCCCTCTATCACTCTCCCTTTCTCCTCCTCCTCCCTCGCTCTTTCCTCTATCACTCTCCCTTTCTCCCCCTCCTCCCTCCCACGCTCTTCCCTCTATCACTCTCCCTTTCTCCCCCTCCTCCCTCGCTCTTCCCTCTATCACTCTCCCTTTCTCCCCCCTCCTCCCTCCCACGCTCTTCCCTCTATCACTCTCCCTTTCTCCCCCTCCTCCCTCCCATGCTCTTCCCTCTATCACTCTCCCTTTCTCCCCCTCCTCCCTCGCTCTTCCCTCTATCACTCTCCCTTTCTCCCCCTCCTCCCTCCCACACTCTTTCCTCTCTCACTCTCCCTTTCTCCCCCTCCTCCCTCCCTCGCTCTTCCCTCTATCACTCTCCCTTTCTCCCCTCCTCCCTCCCTCGCTCTTCCCTCTATCACTCTCCCTTTCTCCCCCTCCTCCCTCCCACGCTCTTCCCTCTATCACTCTCCCTTTCTCCCCCTCCCACGCTCTTTCCTCTATCACTCTCCCTTTCTCCCCCTCCTCCCTCCCTCGCTCTTCCCTCTATCACTCTCCCTTTCTCCCCCTCCTCCCTCCCACGCTCTTTCCTCTATCACTCTCCCTTTCTCCCCCTCCTCCCTCCCTCGCTCTTCCCTCTCTCACTCTCCCTTTCTCCCCCTCCTCCCTCCCTCGCTCTTCCCTCTATCACTCTCCCTTTCTCCCCCTCCTCCCTCCCTTGCTCTTTCCTCTATCACTCTCCCTTTCTCCCCCTCTTTCACTCTCCCTTTCTCCCCCTCCTCCCTCCCTTGCTCTCTCTCTTTCCTCTATCACTCTGTAGTATCACCCCCCCCCCCTTTTACACAAATTAATCATTAAAAACATATTAATAATCAAACATAACTATAACAACAACAATAATACAATAATAAAAATATAAACAAACAACTTCCAAAGACCATTTCCACCCAAAGCTGAATGATGTGTGAATGGTAAATATTTATTACGTTTATTACCTAACATTTTCTAATCAAAACATAATTGTCCTCTCTCTAAGTGAAGGTGTATTTGTGATGAGACAGGTGGATGTCATCTCTCTGAGTGAAGGTGTATTTGTGATGAGACAGGTTGATGTCATCACTGAGTGATGATGTGTTTGATGAGACAGGTGGATGTCATCTTCATCACTTGATATCAGACAGAGACATGTGTGACTATACCATTTCGATTTCCCACCTGGATATCAATAAAGTTCAATTAAAATCTCCCCCCAAAAAACAGACTAAATCTATTTACAGAAATAAAATTAAATTAAAAATGTGTCTGTCAGTTACTCTGGTGATGGCTGCTTTCATTCACAGAGTTTGGATTTTAACTGAGCCAAATATCTCCCTCTCATCACACATGATTTTGAACTAGGGTAAAGGGGCTCAGTGAACGTGGTGTGGAATGTGTACAGGTGGGTCAGTGTACCAGAGGAGACGCTGTAAAAGGACAGAGCGCCGGCCGGAAAGTCCAGATACACTCCTATACACTTTGTGTCCGGCCTGGGTACTGGCACAACTGAGATCCTGATATTATGAATAAATGTGTACTGTTCATTGCAGCAGAAAAGCCCCCAAGACCTCTTCTTCTCAGTAACCGATCTGGATGTATTTGTCACCCCAATGTCAACCCAGCCAGTCCATTCAACCTGCCAGTAGAAACGACCATCAGACAGGGGCTCCCTGCAGCGTACTTTGGCCCACTTATCCAACTTTTTTGTCCGATCTGAGTCATCTGAATCAGAGAAATCCAAATAAGGATATCGGTTAACCTGTGTTCTCCTCACCACCCTCGTGTTGTCCTCGGACAGAGTCAGGTCACTATCTGCTGACATATCGTTCAGCTTGAGCTGGCAGGCATCTGTAGCAAGACAAGGCAGAAAAACAGAAACATGTGTTTTATGTTATTTTCACAATTTGCTTATAAAAGTTTAGGTGCTTAAAAAGCCAGCTTTCTTTTCCTAAATGTAGTTTGATGACTCACATTTCCTCAGGCCTGGTTTGATTCTGGACTCTCCACCATGGTCCAAACTGTGGGACAAAGAAAGAGTCATGTAGGGCCTATTGAACCTGATTACAGTGGAGATTACCTTGATGATTTCACTATATAAACTAGAGTCTTGAAAGCCCATTGAGCAATGAGGTGTTAACAGAAGCAAAAGTCAAATCAACTAAATTTCCTTTTACCTGAGTTTCTCCAGTCTACAGTGTGGATCCTCCAGTCTAGCAGAGAGCAGCTTCACTCCGGAGTCTCCTGGGTGATTGAAGCTCAGGTCCAGTTCTTTCAGGTGGGAGGGATTTGACTCCAGAGCAGAGGCAAGAAACGTACAGCCTTTCTCTGTGACTAGACAACCAGAAAGCCTACAGAGAGAAGAGACAGCATAAAACAATGAACAACTGCTAGAGTATATATTTTTTAAGTTAAAACGTTTAAATTCCATTTAAGTGCAGTGCAGTTCACTAGTTCAATCATTCCTATTTGACTGTTTTCTGAAGTTTACAGTATGCTTTCACAATATCAAATGTGTAATCTACCTAAGAGTCTGTAAGGCACAGTTGGGGTTCCTCAGTCCAGCAGAGAGGAGCCTCATTCCAGAGTACCACAGGCTGTTGTCTCTCAGGTCCAGCTCTCTCAGTACTGAGTATGACCACAGGACAGGAGCCAGGGAGACACAGGAACGTCTGGAGAGATTACACTCCCTTAGCCTTGGGAGGGAGAGAATTTAACGCTACGTTCTCTTGGTGTTTCCATTGTTACGGTATAGTTTTAACAATGCGGTAATAAAAGGTTTCTTCTACTGTAACATGTGGAAGATTAAACATAACGGTTTATTTCTCACCCCAGAGTCTGTATCTGACAGTGTGGATCCATCAGTCCAGCAGACAGCAGCTTTACTCCAGAGTCGCCCAGTTTGATGCAGCCCAGACGTAGTTCCTCGAGCTGAGAGACTGCTATAGCAGAGGACAAACTTCCACAGGACTCCTCTGTAACCCCACAACCAGTCAGTCTGTCCAACATGAAAAAAATGTATTAACTAAATGTAAAGGGGAGCTGTCATTAATCAAGAATACATTAACCTATAGGGCCAGTTTCAAGACACATTAAGCCAAATCCTGGACTAAGAAGCTAGCTAACAATCAATGGTAAGTGATAGGGGCATGTGTGCAATGTTTTTACATAAATGAACAAATCACCTAATGTCAAACCACATATGGAGTTGATTTGACAATTTTGAAAATTGCAGGCATTTCCCTTCTATTGATCCTGACCTTCCCCTTTAAACATGTTCATTACTCACCTCAGTATCTTCAGGTTACAGTGTGGACTCATAAGACCACTGGAGATCTGCTTCACCCCTGTGTCTGTCAGTTTGTTGTAGCTGAGATCCAGCTCTGTCAGACATGAGCCAGCTGCCTGGAGAGCCGAGGCAACGGTTTCACAAACGTCATCTTTGAGATCACAACTGGTGAGTCTGTGTGAAACAACCCCAAAAAAATGATTGAATTGTTCAAACTTGCCAACATGCATACCACCGTCATTTAAAGTTGTTTATCATTATATTTATTGCTTGTTTTCTTTGCCAGAGTAGATTTTGAAGGTTACTGACTGTTGAAAAGTGTTCTGCTGTGTGTTGTTCCAGGCATAGCACTCACCTCAACACAAGTGGCTGGCTGTGAGCACCCATCAGCACAGCCTTTAGAAGCTCTGGTCCCGATCTTCCCATGTTGATATGGCTAAGGTTAAGTGACTCCAGTCGGCAGTTGGGACTCCTCAGTCCAACAGAGAGGGACTTCAGGTCCAACAGGGCGTTGCCGCTGAGGTCCGGCTCTCTCAGCTGGGAGTCGGGCAGCTGTAGTGCAGATGCCACCGTTTCACAGCAACTCGTTGTAAGGCGGCAGTCCGCTAGTCTACAGAGGAGAGACATTTATTATGGGAGATGTGGATGTAGTATAGGACTGATTAAAATGGCTATAAGACATACAGTGACATACTGTACATATCAACACTTCAACTCACATAGCCTTTCGGCAGCATCGAACAGCAGGGACCAGCCTCTTACGCCCCTCATCTGACGTGTTGTACTCTCTCACGTCCAGTTTGTCCAACACTTCCTCTGACATCAAGAGTACGTATGCCATCGCCGAGCACTGTGCAGGCGTCAGGTTCTTCTCAGCAGGGTTTTTGGATGTCAAGAACCTTTGAATTTCATTCACAAACGAGGTATCGTTCAACCCAATCAAACAGTGGAAGAGATTGATGCACCTCTCTGGGGAGGGATATTGTCTTTCGTCTGAGAGCTTGTCTTTGATGTATTGGATGGTATTCTGGATACTCTCTTTGTCTCCCTCAGTCTGGAGCTGTAGGCATTTCAAGAGGATCTGATTGGACTCCAGTGAGATGCCCAGAAGGAAGCGGAGGAAGAGGTCTAGATGACCGGTCTTGCTCTTCAAAGCTTCATCCACCGCACTCCTCTGCAAGTCATGCAGTGTTTTCTGCTGCTGCTGAGAACCTCTGGGTTGTGGCCTGTAATCTTCGTCCTCACTGAAGTCATCACCTTCTCCAAAATACCCGTAATTCGATCTTGGTAGCCTGTTCTCTCTTGATGCAAACGGGTTGACATTTTCACTGACAAAGAGGTAGGCAACATAGAGTGCAGCGAAGAACTCCTGAATGCTGAGATGCACAAAGCTGTACTTGTTTGCTCTAAACATTGGGTCCTCCTCTCTGAAGAGCTCTGTGCACATCCCTGAGAGCAAGAAGCCTTCTTTGACATCAATGCCACACCCTCTCAGATCGTCTTCAGAAAACACCAGATTGCTCTTTTCCAAGTTTTGGAAGGCTAGTTTTCCAAGCTTCAGAATGATCTGTACGTCAGACTCTGACAGAATACGAGGATCTGGTTCGTTTTTCCCATTATATTTCTTGTTCTTCATGCTTGTCAGAGTGAGTAGGAAACGAATGTACATCTCAGTCAGAGTTTTAGGGACTTTTCCATGGTCATTTTCACTCAACATTTTCCCAAGAACCATGGCAGTAATCCAAGAGAAGACTGGAATGTGGCACATGATGAAGAGACTCCTCGATGTCTTTATGTGTGAGATGATTTTGCTGGACAGGTTCTCATCATCACTGAATCTCTTCTTGAAGTATTCTTCTTTCAGTGGGTCGTTGAATCCCCGAACTTCTGTTACACGGTCAAAACAGTCGGAGGGTATCTTATCAACTGCTGCTGGTCGGGAGGTTATCCAGAGGAGAGCAGAAGGAAGCAGATTCCCCTTGATGAGGTTTGTCAGCAGCACGTCCACTGATGTTGTCTTGGTTACATTAGACAACCTCTTGTTGTTATGGAAATCCAGTGGAAGTTGGCTTTCATCCAGACCATCCAAGATGAACACGACTTTGCAGTCGGCAAACTTCTTTGCATCCTATATCCCCCTTCAGTTAGATATCTGTTAGTTCAGGGTGGAAGTCACTCAGGAGTTCCAATAGATTGTAGTCATCTTTGATGAAATTCAAGTCCCTAAATGGAAGTGCGAAGACAAAATCTACATCCCGATTGGCTATTCCTTCTGCCCAGTCAAGGATGAACTTCTGCACTGAGACTGTTTTTCCAATGCCAGCGATTCCCTTTGTCAGCACAGTTCTGATGGGTACCGCTTGTTTGGATTGGGATTTTTCATTATGTTCCTCGGTCTTAGGGTCTAAAGATCTAAAGATGTCATTGCAGTTGATTGCATGGTCTTGATATGCTTTGGTCCGAGCCGTATCTTCAATCTGCCATACCTCATGCTCTTTATTAACCCCTTCACTCTCCCCAGTTGTGATGTAGAGCTCGGTGTAAATATTGTCCAGCAATGTTGGGTTTCCCCGTTTTCCAAGCCCCTCAAAGATGCTCCCAAACTTCTTCTTCATGTTGGACTTGTGTTTGCCCTTGACTTTTTGCAGATCTTCATCTAATGAGGGAAGAACATTGATAGTGTTGTGGGATGCATAAAATATCTTTACTTCCGTTTTTTATCTGCAGTATTCAGTACCGTAACGAACACAATACTTTCAGTTACTGGTTTCAAAGTCCGATTTCCTGCATGGGCGTGCCTTATTTTATTTTTTTCAGACTTTTATGAGTCTGTGTGTGTGTTAATCTACAACTGGTACATCCATTTTTTTACTTTAAAATTAATTATATACTATGTACCCATTGATTCTTGAAGAATACAATTTACAAATACCTCATGAGCTTAGTTCAACTGTCGTACCCTATCAGAACACAAAATATATGCTTAATTGTATTGTATTATTTGACAGGGACACTGCATATTAACTAATCAACATTTCTGTAATAATTTGTTTAGTTTTTTTGCATTATTTTCTATTATAACAAAAATAACAATAAAGAATTGTCTTACCAGCACCATGTGAAGGCATAGTAACACTGATGTTTTGATAAACTGAACCTCCGACATTGCAGCCAACAAGTTGGGGTGCAACAACAACAGAACCACCCTGAGCTGTAATGGAGGACTGTGGTGGGGCAGGCTGAGCCGTAATGGAGGACTGTGGTGGGGCAGGCTGAGCCGTAATGGAGGACTGTGGTGGGGCAGGCTGAGCTGTAATGTAGGACTGTGGATGGGCAGGTTGAGCCGTCATGGAGGACAGCGGACCAGAGTCCTGGGCTGGAACGAGGGACTGAGGAGTCTGATCCATGATATCAGACAGTCAGTCTCCTCCCCCTGAGAGAGCCAGAAGCAAAGAGAGAACAGACAATATACACTGAACACTTTCCTTACATTGAGTTACACCCCCTTTTGCCCTCAGAACACCTTCCTAATATTGAGTTACACCCCTTTTGCCCTCAGTACACCTTCCTAATATTGAGTTGCACCCCCTTTTGCCCTCAGAACACCTTCCTAATATTGAGTTGTACCCCCTTTTGCCCTCAGAACACCTTCCTAATATTGAGTTACACCCCTTTTGCCCTCAGTACACCTTCCTAATATTGAGTTGCACCCCTTTTGCCCTCATAACACCTTCCTAATATTGAGTTGTACCCCCTTTTGCCCTCAGTACAGTCTCAATTCGGTATCAGTATTGTAGTCCTATGCCATAACCACAGAAGGCTAGAATGGTCATCATAAAGGATACATAGTTGACTTACAGAAAGATTCCCTAGTATATTTATTTTATTTAACCAGGTACGCCATTGAGTATACATTTTCTTTAACAATAACAACCTGACCACGATAAGAGCGAGACACCGTGCAGCAAAGCAGACAATTCTTTAAAACTCAACACATAAACAGAAAACGTAAAAGACAAATGCACAACACTCGGTAGGATGTAACACATATCTATATAACGGTTATATAGAGCTTTGAATCCCTAAAAAGACGACACTTACCGCATGTAAGTTGTCTTGTTGTGCCGTCTACAATGGTGCTCTTTCTTCCTCCTACTTTCTTTGGTCTGTTTCATGTTCTGGGCGTTGTAGAGGAGGATACTTCCTCAGTGTTGCCAACTCCTCAGTAAGTAAAGTAGCTATTGGCTGTCCTAAAAGTCACTAGAAGTCGCTACATTACGTCAGCACTCAATTTGCATCATTGGTCATGAGCTTGTAATTGTGATGGACGCTGTAGGAGAGAGGAATAACTTCGTGAGAGAGAATTTTTTTGTATACAATCTACATTAACAATCTAAATGGACCACAAAAAAATAAGGGCGGGATCAGCCAGCGGCGGCTTCTCGCATGCGCGATTCATTTGCAGTCTGGACGCGGAGTGGTGAACATCTTCTGCTCTGAATACTCGCTAAATATAGCGACAAAGTCGCTAAATTGGCAATGTTAACTTCCTGAACTTTGCAGTTAACCGCAAAGTTTCATCATCTCTGTACTGACAGGGTTTGGTGACTGGATATAAATTAATTCAAAGGAATAGTCAGAGAGGCGTGTCTTAGTTTATAATACAAAACTGTGTCTGTCTGTCTGTTTTATATACTTTGTATTTAAAGCACAAATGTATTAATAAAGTTCATTTTTCTATCAGTCTGTCTGTCGGTCTGTCTCTCTGTCCATCCATCTGTCTGTATGTGTTTCTTTCTCTCTCTCTTCATAGTAGGGATATTCAAAAATAAAATATATAAATATTTTTAAAAACATGTTGATTTTTCTGTCAGTCAGTCTATCAGTCTGTCTGTCTGTTTTATATACTTTGTATTTAAAGCATAAATTAATTAATGAAGTTGATTTTTCTGTCTGTCAGTCTGTCAGTCAGTCAGTCTGTCTGTTGTCTGTCAGTCTGTCTATCTGTCAGTCAGTCTGTCTGTTAGTCTGTCTCTCTCTGTCCATCAGTCTGTCTGTTTTTCTTTCTCTCTCTCTTCATCATTGGGATATTCAATATATAAGGCCATGCGCTTCTCCCGAGTGGCGCAGTGGTCTAAGGCTGATCCACTAGAGATCCTGGTTCGAATCCAGGCTCTGCTGTAGCCGGCCGCAACCGGGAGACCAATGGGGCGGCGCACAATTGGCCCAGCGTCGTCCAGGGTAGGGGAGGGAATGGCCGGCAGGGAGGTAGCTCAGTTGGTAGAGCATGGCGTTTGCAACGCCAGGGTTGTGGGTTCGATTCCCACGGGGGGCCAGTATGAAAATAAATAAAAAATAATAATGTATGCACTAACTGTAAGTCGCTCTGGATAAGAGCGTCTGCTAAATGACGTAAAAATATAAATATTTTTAAAAAACATGTAGATTACATGTAGGATACATAGGATACTAGTTGATTTACAGAACGATGCCGTAGTAAATGTATTTTATTTGCTCTTATTTAACCAGGTACGTCATTGAGTATACTTAAGCAATAAGGTCCAAGGGGGTGTGGTATATGGCCGATATACCACAAACCCCAGAGGTGCCTTATTGCTATTGTAAAATGGTTACCAACATAATTAGAACAGTAAAAATAAGTGTTTTGTCATACCCGTGGTATACGGTCTCATATACCATGGCTTTCAGCCAATCAGCATTCAGGGCTCGAACTACCCAGTTTACACATTTTCTTTAACAATAACGACCTGACCACGATAAGAGCGATACACCGTGTATCAAAGCAGACAGTTCTTTGAAACTCAACACATAAACAGAAAAGGTAAAAGACAAATGTACAACACTGGGTAGGATGTAACACATATCTATATAACGGTTATATAGAGCTTTGAATCCCTAAAAAGACGACACGTACCGCATGTAAGTTGTCTTGTTGTTCTGTCTACTCTGGGCGTTGTAGGGTAGGCTCCTTCCTGTTAACCGCAAAGTTTCATAACCTCTGGCAACGGTTCTGTTCTAACAGGCTTGGTGATTGGATAGAAATAAATTCAAACAAATAGGCAGAGAGGCGTGTCTTCGCTTGTATTACAAAGCTGTGTGTGTGTGTGTGTGTGTGTGTGTGTGTGTGTGTGTGTGTGTGTGTGTGTCTGTCTGAAGCTGTTTGTCTCTGTCTGTCCATCTGTCTGTCTGTCTCTCTCTCTCTCTCTGTCTGTCCATCTATCTCTCTCTCTGTCTGTCTAGGGCCTAGGTCATGTTTAAATTAAGGGATTAACATTTGCCAGGTATAATCTTTGGGATTTGACTCCTTGATGTTAAATTGGGAAATATATTTTTGGGTGGTGGTGGTGGAGGAGGAATAATGGTCTGGGGCTGTTTTTCATGGTTCAGGCTCCTTAGTTCCAGTGAAGGGAAATCTTAACGCTATAGCATACAATGACATTCTAGACCATTCTGTGCTTCCAACTTTGTGGCAACAGTTTGGGGAAGGCCCTTTCCTGTTTCAGCATGACAATGCCCCCGTGAACAAAGCGAGGTCCATACAGAAATGGTGTTTAGAGATCGGTGTGGAAGAACTTGACTGGCCTGCACAGAGCCCTGAACTCAACCCCCTTCGAACACCTTTGGGATGAATTGGAACGCCGACTGCGAGACAGGCCTAATCGCCCAACATCAGCGCCCGATCTCACTAATGCTCTTGTGGCTGAATGGAAGCAAGTCCCAGCAGCAATGTTCCAACATCTAGTGGAAAGCCTTCCCAGAAGAGTGGAGGCTGTTATAGCTGCAAATGGGGACCAATTCCATATTAATGCCCATGATTTTGGAATGAGATGTTTGACGAGCAGGTGTCCACATACTTTTGGCCATGTAGTGTATTTTTGGTTGGTGGAGGAGGTGATTCCTTCTTGATGTTAAACAGAGAGAATATATTTCTGGGTGGTGGTGAAGGTGATTCCTTTCCAATGTAACCCAGAGAGAATATCTTCAGTTCTCCTTTCTTCACCTCTTTCTTCCTCTTACCCGGAGAGAGACTCTTCAATGACACAGACTCCTTCCTAGAGTTACCCAATGACAGCCTCTTGATTGAGGGTGACTCCGTCCTCTTCCCTGCCAATGAAAACCTCTTCTTGGGAGTAAGGACCTCCCTCTTTAGGATCTCCACTGACAGTTTGTCCAGAGTAGGAAGAATGATGCTTCTCTTCTGTTTCTTACTGGATAGCGCCCCCTTCAGTTCACTCCAGGTCAACACTGAGTCCTGTTTCTTCTTTTGGCCATGTACTAATCCAGGCACTTGTGCCATCAAACCAATTTATCCAGAACGCAGCAGCCTGCCTGGTTTTCAACCTTCCCAAGTTCTCTCCTGTCACCCTGCTCCTCCGCACACTCCACTGGCTTCCAGTCGAAGCTCTCATCCACCACAAGACCATGGTACTTGCCTACGGAGCAGCAAGAGGAACTGCCCCTCCCTATCTTCAGGCTCTGCTCAAACCCTACACCCCAACCCAAGAACTCTGTTCTGCCACCTCTGGTCTCTTAGCCCTCCCACCCCTACGGGAGGGCAGCTCCCGCTCAGCCCAGTCCAAGCTCTTCTCTGTCCTGACACCCCAATGGTGGAACCAGCTTCCCTCTGAAGCTAGGACAGCAGAGTCCCTGTCACTCTTTCGAAAGCACCTGAAACCCTACCTCTTCGAATAGTATCTTAAATAATCCCACAGTCTACTGAAGGGAGTGGCTCTCCCATAGACACCAATGATAGCAGCCGGGTCCGATCTACTGAAGGGGGTGGCTCTCCCATAGACACCAATGATAGCAGCCGGGTCCGATCTACTGAAGGGGGTAGCTCTCCCATAGACACCAATGATAGCAGCCGGGTCCGATCTACTGAAGGGGGTGGCTCTCCTATAGACACCAATGATAGCAGCTGGGTCCGGTCTACTGAAGGGGTTTGGCTCTCCCATAGACACCAATGATAGCAGCCGGGTCCGATCTACTGAAGGGGGTGGCTCTCCCATAGACACCAATGATAGCAGCTGGGTCCGTTCTACTTAGTTCATTGAGGTCTCACTTCCGTTTCCTTTTCTGTCTCTCTCTTTATCAGCTCACCACTCCCCGCCCCTCCCACTCAGAGAAAAGGGGTGTATTCATTAGTCTGACAAACCTTTTTTCATCAAAAAAATAATAAGAATTGGCTATGAAAATAGGAGTATATATTAGACGAATTCAGATAGTTCCCTCCCTGTTCCGATTGGCTCTGTTTTGGTTCTGTTAGGTTCCTAGTGACTACACACCAGAACAGAAGGATCCGGGTGTCTGGCAGGTTCAACTAAATAAAAACTAAATTCAGGGCAGCAGGTAGCTTAGTGGTTAAGAGCGTTGTGCCAGTAACCGAAAGGTCGCTGGTTCTAATCCCCGAGCCGACTAGGTGAAAAATCTGTCGATGTGCCCTTGAGCAAGGCACTTAACCCTAATTGCTCCTGTAAGTCGCTCTGGATAAGAGCGTCTGCTAAATGACCAATTATTTATTACACCATTCTGTACATATGTATAACATTTGCATGTAGCTGTTATGAATGCATAGAGCTGTTATGAATGCATGGAGCTGTTATGGACGAATGGAGCTGTAATGAATGCAGGGAGCTGTTAGGAATGCATGGAGCTGTTAGGAATGCATGGAGCTGTTAGGAATGCATGGAGCTGTTAGGAATGCATGGAGCTGTTAGGAATGCATGGAGCTGTTAGGAATGCAGGGAGCTGTTATGAATGCATGGAGCTGTTAGGAATGCATGGAGCTGTTAGGAATGCAGGGAGCTGTTAGGAATGCATGGAGCTGTTAGGAATGCATGGAGCTGTTAGGAATGCAGGGAGCTGTTAGGAATGCATGGAGCTGTTAGGAATGCAGGGAGCTGTTAGGAATGCATGGAGCTGTTAGGAATGCATGGAGCTCTAATGAATTCTTATAGCAAGTTATGATACGCTATAGGGGCAATTATCACATCATGTTGTCATGGATATATATCAACGTTAACTGTGCATTGATGAGACGTTACGCCTAAATAGACAGACCAGACAGACAGTTCAGTACCTACATGAATCATTTATTGACCATTTTGATACCTTCTGGAAACAAAGCTTGTATTATAAGGAGGATGGGATCCATCCAAATCATTTGGGTTCCTGGATCATTTCACAGCATTATAAGGCTGCGTTCAGACAATGACTTATCAATGACCCAAGTCCAGCTCATTTAATCCCTACCATTGTGTCGCTGAGTTGTCATAATGCTTCAGCAAATGTACATTATCCTAGGGACATTGGAAGACACAATGTAAATAACCTAATTTATGTCCCTCTTACTGCCCGGAATGCCTCTGCTGATCCTACAGCTATTGTATGCAGTACTCATATGCCTATGAACCAGAGTAATACTGTTGCCACTGAGGTGGTGTGCCCTAGTAGGAAGTCCACTGTGTGCAGCTCACCCTGCACTAATAAAAATAACCAGAATATGTCTACCTATGCTAAGCTTCCCAGTAAAGCAAGAAAAAGAATGAAGCATCCCAGAAAAGTGTTAAAAATAGCCCAAGTTAACATATGTAGCTTAAGAAACAAGGTTCATGAAATCAATAATTTGCTAGTAACAGATGACATTCATATTCTGCCATCTCTGAAACTCACTTAGATAATACCTTTGATGATACAGTGTTAGCAACACAGGGTTATTACATTTACAGAAAATACAGAAATGCTAACGGGGCGGTGTTGCTGTCTATATTCAGAACCACATTCCTGTAAAGCTTAGAGAGGATCTCATGTTAAATACTGTTGAAGTAATATGGCTACAGGTTCACCTGCATAGACCACCAAATGCTAACAGTCAGTATCTGCTATAGACCACCAAATGCTAACAGTCAGTATCTGGATAACATGTGTGAAATGCTTGATAATGTATGTGATATCAATAGAGAGGTATACTTTCTGGGTGATTTAAATATTGACTGGCTTTCATCAGGCTGCCCACTCAAGAGAAAGCTTCAAACTGTAAACTAGTGCCTGCAACCTGGTTCAGGTTATCAATCAACCTACCAGGGTAGTTACAAACAGTACAGGAACTGAAATCATCAACATGTATTGATCACATCTTTACTAATGCTGCAGACATTTGTTTGAAAGCAGTATCCAAAATCCATCGGATGTAGTGATCACAATATAGTAGCCATATCTAGGAAAACCAAAGTTCCAAAGGCTGGGCCTAATATAGTGTGTAAGAGGTCATACAATACGTTTTGTAGTGATTCCTATGTTGCTGATGTAAATAATATTTGTTGGTTCGTGGTGTGTACTGAGGAGCAAACAGACACTGCACTTGACACATTTTTGAAATTGCTTATCCCAGTTACTAATAAGAATGCACCCATTAAGAAAATGACTGTAAAAACTGTTAAATCCCCGTGGATTGATGAGGAATTGAAAAATTGTATAATTTAGAGGGATGAGGCAAAAGATATGGCAAATAGGTCTGGCTGTACAACCGATTGGCAAACATACTGCAAATTGAGAAATCATGTGACTGAACTGAATAAAAAGAAGAAACTACACTATGAAACAAAGATAAATGACATTGAATTATAGTAAAAAGCTTTGGAGCACCTTAAATGACATTTTGGGCAAAAAGGCAAACTCCGCTCCCTTCATTGAATCAATGGCTCATTCATCACAAAACCCACTGATATTGCCAACTACTTTAATTATTAGCAAACTTAGGCATGACATGCCAACAACAAACGCTGACACTATACATCCAAGTATATCTGACCAAATTATGAAAGACAAGCATTGTAATTTTGAATTCCGTAAAGTAAGTGTGGAAAAGTATTATTGTCTCTCAACAATGACAAGCCACCGGGGTCTGACAACTTGGATGGAAAATTACTGAGGATAATAGAGGTCGATATTGCCGCTCCTATTTGCCATACCTTCAATTTAAGCCTACTAGAAAGTGTGTGCCCTCAGGCCTGGAGGGAAGCAACATTTATACCCCTACCTGAGAATAGTAAAGCCCCCTTAACTGGCTCAAATAGCCGACCAATCAGCCTGTTCCCAACTCTTAGTAAACTTTTGGAAAAAATGGTAATTGACCAGATAAAATGCTATTTTACAGTAAACAAATTGACAACAGACTTTCAGGACGCTTATAGGGAAGGACATTCAACAAACACAGCACTTACACAAATGACTGAAATTGATGATAAAAAGATTGTGGGGGCTGTTTTGTTAGACTTCAGTGTGGCTTTTGACGTTATCGATCATAGTCTGCTGCTGGAAAAACGTATGTGTTATGGCTTTACACCCCCTGTTATATTGTGGATGAAGAGTTACCTGTCTAACAGAACACAGAGGGTGTTCTTTAATGGAAGCCTCTTCAACATAATCCAGGTAGAATCAGGAATTCCCCAGGGCAGCTGTCTAGGCCCCTTACTTTTTTCAATCTTTAGTAAAGCCAGTGTGTCTGTGTATGCGAATGACTCAACACTATACACGTCAGCTACCACAGCGACTGAAATGACACCAACACTTAACAAAGAGCTGCAGTTAGTTTCAGAATGGGTGGCAAGGAATAAGTTAGTCCTAAATATTTCAAAAAGCATTGTATTTGGGACAAATCATTCACTAAACCCTAAACCTCAACTAAATATTGTAAGGAATTATGTGGAAATTGAGCAAGTTGAGGAGACTAAACTGCTTGGAGTAACCCTGGATTGTAAACTGTCATGGTCAAAGCATATTGATACAACAGTAGCTAAGATGGGGAGAACTATGTCCATAATTAAGCGCTGCTCTGCCTTCTTAACAGCACTATCAACAAGGCAGGTCCTACAGGCCCTAGTTTTGTCGCACCTGGACTACTGTTCAGTCATGCGGTCAGGTGCCACAAAGAGGCACTTAGGAAAATTGCAATTGGCTCAGAACAGGGCAGCACGGCTGGCCCTGGATGTACACAGAGCGCTAACATTAATAAAATGCATGTCAATCTCTCCTGGCTCAAAGTGGAGGAGAGATTGACTTCATCACTACTTGTATTTGTGAGAGGTATTGACATGGCATCGGACACCCATGCATACCCCACAAGACATGCCACCAGAGGTCTCTTCACAGTCCCCAAGTCCAGAACAGACTATGGGAGGAGCACAGTACTATATAGAGCCATGACTACATGGAACTCTATTCCACATCAAGTAACTCATGCCAGCAGTCAAATTAGATTTAAAAAACGGATAAAAAATACACCTTATGGAACAGCGGGGACTGTGAAGCAACACAAACATAGACACATGCACACAAACTCATGATAACGTACGCACTATACACACATGTACACATGGATTTTGTGTTCTAGATATGTGGTAGTAGAGTAGAGGCCTGAGGGCACACACTTAATATGTTGTGAAATCTGTTATGAATGCATTGTAAAGTTTGTTCTCATGTTTTTAAAATGTATAACTGCCTTTATTTTGCTGGACCCCAGGAAGAGTAGCTGCTGCCTATGGGGAATCCATAATAAATATAAATGACCATGCTACCAATGGATCTTCATCTGTCATTCATGAAACACTAAGATACAGCCGAAGGACAATGAAGTCAGGTTACAACAGCAGCCAAACCCCTTCAGTAGAAAACCAGAGGTCCCCCTAAACCTACACAATGTCATTAGTAGAAGATATAATCACAGTCATTTCTTCTAAACCTTGACATGGCCCTAAATGAACGTTACAACAATCTGATGGACCCCTCTTTCTCCTCTTCTGTGTGAATATTGTAGGGCCTTAATGAACATTACAACAATCTGATGGACCCCTCCTTCTCCTCTTCAGTGTGAATATTGAAGGGCCTTAATGAACGTTACAACAATCTGATGGACCCCTCCTTCTCCTCTTCAGTGTGAATATTGAAGGGCCTTAATGAACGTTACAACAATCTGATGGACCCCTCCTGCTCCTCTTCAGTGTGAATATTGAATGCAGGGTAAAGGGGTCCAGTGAACAAGTCATTGTACGTGTGCAGGTGTGTCATAGCGTCAGAGGAGACGCTGTAAAATGACAGCGTGCTGGCCGGCCAGTCCAGAAACACCCCAATGCAATTAGTGGTAGTGGTGCCTTCTCCTGAATATGCAACTTCATCTATAGCAAACGCGCATTCTTCATTCAAGTCAATCAATATTTTTTATTGTTCTCAGTAAGGTAAGTAGGTCTTCCCATAATGAGAATGACCGATATTGCACGCATTCGACATTTGAGAAAAATAACGTTACTTGGATCATATCGAATCTATTAGATATACAACCAATTTATCGACAATCTAAGATGACTTGCTTCCTCATCATAATTAAGATCTCATTAATCTCATCTGCATTTTCATTGTTTATATTGCATGGTCTTGTTCTATGTAAGTGTAACAGGTCAAAGAATTACAGATTTTTGCAACCGTTCATTTTCTATTTTTTATTTTATTTTGTGAGTTGATTTCACCAAAATATTGTATTGTTCAGCATTTCGTGTAGTCTACAGATATTGGGAGAGTTAGTTGTGTAAGTGCGCCCTCTAGAGTTGGTTTGGTTATATGCGGAGGGAGGTCATGCTTTTCTCAGTCTGCATTGTACTCGGCTGGGAGAGGTATGTATTCACTTCGGCGTGACATAAACTTGATATACCTGTTAAAACTAAAACGTTTCAGTGCACATAGTAACTTGTATGTATATTATATGATGAGTGTACGTACATTTAATCAAGCTGTGTCGTGAATTTAGCCATTTTTGAGAGTTGAGAAATTGCTAACTTAGCTAACCTCGTGTTCTGTTTAGCTGTAAGTTAGCAATCATCATTCTATCCTCTTGTATGAAGCTCACGTTGTTCTTTTTATGTTAGGCGGATTCTGGTCGAGGGTAGAGTTTTGAACATTTTCTCTCTTTGATGTTGAACAGGTATGTATTCCCTATATCAGGTTAAAAATATGTGTTCATTTAAAATGTTTTCATGTATTGATTAGTGTTTAATGGCACTGAAAAGCTCAAATGTGAAGGATTACATGTTGCTTCGTGCATATTACTGTATGTATTACCTATTTGAAAGATGGTTTATGTCATGTTGCAAAGTATTAATGTAAAGGCTAAAAGCTCAGAGTTTTTGGCAGAGATAACATGAATATGACACATACATAAGATATACACCAGATGCAATGTTTATTTTCCAATGATGTTGTATTTTGTTCCTTGTATTTTTTAATGTGGTTGTACTCAGTCTGCATTGTACTCGGCTGGGAGAGGCGGATTCTGGTCGAGGGTAGAGTTTTGAACATTTTCTCTCTTTGATGTTGAACAGATTGAGAGAGTTGTACACAATAAAGTGCCTTCAAGTACGCCAGTGTGTTGTCTTCAGTGCACCGGAACACAACGCAGTAGTCGGCAACGAGCAGACCGCGCCGGCTACATTGGTGCCGTGACCCGGATTATCTTCGCTTCAGATCATCGCCAGGGTGATCGCCGGTGGTTGCTGTGACGAGTAGGAACCTCTTCGGAATGTTACAAGTATAAGGGCAAACATTAATGTGTAAATTGTAGCTCTTAATTGCTTACCTCAGCTACTTCTATCATTGTACAATTTTCTTTTTCATATTCACATGTTCTGGTGATTCACATATCATTACCATAGTCTATTACAACTTTCTATTTAAAAAAAAAAAAAAAAAAATGGCTGATGGCAAGGATGCGCAGACACCATTTAGTGTTGGAGATGCTGCAGGGGTAAGCCTGGGGAGGGGCAGGTTTATGAGTATGGTGGAGAGCACGCCGGTTAGGGGTGCTGGTATACTAGGCAGACCTGTACTCTCGTCCACACGCTTACGCACTGATGAATATTCCCCCGCACCACACATGCGTAGCTTAGGAGATGCTCCAGACATTGCAAGCAGCGTTAGTTCAGTGGGCTGTCCTGCATTTTCATACACTCACACCCAAACAGATGAACATTCTCCACGTCAGCCAGTGTCTAGTTCACATGTGAGTTCTGCAGACCTAGGGAGTCTCATCACACAGTTAGCTCATGAAATAGGAGAGAACATTGCTAGCCAATTACAGAGATCTGTTGGTAGTGCAGATAACCAAACCACTCCTACGCCTAGCCTGAACTTAGGATATGGACAGTCTGATTTGAACATGACAGGAGTAAAGTTAGTCATGAAGACAGATGTCAAAGAGCCGCCGTACTTCAGGGGTGATGGAACAGACAAACACACAGTGCATGAGTGGGAAGAGATTATGAGCGTTTACCTGAATAAGAGGGGTGTACACCCGCAAGAGCACTCCCAGGAGATAATGTCAAGACTAATGGGAAAGGCTAGAGACATTGTTAAAGTTACCCTGCGCAGTATGCCATCGCTGCAGCCAGCTGAGAACTCCAAGCTCGTCTTTGATATTCTGAAACAACATTTCAGTGAGTTAACCTACTCCTCTATGCCTTTAGCAGATTTCTATAACACACTTCCTCTGGCTGGAGAAAGTCCCATGGACTATTGGATACGCTTGAACAAGGCTGTGGATGTCGCAGATGAGTGTCTGAGAAGGCAGGGGCGAAACATTGAGGACCCCTCTCACGAAGTCACAATGATGCTGGTGAAACACTGTCCCGACCCCGCTCTTGCAAGTGTCCTAAAGTGCAAAACAGCTGAAAAGTGGACAGCAAATGAGATTCATGAACACCTCGTTGAACATCAGAGAGAGGCTAGAACAATGTGTCAAGCCAAATCTTATCGGCCAAAGAACATTGGTGCACATGCTCAGGCATTAACCACAGAGACAGTCGCTGCTGAAAACCCAACAGACCTTACTGGTTACCCAAAGGCAATGGGGCTTCCATCCTCTCCTCAGACAGAGAGCATCTGCATGCAGTCTCTCATTGGCTTGCTGGACCGTGTGCTAGAGCAGACGGCACACACAACAGCAGTCGTGCCACCAAGCAGGGGGCCAGCAGCCATTGTTCAGAGTAGATGTAAAGTCTGTCAGTCTGCCGAACATTCAACTACTGCACACTGTAGACAGGCGAACCTCTGTATGGGCTGTTACAAGCCCGGCCACTGGAAGAGAGAATGCCAACAGCGCCGGCCAAGAATTAACGCTCAGCCACAGTTAGCGCACACACCACCTAACTCTGAGCAAGTTGGAGCCAGTTTAAACTAGATAGCTCACATACGGAAAGGGGATGTGTGAGCGTTGAAGATTCAACCCTTGAAGAAAGTGAAGAATTGAAGGAGATGTATGTCAATGTCTGTAAAGCAATGTCTGATAATTGCACGGTAATTGTTCAGAATATTCACAGAGTTGAGACGTTCAGTGAGTTATTTCACGCACCGGTGACAGTTAATGGCTGTGCTCAGTTGCAAGGGCTCCTCGATACAGGCTCAATGGCCTGCACGATAAGTGAAGAGGCAGAGCAGAGACTACTATCGGATAGCGTCTTGACCCCACATCAAGAACTCTCACAGCATATCATCCTTGTTGGCTGTGGAGGAGTACAAGTGCGCCCCAAGTGCATGTATGACATGGAACTAAGTCTGTATGGGGTAAAGTGCATGGTCCCAGTTCTGGTGATCACTGGTCAGAAAGACGACATAATAGTAGGCACCAACATGTTGAAACGTGTACTGCATCAGCTGAAAAACGAGAACAGTTATTGGACTCTTATCTCGAGCAACACAAAAGGGTCTCCAGATGGCGAACAGTTTCTAGAAATGATGACCAGTCTCACAAGATGGAGGGGTGAAGATGTCCCAGGAGAAGAAGAATGGCGACCTCCGGATATGCACAGACTTTCGATGGCTGAATGCAAGAACTATCAAGGATGCTCATCCTTTGCCCCATCAATCGGACTGCTTGGCTGCCCTTGGCGGTAATGCTGTCTTCAGCACCATGGACCTCACGTCTGGATTTTATAACTTGCCCATGCATGAGGAGGACAAAAAGTATACCGCCTTCACAACACCATTAGGCCTGCACGAGTATAACAGAATGCCACAGGGGCTTTGCAACAGTCCAGCGTCCTTCATGAGGATGATGATGAGTATCTTTGGCGATCTTAACTTCAGCAGTCTCTTGTGCTACCTATATGATCTCTTGATATTTGCCCCCAATGAACAGCAGGCCCTCAGCAGATTAGAGGTTGTTTTCCAGAGGCTACGGGAGCACAATCTAAAGTTGAGTCCAAAGAAATGCCATCTGTTGCGGAGATCTGTGAAGTTTCTCGGACACATCGTTGACAGTGACGGTGTTGCTGTTGACCCAGAGAAGGTCGAGGTCATCACCAAAATGTCAAAGAGGGACTTGATGGAAGATGATGGCTGCACTCCTTCAGTTCGCAGAGTGAAGTCGTTCCTGGGGATGGTATTTTATTACCAACACTACATACCAAATTGCTCCTCCATCGCAAAACCCCTGTTTGCTCTCACAGCTGGCCAGAAACGGAGAGGAAAGGCCGGGAAGTACAGTCAGAATGCGGGAGTCTACAGAAAGCTCAAACCTGCGGATTGGACCCTTGACTGCGATTCAGCTTTCGCCGGCCTTAAGGAGAAGCTCCTGAATTGTGTGGTCCTTAGCCATCCAGACTTTACTAAGCCCTTGGTTTTGTCCATTGATGCGTCTCTTGATGGCCTTGGGGCAGTTCTGTCCCAGATACCAGAAGGAGAAACGAAGGCACGCCCGATCGCCTTTGCCAGCAAGACCCTCACTGGCTCACAAAAGAGGTATCCTGCTCACCGACTGGAGTTCTTGGCGCTCAAATGGAGTGTTTGTGAAAAATTCAGCCACTGGTTGAAAGGCCACACTTTTACTGTGTGGACTGACAATAATCCTTTGACCTATATAATGACCAAACCAAAACTTGACGCTTGCGAACAGAGGTGGGTGGCAAAGCTTTCCCCCTACACCTTCAGTATCAAACACATTCCTGGGGTAAAGAACATTGTGGCAGATGCCCTGAGTAGAGATCCGTTTGCTAAATCAGTGAGCCAAAGGTTGATCAGTGAGCCCTATGGAAGTCTTTTGGCCGAGGCAGAGGGAACCAAAGAGGAGAAAGTCCAAGATCTCTTCCGGAGTAAGACCCAGTGTCTCCAGGCACTTGATGCAGGGTGCTGTGTAACTATGGACCCCACTCAAGACAGGCTGGCCAGCAGTCAAGAACCCTCTCATGTGAAATCTGCTTGTGAAGCTCATGTAGAGTGGGAAAGGGGAGCAGAGAT
The DNA here is from genome assembly GCF_964263955.1 of Coregonus lavaretus. Lineage (NCBI taxonomy): Eukaryota > Metazoa > Chordata > Actinopteri > Salmoniformes > Salmonidae > Coregonus > Coregonus lavaretus. Next base: position 464,603 of record NW_028165496.1, on the reverse strand, counting down.
AAGAGCAACACAGTTTCTCAATGTTCTTCCCCAGGCGGTGCCCTCAGAACAAGACATACTTCCAGCCCTCTCCATCGGCAAGCTGAGGCACAGCCAGGAAATAGATCCAGTTATCAGGGAAGTCCTGCCACTCATTCAGAGGGGTGAGCCACCACCTAGGCGAGGGAGGAGGAGGTTAGCTCTTACGACCCAGACACTGTGCAAGCAGTGGCATCATCTAAAAGTCCAGGACGGAGTCCTATATAGGGTAACCAAAGACCCATTAAGCAGAGAGAAGAGGTATCAGTTTGTGCTGCCTGCTAGCTTGAAGGCCAAAGCTCTCGCTGGTGTGCATGATTTCGCTGGGCATCAAGGGCAGGCTAGAACAGCACACCTCGCCCGACAGCGTTTCTTCTGGCCGCAAATGGGAAGAGACATCAAGGAATATGTGAAATGCTGCCAACGCTGTATCCTTGCAAAGACCCCTGAACCAGCTGCCCGAGCTCCCTTGGAGAGCATTCGCACTTCGGCACCCATGGAGCTGGTGTGCATTGATTTTTGGAGTGCTGAGGACCGTAAGCAAAGATCTGTCGATGTGTTAGTCATAACAGACCACTTTACAAAATTTGCTCATGCCTTTCCCTGCGTAAACCAAACTGCAAAGCAAATAGCAAAGACGTTATGGGATAACGTATTCTGCATCTACGGTTTCCCAGAGCGAATACATTCTGATCAAGGGGCCAATTTTGAAAGCAAACTCATAGCTGAACTCCTCAGCCTCACAGGGATTAAGAAAACACACACAACAGCATACCATCCCATGGGAAATGGGCAAACCGAAAGGTTCAATAGGACACTTGGCAGTATGTTGCGTGCCCTACCCCTGACAGCTAAGCAACACTGGGCCCAACAGATACAGACTTTGACTTTTGCGTATAACGCCACCACTCATGAAACAACTGGATATCCTCCATTCTATTTGATGTATGGTCGAGTCCCCAGACTCCCAGTAGACATGGTCTTCAAACAAGTCTTGAGGGATCCAGTCGTGGTGAATTATAAGACCTATGCAGAGAAACTGATGGCGAACCTCCATGTGGCTGCCGACATAGCTCAGCAGCATGCAAGGAAAGGACAGCAACATCAAGCTGATGGCTACAACAAGAGAGTTCGTGGAACCCACTTGAACGTTGGCGACCGAGTTTTGTTAGCTAATAAAGCAGAGAGAGGGAAGAGGAAGTTAGCGGATAAGTGGGAAGCCACTATGTATACCATCATAGACCGGAACCCTCAGACTCACATTTACAAAGTCCGAGACGAAAGTGGGAAAACAAAAGTTGTTCATCGGAATTTGATGTTGGATGTGAGCTTCTTGCCCATGCCAGAACTAAGCGATGAAGAGATGAATGGAGCTGCCTCGGATGTGGCCAGTGAGCTTCAGCCTCCTTCTGTTGATGCTTTGAGTGGCCTAGCAGTAGATGCTTCTGAGGACCGCACATGTTCGTGGTTAAACGCATCCTCTGACTCTGAGTCTATTGGAGAAGCTGATGAGTCTGAGATGGAGAATGAGACGCCCCACTCTCTGTCCAGGAAGTCTGTTCAACTGACACCCACGAGAGCCCAGTCTAAAGAGGTCAGAGGCCAAGGGGAAAATGAATACTCACCTGTGAGAGACTTGTCGGATTCCAGTGACCCCCCTGATTCGCACATGACTGACACTGACTCTGTTGCCCCAATTGATGTTCCTGACTTAGATGAGACAGGGTCTTCGGACATCAATTCACCTGTTACACTGATTGATAGTCAGATACCCTCCCAAGTACAAGGGTTTGAAAGTCAGGTTGTCAGAACACGTACTGGCAGGGTTGTTAAGGCAGTCGATCGCTTGATAGAGAACATGGTGCAAAAACCACTCACCAAGGGTTTTGTTACAGGAGTCAAAAGGTCACTGTCTTTCCGTTCTTTATTTTAGATACATTTTTGAGATTGAGATATTTTTCTTTATTACCAGTAGTATGACCTGAGTCATGAGATGTTCATAATGGAGGGAAAGTGTTCCAAGATTTCATATGATGTATAAGGCATCATATTCACTAGAAGGGGCAGTAGCCTGATCAACTGCTGTTTTCTTTTAACTTACTTTGTAAGTAGCTTTATACGCTGTATATGGGAAATGGAGTCCCAGGGCTATCTTGGACCAAGTGGACAAGAGTTTTATTCTATATGTTTTTGGTTATTTTCCACCCTCAAAGTGTGAAGGATTTTGGTGAAATTAAAGAGGGGTGAATGTAACAGGTCAAAGAATTACAGATTTTTGCAACCGTTCATTTTCTATTTTTTATTTTATTTTGTGAGTTGATTTCACCAAAATATTGTATTGTTCAGCATTTCGTGTAGTCTACAGATATTGGGAGAGTTAGTTGTGTAAGTGCGCCCTCTAGAGTTGGTTTGGTTATATGCGGAGGGAGGTCATGCTTTTCTCAGTCTGCATTGTACTCGGCTGGGAGAGGTATGTATTCACTTCGGCGTGACATAAACTTGATATACCTGTTAAAACTAAAACGTTTCAGTGCACATAGTAACTTGTATGTATATTATATGATGAGTGTACGTACATTTAATCAAGCTGTGTCGTGAATTTAGCCATTTTTGAGAGTTGAGAAATTGCTAACTTAGCTAACCTCGTGTTCTGTTTAGCTGTAAGTTAGCAATCATCATTCTATCCTCTTGTATGAAGCTCACGTTGTTCTTTTTATGTTAGGCGGATTCTGGTCGAGGGTAGAGTTTTGAACATTTTCTCTCTTTGATGTTGAACAGGTATGTATTCCCTATATCAGGTTAAAAATATGTGTTCATTTAAAATGTTTTCATGTATTGATTAGTGTTTAATGGCACTGAAAAGCTCAAATGTGAAGGATTACATGTTGCTTCGTGCATATTACTGTATGTATTACCTATTTGAAAGATGGTTTATGTCATGTTGCAAAGTATTAATGTAAAGGCTAAAAGCTCAGAGTTTTTGGCAGAGATAACATGAATATGACACATACATAAGATATACACCAGATGCAATGTTTATTTTCCAATGATGTTGTATTTTGTTCCTTGTATTTTTTAATGTGGTTGTACTCAGTCTGCATTGTACTCGGCTGGGAGAGGCGGATTCTGGTCGAGGGTAGAGTTTTGAACATTTTCTCTCTTTGATGTTGAACAGATTGAGAGAGTTGTACACAATAAAGTGCCTTCAAGTACGCCAGTGTGTTGTCTTCAGTGCACCGGAACACAACGCAGTAGTCGGCAACGAGCAGACCGCGCCGGCTACATAAGGTATAATATATATTCTTCCCATTTAGATAACTTTTACCAGCATGAATTAATAAAAGATAGATGTACTGCTGTAGACATCTGGTGTTGGGTACTGTGCTCAGTAACCCTCGCTCTTTCTGCAGGGTTTTGGCCAACAACAATTAATAATCAATAAGGCCTCATCACTCTCCATGGAGGAGCAGTTCGTTTTTGCCATGAACCAATTCATATCACTCTCTGATTGTCACATTCTAACTGGTTTAGTCACTAATTGAAGACTCTATTGCAGAAAATGCTCAAGAGGCAATTCTGTATGCTGAAAGCCCAGGGAAGGCTCCCACTGGACCTCCCTCTGAGACCACTCAAGGCCTGGCTCCTGGCAGGGAAAATAGTCTTCCTGGAGTAAGTGCAGTGTTCTCAGACTATTTTCAAATACGAAGTACGAAACTTTATACTTCATTTAGGTAACTTGAGTTTATCACATCAGTACACAAGGCCAAATAATAACCTGAATGTATCAAAATATATTAGATGATAGCAATAGTTTGATAGATAGTGTAGACAGACACAGTCTGATACATTTCCATATTCACATGAAGGCGTGAGGCAGAGACATGGAAGAGATGGAGGAAGGTCTCTGTAGCTGAATTGGTGAGGACTATGTAGAGCAAACAGTACACCCACTGTAAAGCACTTCAAATATCAGCAAGCTCATTTTTGTACCCAGAGAAAAACAATAGCTATCAGTTCAAATTCATAATTTTCCCCATAATTTCAATGATGGACCAGTGTCCAGTCTCACCTGGTACATCAACAGTCTTTTAATGACATATTATGTTGTTACATAGACTTGGGATGCAAAGAGGGGCCTGGAATTACAGGAAACAGAGACAGAGAGAGTTATCCTGCTCAGTGGCCAGAGAGTTCAGGATGAATTAAGGATACCAAATGTCATCGTGGACACTGCTACCGACGGAGACATCCAGCTTCTGAAAGAGGAGCGTTGGAAGTTAACCCGAAAATTCTACGATATGATTGCGGAACTACCAAAGGTAAGGAACAAGAAGCCTGTTTCGTAAGTGTCTTTCCAAGTTGGGTGTATCAGAGTTGTCTCAAACTGGACAATATTACAAATGAGCTTCTATACATTTTGACTTTAGATGTCTGTGGTATGTTTTGTGAAAAAGGACAGATATTGTTTTGTTCTTACTCTTTCATTGCTCTGCATTGTCTATTTAGTCCTATTTCGGATCCACTGAGAGCCTTCCTGAGATGTGTGGCAGAGGTCCTGAGGTGTGTAGCAGAGTGCCTGAGGTGTGCAGCAGAGGTCCTGAGGTGTGCAGAAGAGGTCCTGAAGTGTGCAGAAGCGTGCCTGAGGTGAGAAGCGGAGGTCCTGAGGTGAGGTGCAGAGGTCCTGAGGTGAGAAGCGGAGGTCCTGAGGTGAGGTGCAGAGGTCCTGAGGTGAGCAGCAGAGGTCCTGAGGTGCGCAGCATAAGTTCACAGGTGTGCAGCACAGGTCCTGAGGTGTGCAGTGGAGGTCCTGAGGCCTCAAACGCAGTGGAAGAGGTGTGCAGTGACACAAAGAAGACAGAGTCTACTGGAAATCATCTGAAAACGGGAAATGGCCTATGCAAGGTTGTGCAGCTATCCACTGAGAGCCGTCCTGAGGTGTGCAGCAGTCCTGAGGTGTGCATCAGAGTGCCTGAGGTGTTCAGTGGAGGTCCCGAGGTATGCAGTGGAGTGCCTGACATGTGCAGTGGAGTGCCTGAAGTGTTCAATGGAGGTCCTGAGGTGTTCAGTGAGGTGCCTGAGGCACCAAACGCAGTGGAAGAGGTGTCCAGTGACAAAAAGAAGACAGCGGCTGCTGAAAACCTTCTGGACACTGAAAATGTCCTTAGCAATGTTGTGAACCCCAAAGGGTGGCTGAAGGAGGGCTGGGAAGATCAGCTGCTCCAAGACTTCACTAATATGATTGCAAAACTCCCAAAGGTAATGAACAAGAAGCCTGTTTTGTAAATGAAAGGTCAAGCATCTTTGAAAGTTGGGTGTATCAGGGTTGTCTCAATCTGGACAATATTATAAATTAGCTACTATAATCTTAGACTTTGGATGTCTGTGGTATGTTTTTTGAAAAACGACAGATGTGTTGTTCTTGCTCTTTAATTACGCTGCATTGTCTGTTTAGTCCTATTTCGGATCCACCGAGAGCCTTCCTGAGGTGTGCAGCAGAGGTCCTGAGGCCTCAAATGCAGTGGAAGAGGTGTGCAGTGACACAAAGAAGACAGAGTCTACTGGAAACCATCTGAAAACGGGAAATGGCCTAAGCAAGGTGGTGAAGCTATCCACTGAGAGCCGTCCTGAGGTGTGCAGCAGTCCTGAGCAGTGGCGGCTCCTGAAAAAATTCTCAGGAGGGGCAATTTTTCTGATGATTTAGGTGACCTACACACATTTAAAAAAAGATATGTCCAGCAACAACATGAAGACAGGGGCAGCATATAAGTCAATACCAGAAGCATTTATTGACTGATCTGGGGAGATGGATTCCAGTTTCTGTGACAGATTATAAATAATCTCTGATGCCTTTGTTATATTAGCTTTTGGTTGAATGTACTGTCGTAGTAAATATATAATGTTATAGCTTGGTCTGACTAAAATCTTGTGCATGACCCATTTTGTGTTGGGCATTTGTTTTCAATCAATGCTGTTCCTATCCTATAACAATGGACAAAAGAGTCCTATCTTGTCAGCCTTGTCAGCAGGTGGCCAAGGACAACACCCACGCCATAGGTCTCTCAGTTCTTCCAACTCACGAGTTCTTGCTCTGAGGACACACACACACACACACACACATCATCACTGATAACACACACACACACACACACACATCATCACTGTTAACACACACACACACACACACACACACACACAAAAATCCCCTCTCTTTAGGCTGAACATTTGAAGACAGAGAACCCGACTCAGAGCCAATGCAACAGTGGAGGGGACCTCGCCCAACTCATCAGGACCAATCAGAAGATCAGAACTACTAGATTCAACCTACATCATTTATTGTATAAAATGTCTGCACACAATGTTTTCGGGGCTCTCTTCAGATAGCTCCCTAAGAGTTTGACGAACGAGTCCGTGCATGCGATTCCAGATATCTTTACCTCTGAATAAACTGCCTTTATTATACCATATCCACCCTGTCCAAAGTCTCTACTTGGTCTCAGTTCTCCAGTAAACTTGTGATTATCAACAGTACACAACGGTAACAAACAATTGGGGGAACTCACGGGGCAGATAGTAAGGTCGCAGTGACACAGAAAGCAGTTCAATGTCGGGGGTACAGAGTCGCTCTCTTACCAGGATCGCGGTCCGCTCTGACCAGGGTGAAGCCGGCCGGCTCCACTTCTCTGTCCGGGACTCTGTCATCCAGCCAAGTCTCCCAGCTGTATTGGATTCCGCTGCCAGCAGCGTTTTCATTATTTAGTCCGTTCGTAGCGGGTATGTACACGATCAACAAGATCAGTCCAAAACCCACCACTGGAAATCCATGGTTGGCAGAATGTTTGTAAACTAAGTGTACAAATTAAAAACATAAAATAACGCCACTAAGTGTACAAATTAAAAACAGAAGATAACGCCACACTGCAGGTCGCAACAGAGACGCTGCTAGCCGCTGTCACGATCGCCAATGAAGTAGGACCAAAGCGCAGCGTTGGGAGTGAACATGATGACTTTAATGTTGAATACACGACAAAACAAAACACGATCCGTAAAGTCCTCAGTACACCGACTGAACATAGAACAAAACCCACCACCACAAGGTGAACACAGACATTTTAAATATGGCTCCCAATCAGAGATAACGAGCCGACAGCTGACACTCGTTACCTCCGATTGGGAGTCACTGACCAAACATAGAACGCGAACACCTAGACACTACACACAGTACAAAACACACGGAAATCTACACACCCTGACTAAACATAAAAAGTCCCAGAGCCAGAGTGTGACAGTACCCCCCCCTAAAGGCGCGGACTGCGACCGCGCCTAAATACAAGCAAACAGGGGAGGGCTGGGTGGGCATTCCTCCTCGGCGGCGGCTCCGGCTCCGGGCTTCCTCCCCACTTCCTCTCCAACCCCCCAAAGTACCCCTGGTCCTGTCTAGCCCCGCTGGCCGGAACCGGACTGACGACACGCGCCCCTGGCTTGGTGCGTGGAACAGGAACGGACCGGACCGGGCTGACGATACACACCCCTGGCTTGGTGCGTGGAGCAGGAACGGACCGGAATGGGCTGGCAACGCGCACCACAGACTTGGTGCAGAGAGCAGGAACGAGCCGGACAGGGCTGACGAAACGCACCCTTGGCTTGGTGCGTGGAGCAGGAACAGGCCGGACAGGGCTGACAAGACGCACCACAGACTTGAGCCGGGGAGCAGGAACAGGCCGAACCGGGCTGGCGACACGTACCACAGCCTTGGTGCAGAGAGCAGGCACGGGCCGGACAGGGCTGACGAAACGCACCACAGACTTGGTGCGGGGAGCAGGAACAGGCCGGGCCGGGCTGGCGACGCGCATCATTGGCTTGGTGCGGGGAGCAGGCACGGGCCGGACAGGGCTGACGAAACGCACCACAGACTTGGTGCGGGGAGCAGGAACAGACAGGACCGCACTGGGGACACACACCCCTGGCCCTCCACGGGGATCAGGAACGGGCCGGACCGGACTGGTAACACACCCCAGTACCTTTCGCCCTGCCTCCACACCTTCCTTCCCCTTCGTGACCAGTGGCCCCCTTAACCTGGCGGCCTCCTCTGCCAACCTTCTGCACTCCTCAATCCCGTACTCCTGCTGCCCCGACGTCGTGAGCCCCCCCCTAAAAATTTTCTGGGGGTCTCTCCTCCCCGTGGACCAGGCCTCTAATGTCCTCTCCCAACCTTCGCTCTTCTGGCTCCACCACTCGTCATCCAACTGCTGCTTGGTCTCGTTGTGGTGGGTTTTTCTGTCACGATCGCCAATGAAGTAGGACCAAAGCGCAGCGTTGGGAGTGAACATGATGACTTTAATGTTGAATACACGACAAAACAAAACACGATCCGTAAAGTCCTCAGTACACCGACTGAACATAGAACAAAACCCACCACCACAAGGTGAACACAGACATTTTAAATATGGCTCCCAATCAGAGATAACGAGCCGACAGCTGACACTCGTTACCTCCGATTGGGAGTCACTGACCAAACATAGAACGCGAACACCTAGACACTACACACAGTACAAAACACACGGAAATCTACACACCCTGACTAAACATAAAAAGTCCCAGAGCCAGAGTGTGACAGCCGCTATTTTCTTAGTTACGTTCATGGTTACGTCACGTATGACGAAAGCGCGTAAGTGCAAGCCCTCAGACTCCCATAGAGAATGTATTGAAAGCTTTGAAATTTGAAAAAAATAGATTTTACATGACAGGCTATGAGAGACTTCTGGGCGATTTTCAACCTGACTGAAATCACCCCAAAAATGGGCGGGGCCATTTGAAGCACGACTTTAGCCTGATTTGACATTTAGTGGCAGTCAGATCAGATTAGAACACTGATAACTACTGTTGCCGTGATATAATTGATTAGAAAAAAAATCCCTTCCTTTTCCCGTTTGGCAGTGCGTCGCCCATATCGCCCTATTGAACAGGCCGTCCCTGGTCCTGAGGTGTGCATTAGAGTGCCTGAGGTGTTCAGTGGAGGTCCCAAGGCCTCATACACAGTGGAAGAGGTGTGCAGTGACACAAAGAAGACAGCAGCTGCTGAAAACCTTCTGAAAACAGGAAATGGCCTATGCAGGGTTGTGCAGCTATCCACTGAGAGCCGTCCTGAAGTGTGCAGCAGTCCTGAGGTGTGCATTAGAGTGCCTGAGGTGTTCAGTGGAGGTCCCGAGGTATGCAGTGGAGTGCCTGACATGTGCAGTGGAGTGCCTGAAGTGTTCAATGGAGGTCCTGTGGTGTGCAGGGGAAGTCCTGAGGTGTTCAGTGAGGTGCCTGAGGCACCAAACGCAGTGGAAGAAGTGTCCAGTGACAAAAAGAAGACAGCGGCTGCTGAAAACCTTCTGGAAACTGAAAATGTCCTTAGCAAGGTGGTGAACCCCAAAGGGTGGCTGAAGGAGGGATGGGAAGATCAGCTGCACCGAGACTTCACTAATATGATTGCAAAACTCCCAAAGGTAATGAACAAGAAGCCTGTTTTGTAAATGAAAGGTCAAGCATCTTTGAAAGTTGGGTGTATCAGGGTTGTCTCAATCTGGACAATATTATAAATTAGCTACTATAATCTTAGACTTTGGATGTCTGTGGTATGTTTTTTGAAAAAATGACAGATGTGTTGTTCTTGCTCTTTCATTACGCTGCATTGTCTGTTTAGTCCTATTTCAGATCCACCGAGAGCCTTCCTGAGGTGTGCAGCAGAGGTCCTGAGGCCTCAAATGCAGTGGAAGAGGTGTGCAGTGACACAAAGAAGACAGAGTCTACTGGAAACCATCTGAAAACGGGAAATGGCCTAAGCAAGGTGTTGAAGCTATCCACTGAGAACCGTCCTGAGGTGTACAGCAGTCCTGAGGTGTGCATCGGAGTGCCTGAGGTGTTCAGTGGCGGTCCCGAGGTATGCAGTGGAGTGCCTGACATGTGCAGTGGAGTGCCTGAAGTGTTCAATGGAGGTCCTGTGGTGTGCAGGGGAAGTCCTGAGGTGTTCAGTGAGGTGCCTGAGGCACCAAACGCAGTGGAAGAAGTGTCCAGTGACAAAAAGAAGACAGCGGCTGCTGAAAACCTTCTGAACACTGGAAATGGCCTCAGCAAGGTGATGCAGCTATCTACTGAGAGCTGTCCTGAGGTGAGCAGCGGAGTGACCGAGGCGTTGAACTCAGTGGCAAAGGTGTCCAGCGAAACAAAGAAGCGGAAGAAAAATGGCGTTCTGCGATTCTTCCGACGTGTGTTGACGTTCTTCACATGCACCATCAGCCTCCCCAAAGAGGAGTGACTCAAGCACAAACACACACACACACAACTCTGGGCCACACTCTGCATCTGAATTTCTCCACCATCTCCACCTTTCCTTTGAACTGCCTAGTTTTAATAATAAAAATAAAGGGGATCTGAACCCCAACAAAAAAACTGGTTTCATTAGTGTTTTTCATATAACTTGAAATTCATAATGCTTGAAATAACATTTTTATTAATTAATTATCCAGACTATTAAGCTGTTTGAGAAGTACTTATTAAGTACTTATTAATCACAGTTTTACTGCATTACACACTAGTAAATATGTACGAAATCATTTGAGACACTTTGCATATTAATGTAAGTTTGTGGTTGAATGGCTCTACTGTGGGATATGTTCCTGATCAAAACCAAATCAAACTTTATTTTCAGAGCACATTTCTTACAGATTATGCATTTCAAAGTGCTTAGCAAATAAAATAAAAGGTTAGAAAGACACAAATAGGTTTTATAAATGAGACAAATTAAAATAGTAAAACAATAACAGTGGACATGAGAGACTAATGCATTAAAATAAATGAAAATAAATAAGATATATACAATAGATAGTATGACTAAGCAGAAGCATGGCTAAAAAGGTATGTCTTAAGCTCTTCAAACTGTCTACAGTTTCTGAGGCCCTCAGATCCTCTGGCAGGCTGTTCCAAAGGCCAGGACCATAGTGGCTGAAGGCAGCCTCACCAAACGTTTTGGTTCTCACCTTTGGAACAACTAAAAGAGGATCTGAGGGACCGACCGGGCACATACAGTATCTTAAAAGCATGTCAGACATGTATTCAGGTGCAGGGCCACGTAGTACTTTAAAAATCCCATACAGCTATTTTAAAATAAATTATAAAACTACAGGCAACATTTACATTTACATCTACGTCATTTAGCAGACACTCTTATCCAGAGTGATTTACAAATTGGTGCATTCAACTTGGGATAGCAAGTGGGACAACCACTTTTTATTTTTATGGGGTGGGTGGGGGGGTAGAAGGATTACTTTTATACTATTCCAGGTTGTTATGATGAGTTTCTCAGGTATCAAAGAATCAAGGATGCAAGGATATTCTTAGACATTCTGTGGAGATTTCATACCAAGCATTTATAGAATCACGAGCTTGTGGGTTCATCTAACAAACGGACATGGCTTTGCCCTTCGTCAGTTGAACTAACTAGACAAAGAAGACCCTATATCTTATATAGCCTTTTGGTTCTCATTCCTTTCACATACATTTGGCAAGTCTCCATGGGCACTCCCTGTCTTTGATGTTCATCACTTTTTACCCCAAGTCAGTATACTAAACATCACTCATGCTATCCTAAACATCACTAATCTACCTTGACATAATGGAATGAAGACTTTATGGCCCCAAACCTCTCATTTCTTAACTCTTCCTCTGTCCTCACAACACTATGGCATGACATCATTATACCATAAAGGTCATACATATTACCACGAGGTCATACATATTGTAGATACTATTGTTTTCGTTGATAATAACCCCAATATCAAACCATCCTGTGGCCTCCACCTGCCAGTAGAAACGTCCAGTAGATAAACCCTTGGTACAATGCACAGACAGGGATCTTGTACAAATTGATGGATCAATCCATTTATTTGATTCTTCCCCTCTGGTAGCTTCGTTTCCTATGCTAACACCGTCCCCACTGTTAGCATTGTTAGCTTCGTTTCCTATGCTAGCACCATCCCCACTGTTAGCATTGTTAGCTTCGTTTCCTATGCTAGCACTACTTTGACTGTTAGCATTGTCCTCTCTCCACAACACTGTCCTCCTATCCTCAGACAGCCTCAGGTCAATGTGTGCAGAATCTGGGTCCAGGGTGAGCTCACTGGAATCTGTAGAAAACACACATGCACAATGAGGAGCCAGGGAAATAAGAAAGTTAAATGTTTTTCTGTTTAGCTGACGGTACTTTCTCATTGTTTTAAAGGAAATGTCAAACTGAAGAAACCCTGTATATCATATTACACATCAGTCAGACTCACATTTCCTCAGGCCTGGTTTGATCCTGCACTCTCCACACAAGTCCACACTGTATTGTTTTAATAGAAATAGTTCATGTCAAGAAATAATCATAATATGCAGAGGAATATTAAAGGAATATTAAAGTAACTAAATAGTGTACACATAACATATTACACTAACTTGAGTTTATCCAGTCTACAGTGTGGATCCTCCAGTCTAGCAGAGAGCAGCTTCACTCCAGAGTCTCCTGGGTGATTGTAGCTCAGGTCCAGTTCTCTCAGGTGGGAGGGGTTTGACCTCAGAGCTGAATCCAGAGAAGCACAGCCTTCCTCTGTGACCAGACAACCAGACAGCCTGCAGAGAACAGTTGGAATGAGTTAGGGTGCCATACTCAATTCAAAAGGGTTTGCTTACATCAATATGTGAGCCTCTCACCCCAAAACCTGCAAGGCACAGCGAGGGTCCCCCAGTGCAGCAGAGAGTCGCTCCACTCCTGAATCCCCCAAGTCGTTGTCTCTCAGGTCCAGCTCTATCAGGGTTGAGTTTGAACACAGGACAGAGGACAGGGACTCACAGGATAACTCTGATAGATTACACTGCCTCAGTCTAAGAGATGAATGAGAGAGATAGCAGGAGAAACAGAGAGAGAGAGAGAGAGAGATTGAAATTTGAATTTGGTTTTATCCAAATACCTGTGCACAGAAATATAGAATGTTAAATAAAACTGTATGTATACCACACTTTACATTTTTTTTTTTTTTTTTTTTTTTTTTTTTACAGCATCATCATTTCTCACCCCAGTTTCTGTATCTGACAGTGTGGCTCCTCCAGTCCAGCAGAGAGCAGCTTCAGTCCCATGTCGCCCAGGGTGTTGCAGCTCAGATGCAGTTCCTCCAACTGGGAGGCTGCTAGAGCAGGGGACAAACTTCCACAGGAAGTGACCTCACAACGGACAAGTCTGGCGTGAGAGAATATGGAATTAAAAGGGGCTGTATGGATTGACACGATTCGAAACACTTGTTGTCGTAAATATCGCACCTCAGTATCTTCAGTTCACAGTGTGGACTCATAAGCCCAGTGGAGATCCCCTCCACCCCGGTGTCTGTCAGTTTGTTGTCGCTGAGGTCCAGCTCTCTCAGATGGCTGTTCTCTGACGCCAGAGCTGAAGCCACAATTTCACCGCAGCTCTCGTCGAGCCAACACCCAGGAAACCTTTGGATTACAACAAAGTGGATCATCCTTCTACACTTTGTGGACTTACATGCTTTAGTCTCTCTTACGGAGTGTAATCGTAGTAAACAAGTTTACAGAAGAGTCTTTTAAATTGACTTCAAACAGCTAAACACTTGGCTGACTTCCCCTGTTCCGTCCCCTAACATCCCTTAGGTGCCGTTGTTGCATTGCTAGTTGCCAGCAGAAGAAGAAGCTGTAGATCCATCCATTCATGTCACAAACGGCTTCCGTTTCTATTTTTCTTCCACTTTACTAAGAAGCTTTTTCTTGGTTTGCTCTTTTTTTTGTTTTGTTTACTAATAATTGCTCACCTTAGTGTGTGCAGCTGACTCTAAGATTGATTCAGTGCAGCAGTTAGCACCTCCAGCTCAGTTGTTGAAAACCCTTGGATATGACTGATGTCTAGTGACTCTAGTCTGTTGTTGGGACTTGCCAGCGCGTCTATGAAGGGCTTCTGGTTCTCCAGCTGGCTGTAGATTATGCTGAGTTCTCTCAGGTGTGAGCCAGGCATTTGGATAGCTGATGCCAAAATTTCAGCGCAGTCGTCTGTGAAATAGCAGGCCACTAGCCTTAAGAGGGGAAAACAAAGGGCTTATAAAGGACATAAAAAAAAGTGTAAATTATACTAATAGTCGTAAGTGACTACGGTAATCTACCAATCTTAGGAAAGTAAATGGAGGCAGGTAGCTTAGTGGGTAAGAGCGTTGTGCCAGTAACCGAAAGGTCGCTGTTTCTATTCCCCGAGCCGACTAGGTGAAAAATCTATCTGTACCCTTAAGCAAGGCACTTAACCCTAATTGCTCCTGTAAGTCGCTCTGGATAAGAGCGTCTGCTAAATGACGTAAATGTAAATTCACTATCATCTGAACTTACATAGCCTTCCTGCAGTATCTAACTATTGGGAGGAGTCTGCTACGGCCCTGACTTGACGTGTTGTATTTTCTCGTGTCAAATTCATCCAGCACCTCCTCTGACATCAACAGCATGTACGCCAGCGCCGAGCACTGAGCAGGTGTCAGTTCAATCTTGGAGAGACTTTGGGAGGTCAGGAACTTTAGAATTTCATTCACCAGGGAGTTGTCCTTCAGCTCAATCAAACAGTAGAGGAGATTGATACACCTCTCTGAGGAAACAAACCATTCAGTCGATAACTTGACCTTGATGTATTGGATGGTATTCTGGATACTCTCTTTGTCTCCCTCTGTCTGGAGCTGTAGGCATTTCAAGAGGATCTGATTGGACTCCAGTGAGATGCCCAGAAGGAAGCGGAGGAAGAGGTCCAGGTGGCCGTTCTTGTTGTGGAACGCTTTATCCACTGCACACCTGTGTAAGTCATGCAATGTATCCAGCTTTCCGAAATATAGTGAAACCCATGGTGAAATACATGGCAAACCATTGGCATGACAATGGGAAACATAGAGTGCTGTGAAGAACTCCTGAATGCTGAGATGCACAAAGCTATACAACTTCACTCTAAACATTGGGTCCTCCTCTCTGAAGATCTCTGTGCACATCCCTGAGCCCAAAAAGGCTTCATTGATATCAATATCACACTCTCTCAAATCTTCTTCAGAAAACACCAGATTGCTCTTTAACAGGTTATGGGAGGCTAGTTTTCCAAGTTTCAAAATGATCTGTACGTCAGACTCTGACAGTTTCCGAAGGTCTGTTTCATTTTTCCCATGCTTCTTGTTCTCCAGGTTTGTCAGAGTGAGTAGGAAACAAATGTACATCTCAGTCAGAGTTTTAGGGACTTCTTCAGAACAGGATCCTCTCAACATGTTCCCAAGAACCATGGCAGTAATCCAACAGAAGACCGGAATGTGGCACATGATGAAGAGACTCCTCGATGTCTTTATGTGTGAGATGATTTTGCTGGACAGGTTCTCATCATCACTGAATCTCTTCTTGAAGTATTCTTCTTTCAGTGGGTCGTTGAATCCCCGAACTTCTGTTACACGGTCAAAACAGTCGGAGGGTATCTTATCAACTGCTGCTGGTCGGGAGGTTATCCAGAGGAGAGCAGAAGGAAGCAGATTCCCCTTGATGAGGTTTGTCAGCAGCACGTCCACTGATGTTGTCTTGGTTACATTAGACAACCTCTTGTTGTTATGGAAATCCAGTGGAAGTTGGCTTTCATCCAGACCATCCAAGATGAACACGACTTTGCAGTCGACCACCTTCTTTGCATCATTGATATCTGTTAGTTCAGGGTGGAAGTCACTCAGGAGCTCCAAGAGATTGTAGTCATCTTTGATGAAATTCAAGTCCCTGAATGGAAGTGCGAAGACAAAATCTACATCCCGATTGGCTATTCCTTCTGCCCAGTCAAGGATGAACTTCTGCACTGAGACCGTTTTTCCAATGCCAGCGATTCCCTTTGTCAGCACAGTTCTGACGGGTACCGCTTGTTTGGATTGGGATTTGTCATTATGTTCCTCTGTCTTAGGGTCTAAAGATTTAAAGATGTCATTGCAGTTGATTGCATGGTCTTGAAATGCTTTGGTCCGAGCCGTATCTTCAATCTGCCATACCTCATGCTCTTTATTAACCCCTTCACTCTCCCCAGTTGTGATGTAGAGCTCGGTGTAAATATTGTCCAGCAATGTTGGGTTTCCCCGTTTTCCAAGCCTCTCAAAGATGCTCCCAAACTTCTTCTTCATGTTGGACTTGTGTTTGCCCTTGACTTTTTGCAGATCTTCATCTAATGAGGAAAGAACATTGATAGTGTTGTGGGATGCATAAAATATATCTTTACTTCTGTTTTTTTATCTGCAGTATTCAGTACCGTAACGAACACAATACTTTCAGTTACTGGTTTCAAAGTCCGATTTCCTGCATGGGCGTGCCATATTTTTTTTTTTCCAGACTTTTATGAGTCTGTGTGTGTGTGTTAATCTACAACTGGTACATCCATTTTTTTACTTTAAAATTAATTATATACTGTGTACCCATTTGATTCTTGAAGAATACAACTTACAAATACCTCATGAGCTTAGTTCAACTGTCGTACCCTATCAAAACAAAAAATATATGCTTAATTGTATAGTATTATTTGACAGGGACACTGCATATTAACTAATCAACATTTCTGTAATAATTTGTTTTGTTTTTTTGCATTATTTTCTATTATAACAAAAATAACAATAAAGAATTGTCTTACCAGCACCATGTGAAGGCATAGTAACACTGATGTTTTCATAAACTGAACCTCCGAGATTGCAGCCAACAAGTTGGGGTGCAACAACAACAGAACCACCCTGAGCTGTAATGGAGGACTGTGGTGGGGCAGGCTGAGCCGTAATGGAGGACTGTGGTGGGGCAGGCTGAGCCGTAATGGAGGACTGTGGTGGGGCAGGCTGAGCCGTAATGGAGGACAGCGGACCAGAGTCCTGGGCTGGAACGAGGGACTGAGGAGTCTGATCCATGATATAAGACAGTCAGTCTCCTCCCCCTGAGAGAGCCAGAAGCAAAGAGAGAACAGACAATATACACTGAACACTTTCCTTACATTGAGTTACACCCCCTTTTGCCCTCAGAACACCTTCCTAATATTGAGTTGCACCCCTTTTGCCCTCAGAACACCTTCCTAATATTGAGTTGCACCCCCTTTTGCCCTCAGAACACCTTCCTAATATTGAGTTACACCCCTTTTGCCCTCAGAACACCTTCCTAATATTGAGTTGTACCCCCTTTTGCCCTCAGAACACCTTCCTAATATTGAGTTGTACCCCCTTTTGCCCTCAGTACAGTCTCAATTCGGTATCAGTATTGTAGTCCTATGCCATAACCACAGAAGGCTAGAATGGTCATCACAAAGGATACATAGTTGACTTACAGAAAGATTCCCTAGTATATTTATTTTATTTAACCAGGTACGCCATTGAGTATACATTTTCTTTAACAATAACAACCTGACCACGATAAGAGCGAGACACCGTGCAGCAAAGCAGACAATTCTTTAAAACTCAACACATAAACAGAAAACGTAAAAAACAAATGCACAACACTCGGTAGGATGTAAAACATATCTATATAACGGTTATATAGAGCTTTGAATCCCTAAAAAGACGACACTTACCGCATGTAAGTTGTCTTGTTGTGCCGTCTACAATGCTGCTTTCTTCCTCCTACTTTCTTTGGTCTGTTTCATGTTCTGGGCGTTGTAGAGGAGGATACTTCCTCAGTGTTGCCAACTCCTCAGTAAGTAAAGTAGCTATTGGCTGTCCTAAAAGTCACTAGAAGTCGCTAAATTACGTCAACACTCAATTTGCATCATTGGTCATGCGCTTGTAATTGTGATGGACGCTGTAGGAGAGAGGAATAACTTCGTGAGAGAGAATTTTTTTTGTATACAATCTACATTAACAATCTAAATGGACCACAAAAAAATAAGGGCGGGATCAGCCAGCGGCGGCTTCTCGCATGCGCGATTCATTTGCAGTCTGGACGCGGAGTGGTGAACATCTTCTGCTCTGAATACTCGCTAAATATAGCGACAAAGTCGCTAAATTGGACTTTGCAGTTAACCGCAAAGTTTCATCATCTCTGTACTGACAGGGTTTGGTGACTGGATATAAATTAATTCAAAGGAATAGTCAGAGAGGCGTGTCTTAGTTTATAATACAAAACTGTGTCTGTCTGTCTGTTTTATATACTTTGTATTTAAAGCACAAATGTATTAATAAAGTTGATTTTTCTATCAGTCTGTCTGTCGGTCTGTCTCTCTGTCCATCCATCTGTCTGTATGTGTTTCTTTCTCTCTCTCTTCATAGTAGGGATATTCAAAAATAAAATATATAAATATTTTTAAAAACATGTTGATTTTTCTGTCAGTCAGTCTATCAGTCTGTCTGTCTGTTTTATATACTTTGTATTTAAAGCATAAATTAATTAATGAAGTTGATTTTTCTGTCTGTCAGTCTGTTAGTCTGTCTGTCAGTCTGTCAGTCAGTCAGTCTGTCTGTTGTCTGTCAGTCTGTCTATCTGTCAGTCAGTCTGTCTGTTAGTCTGTCTCTCTCTGTCCATCAGTCTGTCTGTTTTTCTTTCTCTCTCTCTTCATCATTGGGATATTCAATATATAAGGCCATGCGCTTCCCCCGAGTGGCGCAGTGGTCTAAGGCTGATCCACTAGAGATCCTGGTTCGAATCCAGGCTCTGCTGTAGCCGGCCGCAACCGGGAGACCAATGGGGCGGCGCACAATTGGCCCAGCGTCGTCCAGGGTAGGGGAGGGAATGGCCGGCAGGGAGGTAGCTCAGTTGGTAGAGCACGGCGTTTGCAACGCCAGGGTTGTGGGTTCGATTCCCACGGGGGGCCAGTATGAAAATAAATAAAAAATAATAATGTATGCACTAACTGTAAGTCGCTCTGGATAAGAGCGTCTGCTAAATGACGTAAAAATAGAAATATTTTAAAAAACATGTAGAATACATGTAGGATACATAGGATACTAGTTGATTTACAGAACGATGCCGTAGTAAATGTATTTTATTTGCTCTTATTTAACCAGGTACGTCATTGAGTATACTTAAGCAATAAGGTCCAAGGGGGTGTGGTATATGGCTGATATACCACAAACCCCAGAGGTGCCTTATTGCTATTGTAAAATGGTTACCAACATAATTAGAACAGTAAAAATAAGTGTTTTGTCATACCCGTGGTATACGGTCTCATATACCATGGCTTTCAGCCAATCAGCATTCAGGGCTCGAACTACCCAGTTTACACATTTTCTTTAACAATAACGACCTGACCACGATAAGAGCGATACACCGTGTATCAAAGCAGACAGTTCTTTGAAACTCAACACATAAACAGAAAAGGTAAAAGACAAATGTACAACACTGGGTAGGATGTAACACATATCTATATAACGGTTATATAGAGCTTTGAATCCCTAAAAAGACGACACGTACCGCATGTAAGTTGTTTTGTTGTCCTGTCTACTCTGGGCGTTGTAGGGTAGGCTCCTTCCTGTTAACCGCAAAGTTTCATAACCTCTGGCAACGGTTCTGTTCTAACAGGCTTGGTGATTGGATAGAAATAAATTCAAACAAATAGGCAGAGAGGCGTGTCTTAGCTTGTATTACAAAGCTGTGTGTGTGTGTGTGTGTGTGTGTGTGTGTGTGTGTGTGTGTGTCTGTCTGAAGCTGTTTGTCTCTGTCTGTCCATCTGTCTGTCTGTCTCTCTCTCTCTCTCTGTCTGTCCATCTATCTCTCTCTCTGTCTGTCTAGGGCCTAGGTCATGTTTAAATTAAGGGATTAACATTTGCCAGGTATAATCTTTGGGATTTGACTCCTTGATGTTAAATTGGGAAATATATTTTTGGGTGGTGGTGGTGGAGGAGGAATAATGGTCTGGGGCTGTTTTTCATGGTTCAGGCTCCTTAGTTCCAGTGAAGGGAAATCTTAACGCTATAGCATACAATGACATTCTAGACCATTCTGTGCTTCCAACTTTGTGGCAACAGTTTGGGGAAGGCCCTTTCCTGTTTCAGCATGACAATGCCCCCGTGAACAAAGCGAGGTCCATACAGAAATGGTGTTTAGAGATCGGTGTGGAAGAACTTGACTGGCCTGCACAGAGCCCTGAACTCAACCCCCTTCGAACACCTTTGGGATGAATTGGAACGCCGACTGCGAGACAGGCCTAATCGCCCAACATCAGCGCCCGATCTCACTAATGCTCTTGTGGCTGAATGGAAGCAAGTCCCAGCAGCAATGTTCCAACATCTAGTGGAAAGCCTTCCCAGAAGAGTGGAGGCTGTTATAGCTGCAAATGGGGACCAATTCCATATTAATGCCCATGATTTTGGAATGAGATGTTTGACGAGCAGGTGTCCACATACTTTTGGCAATGTAGTGTATTTTTGGTTGGTGGAGGAGGTGATTCCTTCTTGATGTTAACCAGAGAGAATATATTTCTGGGTGGTGGTGAAGGTGATTCCTTTCCAATATAACCCAGAGAGAATATCTTCAGTTCTCCTTTCTTCACCTCTTTCTTCCTCTTACCCGGAGAGAGACTCTTCAGTGACACAGACTCCTTCCTAGAGTTACCCAATGACAGCCTCTTGATTGAGGGTGACTCCGTCCTCTTCCCGGCCAATGAAAACCTCTTCTTGGGAGTAAGGACCTCCCTCTTTAGGATCTCCACTGACAGTTTGTCCAGAGTAGGAAGAATGATGCTTCTCTTCTGTTTCTTACTGGATAGCGACCCTTCAGTTCACTCCAGGTCAACACTGAGTCCTGTTTCTTCTTTTGGCCATGTACTAATCCAGGCACTTGTGCCATCAAACCAATTTATCCAGAACGCAGCAGCCTGCCTGGTTTTCAACCTTCCCAAGATCTCTCCTGTCACCCTGCTCCTCCGCACACTCCACTGGCTTCCAGTCGAAGCTCTCATCCACTACAAGACCATGGTACTTGCCTACGGAGCAGCAAGAGGAACTGCCCCTCCCTACCTTCAGGCTCTGCTCAAACCCTACACCCCAACCCAAGAACTCTGTTCTGCCACCTCTGGTCTCTTGGCCCTCCCACCCCTACGGGAGGGCAGCTCCCGCTCAGCCCAGTCCAAGCTCTTCTCTGTCCTGACACCCCAATGGTGGAACCAGCTTCCCTCTGAAGCTAGGACAGCAGAGTCCCTGTCACTCTTTCGAAAGCACCTGAAACCCTACCTCTTCGAACAGTATCTTAAATAATCCCACAGTCTACTGAATGGAGTGGCTCTCCCATAGACACCAATGATAGCAGCCGGGTCCGATCTACTGAAGGGGGTGGCTCTCCCATAGACACCAATGATAGCAGCCGGGTCCGATCTACTGAAGGGGGTGGCTCTCCCATAGACACCAATGATAGCTGCTGGGTCCGATCTACTGAAGGGGTTTGGCTCTCCCATAGACACCAATGATAGCAGCCGGGTCCGATCTACTGAAGGGGGTGGCTCTCCCATAGACACCAATGATAGCAGCTGGGTCCGTTCTACTTAGTTCATTGAGGTCTCACTTCCGTTTCCTTTTCTGTCTCTCTCTTTATCAGCTCACCACTCCCCGCCCCTCCCACTCAGAGAAAAGGGGTGTATTCATTAGTCTGACAAACCTTTTTTCATCAAAAAAAAAAATAAGAATTGGCTATGAAAATAGGAGTATATATTAGACGAATTCAGATAGTTCCCTCCCTGTTCCGATTGGCTCTGTTTTGGTTCTGTTAGGTTCCTAGTGACTACACACCAGAACAGAAGGATCCGGGTGTCTGGCAGGTTCAACTAAATAAAAACTAAATTCAGGGCAGCAGGTAGCTTAGTGGTTAAGAGCGTTGTGCCAGTAACCGAAAGGTCGCTGGTTCTAATCCCCGAGCCGACTAGGTGAAAAATCTGTCGATGTGCCCTTGAGCAAGGCACTTAACCCTAATTGCTCCTGTAAGTCGCTCTGGATAAGAGCGTCTGCTAAATGACCAATTATTTATTACACCATTCTGTACATATGTATAACATTTGCATGTAGCTGTTATGAATGCATAGAGCTGTAATGAATGCATGGAGCTGTTATGGACGAATGGAGCTGTTAGGAATGCATGGAGCTGTTAGGAATGCATGGAGCTGTTAGGAATGCAGGGAGCTGTTAGGAATGCAGGGAGCTGTTAGAAATGCAGGGAGCTGTTAGGAATGCATGGAGCTGTTAGGAATGCATGGAGCTCTAATGAATTCTTATAGCAAGTTATGATACGCTATAGGGGCAATTATCACATCATGTTGTCATGGATATATATCAACGGTAACTGTGCATTGATGAGACGTTACGCCTAAATAGACAGACCAGACAGACAGTTCAGTACCTACATGAATCATTTATTGACCATTTTGATACCTTCTGGAAACAAAGCTTGTATTATAAGGAGGATGGGATCCATCCAAATCATTTGGGTTCCTGGATCATTTCACACCATTATAAGGCTGCGTTGAGACAATGACTTATCAATGACCCAAGTCCAGCTCATTTAATCCCTACCATTGTGTCGCTGAGTTGTCATAATGCTTCAGCAAATGTACATTATCCTAGGGACATTGGAAGACACAATGTAAATAACCTAATTTATGTCCCTCTTACTGCCCGGAATGCCTCTGCTGATCCTACAGCTATTGTATGCAGTACTCATATGCCTATGAACCAGAGTAATACTGTTGCCACTGAGGTGGTGTGCCCTAGTAGGAAGTCCACTGTGTGCAGCTCACCCTGCACTAATAAAAATAACCAGAATATGTCTACCTCTGCTAAGCTTCCCAGTAAAGCAAGAAAAAGAATGAAGCATCCCAGAAAAGTGTTAAAAATAGCCCAAGTTAACATATGTAGCTTAAGAAACAAGGTTCATGAAATCAATAATTTGCTAGTAACAGATGACATTCATATTCTGACAATCTCTGAAACTCACTTAGATAATACCTTTGATGATACAGTGTTAGCAACACAGGGTTATTACATTTACAGAAAATACAGAAATGCTAACGGGGCGGTGTTGCTGTCTATATTCAGAACCACATTCCTGTAAAGCTTAGAGAGGATCTCATGTTAAATACTGTTGAAGTAATATGGCTACAGGTTCACCTGCCTAGACCACCAAATGCTAACAGTCAGTATCTGCTATAGACCACCAAATGCTAACAGTCAGTATCTGGATAACATGTGTGAAATGCTTGATAATGTATGTGATATCAATAGAGAGGTATACTTTCTGGGTGATTTAAATATTGACTGGCTTTCATCAGGCTGCCCACTCAAGAGAAAGCTTCAAACTGTAAACTAGTGCCTGCAACCTGGTTCAGGTTATCAATCAACCTACCAGGGTAGTTACAAACAGTACAGGAACTGAAATCATCAACATGTATTGATCACATCTTTACTAATGCTGCAGACATTTGTTTGAAAGCAGTATCCAAAATCCATCGGATGTAGTGATCACAATATAGTAGCCATATCTAGGAAAACCAAAGTTCCAAAGGCTGGGCCTAATATAGTGTGTAAGAGGTCATACAATAAGTTTTGTAGTGATTCCTATGTTGCTGATGTAATAATATTTGTTGGTTCGTGGTGTGTACTGAGGAGCAAACAGACACTGCACTTGACACATTTTTGAAATTGCTTATCCCAGTTACTAATAACAATGCACCCATTAAGAAAATGACTGTAAAAACTGTTAAATCCCCGTGGATTGATGAGGAATTGAAATTTTTTATAATTTAGAGGGATGAGGCAAAAGATATGGCAAATAGGTCTGGCTGTACAACCGATTGGCAAACATACTGCAAATTGAGAAATCATGTGACTGAACTGAATAAAAAGAAGAAACTACACTATGAAACAAAGATAAATGACATTGAATTATAGTAAAAAGCTTTGGAGCACCTTACATGACATTTTGGGCAAAAAGGCAAACTCCGCTCCCATCATTGAATCAATGGCTCATTCATCACAAAACCCACTGATATTGCCAACTACTTTAATTATTAGCAAACTTAGGCATGACATGCCAACAACAAACGCTGACACTATACATCCAAGTATATCTGACCAAATTATGAAAGACAAGCATTGTAATTTTGAATTCCGTAAAGTAAGTGTGGAAAAGTATTATTGTCTATCATCAATGACAAGCCACCGGGGTCTGACAACTTGGATGGAAAATTACTGAGGATAATAGAGGTCGATATTGCCGCTCCTATTTGCCATACCTTCAATTTAAGCCTACTAGAAAGTGTGTGCCCTCAGGCCTGGAGGGAAGCAACATTTATACCCCTACCTGAGAATAGTAAATCCCCCTTAACTGGCTCAAATAGCCGACCAATCAGCCTGTTCCCAACTCTTAGTAAACTTTTGGAAAAAATGGTAATTGACCAGATAAAATGCTATTTTACAGTAAACAAATTGACAACAGACTTTCAGCACGCTTATAGGGAAGGACATTCATCAAACACAGCACTTACACAAATGACTGAAATTGATGATAAAAAGATTGTGGGGGCTGTTTTGTTAGACTTCAGTGCGGCTTTTGACGTTATCGATCATAGTCTGCTGCTGGAAAAACGTATGTGTTATGGCTTTACACCCCCTGTTATATTGTGGATGAAGAGTTACCTGTCTAACAGAACACAGAGGGTGTTCTTTAATGGAAGCCTCTTCAACATAATCCAGGTAGAATCAGGAATTCCCCAGGGCAGCTGTCTAGGCCCCTTACTTTTTTCAATCTTTAGTAAAGCCAGTGTGTCTGTGTATGCGAATGACTCAACACTATACACGTCAGCTACCACAGCGACTGAAATGACAGCAACACTTAACAAAGAGCTGAGGTTAGTTTCAGAATGGGTGGCAAGGAATAAGTTAGTCCTAAATATTTCAAAAACTAAAAGCATTGTATTTGGGACAAATCATTCACTAAACCCTAAACCTCAACTAAATATTGTAAGGAATTATGTGGAAATTGAGCAAGTTGAGGAGACTAAACTGCTTGGAGTAACCCTGGATTGTAAACTGTCATGGTCAAAGCATATTGATACAACAGTAGCTAAGATGGGGAGAACTATGTCCATAATTGTGACACTCTGGCTCTAGGACTTGTATATGTGAGCCAGGGTGTATCTCATTTGGTGGTGTTGGGGATGGGTGAGTTTCATTTTGTTTGTATTTAGTGGTGATTGGTTAATGACTCCCAATCGGAGGTAACGAGTGTCAGCTGTCGGCTCGTTATCTCTGATTGGGAGCCATATATATTCTGTGTGTTTTCACCTTTGTTTTGTGGGTTATTGTTTCTGTGTTGCTGTTAGTCTGTATCAGTATTTTGAACTTCACGTATCGTCATTTGTTGTTTTCTTCGTGGTTGCTTTATTAATAAAGTCATCATGTTCACTCCACGCGCTGCGTATTGGTCCGCTCCTTCAGACGATCGTGACAGAATAACCCACCACAAAAGGACCAAGCAGCGTAACAAGCGGCAACAGGACCTACCTACACAGGAGTTATGGACGCCTCCTAAGGATTTTTGGACATGGGAGGAGATTCGGGCTGGAAAGGGTCCTTGGGCACAACCGGAGGAATATCACCGCCCTCGTGAAGAGCTGGAGGCAGCCAAAGCCGAGAGGAGGTGGTACGAGGAGGCAGCGCGAAGGCGAGGCTGGAAGCCCGTGGAAGAGAGGCAACCCCAAGAAATTTTTTGGGGGGGGCACATGGCTTGGGCGACAGAGCAGCAGGAGGCTGCCACAGGGAGAAAAGGAGAGAAGGCTAACGGAGTACGGGAGTCATTGGCGAGTAGAAGGAGGGAAGTTGTTGTGGCACGGCATGAGAGACTGAAGTGTGTTACCAGTCCGGTCCGGCCCGTTCCTGATCCCCAGTTAAGGCCAGTGGTGTGTGTTCCCGGTACGGACCGGCCTGTTCCTACTCCACGCACCAGGTCCACGATGTGCGTCGCCAGCCCGGCCCGGCCTGTTCCTGCTCCACGCACGAAGCCTACGGGGTGCGTCGCCAGCCGGCCAGAGTCTGCCGTCTGCCCAACGGCGCCTGAACTGGCCGTCTGCCCAACGGCGCCTGAACTGGCCGTCTGCCCAACGGCGCCTGAACTGGCCGTCTGCCCAACGGCGCTGGAACTGCCCGTCTGCCCTATGGCGTCTGAACTGCCCGTCTGCCAAGCGCTGCATAAGCCGCCCGTCTGTACTGAGCCTGCAAAGCCGCCCGTCTGCCATGAGCCTTCAGAGCCGTCCGCCAGATCGGAGCCGCTAGAGCCTTCCGCCAGACAGGAGCCGCTAGAGCCTTCCGCCAGACAGAATCATACACTTGCTATGGAATCAGCAGGAGCCGACGCAGCCCATACTAGACTGGAAGCTCAGGTTTGGGACCAGAAAGAGCAGCTCCTGCAGATGGGAGCCGCCCTGCTGGAGGTGATGACTGCAATCCGAGGCTGGGGTCCGCCTCCACCGCCAGCCGCCCAGCCAGCACCATCAGCCAGCCATGAGCAGCCAGATCCGTCAGCCAGCCATGAGCAGCCAGATCCGTCAGCCAGCCATGAGCAGCCAGATCCGTCAGCCAGCCATGAGCAGCCAGATCCGTCAGCCAGCCATGAGCAGCCAGACCCGTCAGCCAGCCATGAGCAGCCAGATCCGTCAGCCAGCCATGAGCAGCCAGATCCGTCAGCCAGCCATGAGCAGCCAGATCCGTCAGCCAGCCATGAGCAGCCAGATCCGTCAGCCAGCCATGAGCAGCCAGATCCGTCAGCCAGCCAGGATCCGCCAGAGCCGTCCAGCCAGGATCCGCCAGAGTCGTCCAGCCAGGATCCGCCAGAGCCGTCTAGCCAGGATCCGCCAGAGCCGTCCAGCCAGGATCCGCCAGAGCCGTCCAGCCAGGATCCGCCAGAGCCGTCCAGCCAGGATCCGCCAGAGCCGTCCAGCCAGGATCCGCCAGAGCCGTCCAGCCAGGATCCGCCAGAGCCGTCCCGCCGGGATCCGCCAGAGCCGTCCCGCCGGGATCCGCCAGAGCCGTCCAGCCTGGATCCGCCAGAGCCGTCCCGCCAGGATCCGCCAGAGCCGTCCCGCCAGGATCCGCGAGAGCCAGCCAGCCAGGATCCGCCATCTAGTCAGGTGCTGCCCCTTAGCCCGGTGCTGCCCCTTAGTCCGGTGCTGCCCCTTAGCCCGGTGCGGCCCCTTAGTCCGGTGCTGCCCCTTAGCCCGGTGCTGCCCCTTGTTCCGGTGCTGCCCCTTGTTCCGGTGCTGCCCCTTATCCCGGTGCTGCCCCTTATCCCGGTGCTGCCCCTTAGGCCGATGCTGCCCCTTAGTCCGGTGTTGCCCCTTAGTCCAGGTGGGGTTAGTTGGAGGGTGGTCATTGGGAGGAGGCTATCGAAGCAGGTTGTGACTGTGGTGGGGTGGGGATCACGACCGGGGCCAGAACCGCCACCATGGACAGACGCCCACCCAGACCCTCCCCTAGTCCTGATGTTGGTGCGCCCGGAGTTCGCACCTTTAGGGGGGGGTACTGTGACACTCTGGCTCTAGGACTTGTATATGTGAGCCAGGGTGTATCTCATTTGGTGGTGTTGGGGATGGGTGAGTTTCATTTTGTTTGTATTTAGTGGTGATTGGTTAATGACTCCCAATCGGAGGTAACGAGTGTCAGCTGTCGGCTCGTTATCTCTGATTGGGAGCCATATATATTCTGTGTGTTTTCACCTTTGTTTTGTGGGTTATTGTTTCTGTGTTGCTGTTAGTCTGTATCAGTATTTTGAACTTCACGTATCGTCATTTGTTGTTTTCTTCGTGGTTGCTTTATTAATAAAGTCATCATGTTCACTCCACGCGCTGCGTATTGGTCCGCTCCTTCAGACGATCGTGACAATAATTAAGCGCTGCTCTGCCTTCTTAACAGCACTATCAACAAGGCAGGTCCTACAGGCCCTAGTTTTGTCGCACCTGGACTACTGTTCAGTCATGCGGTCAGGTGCCACAAAGAGGCACTTAGGAAAATTGCAATTGGCTCAGAACAGGGCAGCACGGCTGGCCCTGGATGTAAACAGAGAGCTAACATTAATAAAATGCATGTCAATCTCTCCTGGCTCAAAGTGGAGGAGAGATTGACTTCATCACTACTTGTATTTGTGAGAGGTATTGACATGGCATCGGACACACATGCATACCCCACAAGACATGCCACCAGAGGTCTCTTCACAGTCCCCAAGTCCAGAACAGACTATGGGAGGAGCACAGTACTATATAGAGCCATGACTACATGGAACTCTATTCCACATCAAGTAACTCATGCCAGCAGTCAAATTAGATTTAAAAAACGGATAAAAAATACACCTTATGGAACAGCGGGGACTGTGAAGCAACACAAACATAGACACATGCACACAAACTCATGATAACGTACGCACTATACACACATGTACACATGGATTTTGTGTTCTAGATATGTGGTAGTAGAGTAGAGGCCTGAGGGCACACACTTAATATGTTGTGAAATCTGTTATGAATGCATTGTAAAGTTTGTTGTCATGTTTTTAAAATGTATAACTGCCTTTATTTTGCTGGACCCCAGGAAGAGTAGCTGCTGCCTATGGGGAATCCATAATAAATATAAATGACCATGCTACCAATGGATCTTCATCTGTCATTCATTAACTAAGATACCGAAGGACAATGAAGTCAGGTTACAACAGCAGCCAAACCCCTTCAGTAGAAAACCAGAGGTCCCCTTAAACCTACACAATGTCATTAGTAGAAGATATAATCACAGTCATTTCTTCTAAACCTTGACATGGCCCTAAATGAACGTTACAACAATCTGATGGACCCCTCCTTCTCCTCTTCTGTGTGAATATTGTAGGGCCTTAATGAACATTACAACAATCTGATGGACCCCTCCTTCTCCTCTTCAGTGTGAATATTGAAGGGCCTTAATGAACGTTACAACAATCTGATGGACCCCTCCTTCTCCTCTTCAGTGTGAATATTGAAGGGCCTTAATGAACGTGACAACAATCTGATGGACCCCTCCTGCTCCTCTTCAGTGTGAATATTGAATGCAGGGTAAAGGGGTCCAGTGAACAAGTCATTGTACGTGTGCAGGTGTGTCATAGCGTCAGAGGAGACGCTGTAAAAGGACAGCGTGCTGGCCGGCCAGTCCAGAAACACCCCAATGCAATTAGTGGTAGTGGTGCCTTCTCCTGAATATGCAACTTCATCTATAGCAAACGCGCATTCTTCATTCAAGTCAATCAATATTTTTTATTGTTCTCAGTAAGGTAAGTAGGTCTTCCCATAATGAGAATGACCGATATTGCACGCATTCGACATTTGAGAAAAATAACGTTACTTGGATCATATCGAATCTATTAGATATACAACCAATTTATCGACAATCTAAGATGACTTGCTTCCTCATCATAATTAA
This sequence comes from Coregonus lavaretus, assembly GCF_964263955.1. NCBI lineage: Eukaryota > Metazoa > Chordata > Actinopteri > Salmoniformes > Salmonidae > Coregonus > Coregonus lavaretus. The sequence goes on along the minus strand of NW_028165496.1, from coordinate 435,138 downwards.
GATCTCATTAATCTCATCTGCATTTCCATTGTTTATATTGCATGGTCTTGTTCTATGTAAGGTATAATATATATTCTTCCCATTTAGATAACTTTTACCAGCATGAATTAATAAAAGATAGATGTACTGCTGTAGACATCTGGTGTTGGGTACTGTGCTCAGTAACCCTCGCTCTTTCTGCAGGGTTTTGGCCAACAACAATTCATAATCAATAAGGCCTCATCACTCTCCATGGAGGAGCAGTTCGTTTTTAAAATGAACCAATTCATATCACTCTCTGATTGCCACATTCTAACTGGTTAAGTCACTAATTGAAGACTCTATTGCAGAAAATGCTCAAGAGGCAATTCTGTATGCTGAAAGCCCAGGGAAGGCTCCCACTGGACCTCCCTCTGAGACCACTGAAGGCCTGGCTCCTGGCAGGGAAAATAGTCTTCCTGGAGTAAGTGCAGTGTTCTCAGACTATTTTCAAATACGAAGTACGAAACTTTATACTTCATTTAGGTAACTTGAGTTTATCACATCAGTACACAAGGCCAAATAATAACCTGAATGTATCAAAATATATTAGATGATAGCAATAGTTTGATAGATAGTGTAGACAGACACAGTCTGATACATTTCCATATTCACATGAAGGCGTGAGGCAGAGACATGGAAGAGATGGAGGAAGGTCTCTGTAGCTGAATTGGTGAGGACTATGTAGAGCAAACAGTACACCCACTGTAAAGCACTTCAAATATCAGCAAGCTCATTTTTGTACCCAGAGAAAAACAATAGCTATCAGTTCAAATTCATAATTTTCCCCATCATTTCAATGATGGACCAGTGTCCAGTCTCACCTGGTACATCAACAGTCTTTTAATGACATATTATGTTGTTACATAGACTTGGGATGCAAAGAGGGGCCTGGAATTACAGGAAACAGAGACAGAGAGAGTTATCCTGCTCAGTGGCCAGAGAGTTCAGGATGAATTAAGGATACCAAATGTCATCGTGGACACTGCTACCGACGGAGACATCCAGCTTCTGAAAGAGGAGCGTTGGAAGTTAACCCGAAAATTCTATGATATGATTGCGGTGCGGAACTACCAAAGGTAAGGAACAAGAAGCCTGTTTCGTAAGTGTCTTTCCAAGTTGGGTGTATCAGAGTTGTCTCAAACTGGACAATATTACAAATGAGCTTCTATACATTTTGACTTTAGATGTCTGTGGTATGTTTTGTGAAAAAGGACAGATATTGTTTTGTTCTTACTCTTTCATTGCTCTGCATTGTCTATTTAGTCCTATTTCGGATCCACTGAGAGCCTTCCAGAGATGTGTGGCAGAGGTCCTGAGGTGTGTAGCAGAGTGCCTGAGGTGTGCAGCAGAGGTCCTGAGGTGTGCAGAAGAGGTCCTGAAGTGTGCAGAAGCGTGCCTGAGGTGAGAAGCGGAGGTCCTGAGGTGAGGTGCAGAGGTCCTGAGGTGAGAAGCGGAGGTCCTGAGGTGAGGTGCAGAGGTCCTGAGGTGAGGTGCAGAGGTCCTGAGGTGAGCAGCAGAGGTCCTGAGGTGTGCAGCATAAGTTCACAGGTGTGCAGCACAGGTCCTGAGGTGTGCAGTGGAGGTCCTGAGGCCTCAAACGCAGTGGAAGAGGTGTGCAGTGACACAAAGAAGACAGAGTCTACTGGAAATCATCTGAAAACGGGAAATGGCCTATGCAAGGTTGTGCAGCTATCCACTGAGAGCCGTCCTGAGGTGTGCAGCAATCCTGAGGTGTGCATCAGAGTGCCTGAGGTGTTCAGTGGAGGTCCCGAGGTATGCAGTGGAGTGCCTGACATGTGCAGTGGAGTGCCTGAAGTGTTCAATGGAGGTCCTGAGGTGTGCAGGGGAAGTCCTGAGGTGTTCAGTGAGGTGCCTGAGGCACCAAACGCAGTGGAAGAGGTGTCCAGTGACAAAAAGAAGACAGCGGCTGCTGAAAACCTTCTGGACACTGAAAATGTCCTTAGCAATGTTGTGAACCCCAAAGGGTGGCTGAAGGAGGGCTGGGAAGATCAGCTGCACCAAGACTTCACTAATATGATTGCAAATCTCCCAAAGGTAATGAACAAGAAGCCTGTTTTGTAAATGAAAGGTCTAGCATCTTTGAAAGTTGGGTGTATCAGGGTTGTCTCAATCTGGACAATATTATAAATTAGCTACTATAATCTTAGACTTTGGATGTCTGTGGTATGTTTTTTGAAAAACGACAGATGTGTTGTTCTTGCTCTTTAATTACGCTGCATTGTCTGTTTAGTCCTATTTCGGATCCACCGAGAGCCTTCCTGAGGTGTGCAGCAGAGGTCCTGAGGCCTCAAATGCAGTGGAAGAGGTGTGCAGTGACACAAAGAAGACAGAGTCTACTGGAAACCATCTGAAAACGGGAAATGGCCTAAGCAAGGTGGTGAAGCTATCCACTGAGAACCGTCCTGAGGTGTGCAGCAGTCCTGAGGTGTGCATCAGAGTGCCTGAGGTGTTCAGTGGAGGTCCTGAGGCCTCAAACGCAGTGGAAGAGGTGTGCAGTGACACAAAGAAGACAGAGTCTACTGGAAACCATCTGAAAACGGGAAATGGCCTAAGCAAGGTGGTGAAGCTATCCACTGAGAGCCGTCCTGAAGTGTGCAGCAGTCCTGAGCAGTGGCGGCTCCTGAAAAGATTCTCAGGAGGGGCAATTTTTCTGATGATTTAGGTGACCTACACACATTTTAAAAAAGATATGTCCAGCAACAACATGAAGACAGGGGCAGCATATAAGTCAATACCAGAAGCATTTATTGACTGATCTGGGGAGATGGATTCCAGTTTCTGTGACAGATTATAAATAATCTCTGATGCCTTTGTTATATTAGCTTTTGGTTGAATGTACTGTCGTAGTAAATATATAATGTTATAGCTTGGTCTGACTAAAATCTTGTGCATGACCCATTTTGTGTTGGGCGTTTGTTTTCAATCAATGCTGTTCCTATCCTATAACAATGGACAAAAGAGTCCTATCTTGTCAGCCTTGTCAGCAGGTGGCCAAGGACAACACCCACGCCATAGGTCTCTCAGTTCTTCCAACTCACGAGTTCTTGCTCTGAGGACACACACACACACACACACACACACACACATCATCACTGATAACACACACACACACACACATCATCACTGTTAAACACACACACACACACACACAAAAATCCCCTCTCTTTAGGCTGAACATTTGAAGACAGAGAACCCGACTCAGAGCCAATGCAACAGTGGAGGGGACCTCGCCCAACTCATCAGGACCAATCAGAAGATCAGAACTACTAGATTCAACCTACATCATTTATTGTATAAAATGTCTGCACACAATGTTTTCGGGGCTCTCTTCAGATAGCTCCCTAAGAGTTTGACGAACGAGTCCGTGCACGCGATTCCAGATATCTTTACCTCTGAATAAACTTCCTTTATTATACCATATCCACCCTGTCCAAAGTCTCTACTTGGTCTCAGTTCTCCAGTAAACTTGTGATTATCAACAGTACACAACGGTAACAAACAATTGGGGGAACTCACGGGGCAGATAGTAAGGTCGCAGTGACACAGAAAGCAGTTCAATGTCGGGGGTACAGAGTCGCTCTCTTACCAGGATCGCGGTCCGCTCTGACCAGGGTGAAGCCGGCCGGCTCCACTTCTCTGTCCGGGACTCTGTCATCCAGCCAAGTCTCCCAGCTGTATTGGATTCCGCTGCCAGCAGCGTTTTCATTATTTAGTCCGTTCGTAGCGGGTATGTACACGATCAACAAGATCAGTCCAAAACCCACCACTGGAAATCCATGGTTGGCAGAATGTTTGTAAACTAAGTGTACAAATTAAAAACATAAAATAACGCCACTAAGTGTACAAATTAAAAACATAAGATAACGCCACACTGCAGGTCGCAACAGAGACGCTGCTAGCCGCTATTTTCTTAGTTACGTTCATGGTTACGTCACGTATGACGAAAGCGCGTAAGTGCAAGCCCTCAGACACCCATAGAGAATGTATTGAAAGCTTTGAAATTTGAAAAAAATAGATTTTACATGACAGGCTATGAGAGACTTCTGGGCGATTTTCAACCTGACTGAAATCGCCCCAAAAACGGGCGGGGCCATTTGAAGCACGACTTTAGCCTGATTTGACATTTAGTGGCAGTCAGATCAGATTAGAACACTGATAACTACTGTTGCCGTGATATAATTGATTAGAAAAAAAATCCCTTCCTTTTCCCGTTTGGCAGTGCGTCGCCCATATCGCCCTATTGAACAGGCCGTCCCTGGTCCTGAGGTGTGCATTAGAGTGCCTGAGGTGTTCAGTGGAGGTCCCAAGGCCTCATACACAGTGGAAAAGGTGTGCAGTGACACAAAGAAGACAGAGGCTACTGTAAACCTTCTGAAAACAGGAAATGGCCTATGCAGGGTTGTGCAGCTATCCACTGAGAACCGTCCTGACTCTGAGGTGTACAGCAGTCCTGAGGTGTGCATCGGAGTGCCTGAGGTGTTCAGTGGAGGTCCCGAGGTATGCAGTGGAGTGCCTGACATGTGCAGTGGAGTGCCTGAAGTGTTCAATGGAGGTCCTGTGGTGTGCAGGGGAAGTCCTGAGGTGTTCAGTGAGGTGCCTGAGGCACCAAACGCAGTGGAAGAAGTGTCCCGTGACAAAAAGAAGACAGCGGCTGCTGAAAACCTTCTGGAAACTGAAAATGTCCTTAGCAAGGTGGTGAACCCCAAAGGGTGGCTGAAGGAGGGATGGGAAGATCAGCTGCACCGAGACTTCACTAATATGATTGCAAAACTCCCAAAGGTAATGAACAAGAAGCCTGTTTTGTAAATGAAAGGTCAAGCATCTTTGAAAGTTGGGTGTATCAGGGTTGTCTCAATCTGGACAATATTATAAATTAGCTACTATAATATTAGACTTTGGATGTCTGTGGTATGTTTTTTTTTAAATGACAGATGTGTTGTTCTTGCTCTTTCATTACGCTGCATTGTCTGTTTAGTCCTATTTCAGAACCACCGAGAGCCTTCCTGATGTGTGCAGCAGAGGTCCTGAGGCCTCAAACGCAGTGGAAGAGGTGTGCAGTGACACAAAGAAGACAGAGTCTACTGGAAACCATCTGAAAACGGGAAATGGCCTAAGCAAGGTGGTGCAGCTATCCACTGAGAGCCGTCCTGAGGTGTGCAGCAGTCCTGAGGTGTGCATTAGAGTGCCTGAGGTGTTCAGTGGAGGTCCCAAGGCCTCATACACAGTGGAAGAGGTGTGCAGTGACACAAAGAAGACAGAGGCTACTGTAAACCTTCTGAAAACAGGAAATGGCCTATGCAGGGTTGTGCAGCTATCCACTGAGAACTGTCCTGAGGTGTGCAGCAGACCTGAGGTGTGCATCAGAGTGCCTGAGGTGTTCAGTGGAGGACCCGAGGTATGCAGTGGAGTGCCTGACATGTGCAGTGGAGTGCCTGAAGTGTTCAATGGAGGTCCTGAGGTGTGCAGGGGAAGTCCTGAGGTGTTCAGTGAGGTGCCTGAGGCACCAAACGCAGTGGAAGAGGTGTCCAGTGACAAAAAGAAGACAGCGGCTGCTGAAAACCGTCTGAACACTGGAAATGGCCTCAGCAAGGTGATGCAGCTATCTACTGAGAGCTGTCCTGAGGTGAGCAGCGGAGTGACCGAGGCGTTGAACTCAGTGGCAAAGGTGTCCAGCGAAACAAAGAAGCGGAAGAAAAATGGCGTTCTGCGATTCTTCCGACGTGTGTTGAAGTTCTTCACATGCACCATCAGCCTCCCCAAAGAGGAGTGACTCAAGCACAAACACACACACACACAACTCTGGGCCACACTCTGCATCTGAAAGTCTCCACCATCTCCACCTTTCCTTTGAACTGCCTATTTTTAATAATAAAAATAAAGGGGATCTGAACCCCAACAAAAAAACTGGTTTCATTAGTGTTTTTCATATAACTTGAAATTCATAATGCTTGAAATAACATTTTTATTAATTAATTATCCAGACTATTAAGCTGTTTGAGAAGTACTTATTAAGTACTTATTAATCACAGTATTACTGCATTACACACTAGTAAATATGTACGAAATCTTTTGAGACACTTTGCATATTAATGTAAGTTTGTGGTTGAATGGCTCTACTGTGGGATATGTTCCTGATCAAAACCAAATCAAACTTTATTTTCAGAGCACATTTCTTACAGATTATGCATTTCAAAGTGCTTAGCAAATAAAATAAAAGGTTAGAAAGACACAAATAGGTTTTATAAATTAGACAAATTAAAATAGTAAAACAATAACAGTGGACATGAGAGACTAATGCATTAAAATAAATGAAAATAAATAAGATATATACAACAGATAGTATGACTAAGCAGAAGCATGGCTAAAAAGGTATGTCTTAAGCTCTTCAAACTGTCTACAGTTTCTGAGGCCCTCAGATCCTCCGGCAGGCTGTTCCAAAGGCCAGGACCATAGTGGCTGAAGGCAGCCTCACCAAACGTTTTGGTTCTCAACTTTGGAACAACTAAAAGAGGATCTGAGGGACCGACCGGGCACATACAGTATCTTAAAAGCATATCAGACATGTATTCAGGTGCAGGGCCACGTAGTACTTTAAAAATCAATACAGCTATTTTAAAATAAATTATAAAACTACAGGCAAGATTTACATTTAAATTTACGTCATTTAGCAGACACTCTTATCCAGAGCGATTTACAAATTGCTGCATTCAACTTGGGATAGCAAGTGGGACAACCACTTTTTATTTTTATTTTTATGGGGTGGGTGGGGGGGGGGGGGGGGTAGAAGGATTACTTTTATACTATTCCAGGTTGTTATGATGAGTTTCTCAGGTATCAAGGAATCAAGGATGCAAGGATATTCTTAGACATTCTGTGGAGATTTCATACCAAGCATTTATAGAATCACGAGCTTGTGGGTTCATCTAACAAACGGACATGGCTTTGCCCTTCGTCAGTTGAACTAACTAGACAAAAAAGACCCTCTGTCTTATATAGCCTTTTGGTTCTCATTCCTTTCACATACATCTGGCAAGTCTCCATGGGCACTCCCTGTCTTTGATGTTCATCACTTTTTACCCCAAGTCAGTATACTAAACATCACTCATGCTATCCTAAACATCACTAATCTACCTTAACATAATGGAATGTAGACTTTATGGCCCCAAACCACTCATTTCTTAATTCTTCCTCTGTCCTCACAACACTATGGCATGACATCATTATACCATAAAAACATCATATCAATCCACTCTTTTTTTTTTCTTTTTTTCTTTGTGGTATGTGACACGACTTAACCCCAACAATGCACATATAACTGTATATAAAATACAATATTCTCCCATTAGTAGTACACACATCTCTGACTAGATCCTAAACTATGCTAGATAACTGAGAATTGATTGCTTCCACCATTCATACCTGAATCCAACTCCATTCTCAATATATTTAATCAACAAAGGTATAAATTCTCAGTCATCTATCTTATGCGATATCAAACCTCTCAAACCTCTATAAACTCAGTCTGAGTAAAAAATAAACACATAATTAACTACTATATATTCATGATAATAATCTATGTAGTCAAAACCCCATTTTTACATATATAAGGAAAAATCCCACATAGATCATTATCCCCCCTTTTAAAATAACCCCTATTTCTGAGACATGCAATCAAAAAAAACATACATAGAAATAAATTGTGACCATCATGACATCATCCCCACAAATACAAAGATCCGTGACACTTTGTAAATTACATGGATATTACAATATATGCAAATGAATATATCAAAAATAGAAATAACTTCAGTCTTCTTACTTTTACTTATTTTTAGGTTCACACCATTCTATGCCAAATTATCCCTTATTATGCATTAAGATACCATCTGTATTTACCTCACTAGAAGACAAAAACACAACAGTTTAATTAATTTCATTTCTAAACCAATAAATCCCTATAAACATTCACCATATGACAAATTATTATGGTTTAACAATTATTCCTAATACCAATTCCTAATATACCTCCCAATTTCTATTATATAAACCCTTTAAATACATATAACCGAATGGAATGACAGTCAGTTGATTGCTGAAAAATCTGGAAAATCTTGAAATTATTGGAGGTATATAACTCTGTTTCTCCACTCAGGTACTCAGCCATAACCCACATCTCATCATTGTCATTCCTCAAACGTCGTCCTCTATCACCTGATAATTGTCATCAACAGTATCCTCATCTCTAATCGTCAATTTCATCGTAGCCTTCTGTATCATTGGTTGACATGATACCTGTTCAATCTCCCCTCTATCCATACCTCCTTTGTGTTAGAAAAGTCCTACAATGTTACATATAGATCTAGGAATCTCTCTTTCTTACTTGCCCCTCCATCAAGGTAGCCATTAACACCTATTACTAACCTTCCCACTTGGGTGTTGTCCATCAATGACTTCATTAATCCTTTACCACCACATAGTCTCCAAGTTGCAAAAAATGTCCAGATTCTCCCGGTAGGTCTGTCAGAGAAGCCATCACCTTTTCTAAAGAAAGTCTGGATAACATTGTTAGTTGAGACACAGCATGCTACTTCAACCTTTCTTCTTATCCTTCCTGATAAGCCTTTTAGATTAGGAAGTTCACATTCTTGCATCTTGTTATAGTCACTAATGTCATAGAAAGGCCTCCTCTAAATTCTGCCTTATACCACAAATACATTTTCCCTTAAAACATTTAATCTAACCCATAACACATGACTTTCTACTGCTCATATTCTTAATACAATATGCAAATATACCAAGAAATCCTCATACCATCAATACTACCCCCTTTTTTGAACACATGAGTCACAACGTGATTCATGCTTTCGAAAACAAAACACCAACATTGTTAATTAAACCCTAAAAAAATGAAATTAAAAAGACAACCTTTGATAATACCTCCATTTACTTCTATCCCGTAAAGTAATCCAAGATTAGTATACATAACTATCAACAGTTATCCCTCATTCAGGATAGCTCTCTCTCTCCCTTGTTATTATCTAGCCCAAATCATATATATTAAAATCAAATTATAAACCACAATCAGTTATAATAAATTACCCTCAACTCAGTAAAATGAACTATCTTACATTTCTCAGCCCTTGTTTCTCGGATTACTAGTGTGGATGATCAGATCACACCAGCAAGACCGGAACAGAGTTCAGAGGTCATTGAAATCATTCAACGAATTGATAGTATACTAATCATTACCAACATTCAAAACATCTAATAAATGTTATGTACCCCAAGTTTACATAAAATCCTCATGACATTTATTCTCATAAGAAATCATGTATACCCAAAACTCAGTCAAAAATAAAAAGTCATTGTGTGTGCTCCTTTAAGACGTATCACCTTTGACCTGTTGAAATCCCCTTAAATAAAAATAACAACCTTTTATAACATCATCCTAGGTGAGTTGTGTGTTTATTTGAAAAACCCATTTGGAAAACAAATAAAACAAACATGGCCAGGCTTTATTTAATTTGGTAGCTCCCTATTACAACCTAAAAACAAGACTACTTAATTTTACTAACTAGTTCCACCCTAGCTCTGGGCAATATTCCAATGAGATAAAGAAATGCCCTTTCTCCTGGAATAGAAAGTATACATGTTGTTAACATATAATCAACATTCCAAAGATAGTAATTACACACAAAACATGATACATACATCCACAGTCCTATCTCATCAATAATCATTTGTATCAATCTCACTCCTCATAACTACTCAAATAAAAATATTATATAAAACCTTTCACAAAATTAAAACCACTCAAAATTCCTCTGAGTTTACAATGATTCTGTTGAATTGATCACCCTTCAGATCATATCGGCAGGTAGCTTAGTGGGTAAGAGCGTTGTGCCAGTAACCGAAAGGTCGCTGGTTCTAATCCCCGAGCCGACTAGGTGAAAAATCTGTCGATGTGCCCTTAAGCAAGGCACTTAACCCTAATTGCTCCTGTAAGTCGCTCTGGATAAGAGCGTCTGCTAAAATGACTAAAAAAAAAAAAAAATGTAAATATCCTCTTTAAATCTCAGCATGATTATTGAACCCCTACATCTGCTCCTTGTGATCCCACATCAAACAAACCGTTATCATTTACTGTATCAACAACATAGGAAATATCAGCTACCCCTTTTAATGTTCCTAACTTCCCTCTAAATGTCCAATTTCATACATTATCCAATACAATCATGTATATAATATAATAATATAATATTATATATAATATAATATATATATAATAATATAATAATATATAATATGCCATTTAGCAGTACTCCTCTTAAGTAAGACTAGATATCTTATCCCCAGCATCGATAAAAAAAAATTGATACGTTGTGTCCGACTTTACCCCTAACATAATATTATAGGAGACTTCCATCAATCCAGGAAAAAAAACTCCCACAAACACGTTTTATTAAGTTAAGTACACCTTCCACTATAAACCTACAACCCCTTTTTAGTAATTTAATCATTGCAAACTGTTGCATTGATGTTATTAAAATATAAACCTATTGTTTCATAATCCAAAACCCATAAAAAGATGTCTACTTAATCCATCATGCCAACAACAACAACTATCTCCCATCATTCAACGTACCATAAAAAGATTATCGTTATCTGAAGTAATGAACCATTTGCATAACACACAGCTTTTTAAACAAACTATATAATGTCATAATAAAATGATCAATTATCAAATATCGTTCCTTATTCAACTATCTAGACATGTTCTTCATTAGTAAATCGTCTCCACAAAGCAATACTACTTAATAACATATTCTCATTCTCCTAAATAGAAATAATTACTTCTATTAAACAATCCAATTCAACATCAAGTCAACCTGTCTCATCAACCAATTAAATTACTTACTTTTTAAACCCTCTACAATATCTATCATACTCTACCGCTAACTTTCCTCATAACGGTACCTCAACAGATGAGACATTAATTTAAAGTTATAGTCAAAACCAATAAAACATCAATTCACCGATATGCAATTTTAATTACTATGTTTTCCTATCTGACATGGATTGGTAGGACAACATCTTTCCTATAATGTTATCAATGAAACCAGTAATTCACGTCAATAGCATCAATGTAAAAGATTAGCTTTCTATCCCTTACTGGATTCGAATCAGGGACCCTCTGCACACATCGACAACAGTCACCCTCGAAGCACCGTTACCCGTCGCTCCACAAAAGCCGCGGCCTTTGCATAGCAACTACTTCCAGTTCATAGAGCAAGTGACGTCACCCAATGAAAACCGCACTAGCTCTCACCGCTAACTAGTTTGCCATTTCCTGCCGATAATATTCAACCTCCTATGACTTCCTACAAAATACGCAATCCTTGTACACCTAACGTAACCCATAATGTCCATTTCAGCGCTCTCACGTTTCAGCAAGCCCCAATGGTTAATACCCGCAGACAAAAATTGAAATTCTTCCATTTTTACTACCAGTCCTAATAAAACACACTTTCAAACAACGTTCTGCATTTACCTCTATCATAGGGTTTAAAAACTAACTTAACAACATTAACCATCCTAAATTGCCATAGTAACATCATGTTTGGTTCAGTTTATCAACTAAAATCATAGCCACGCAATGAAACCATCACTCCGCCATTTACAGAATGAATGAGATCTAGTCAACTATCCTTTCTAAGTAGGCTACAAGTAACACCAAACACTTGCTGTAGTTTACCATCATATATTGAAATCATCCATTTATCACGATCCAATTTATTTATAGACATATTCCACCATTCTCACTCATTTAATCTATCAAAACCTTATTCAAATGCCAAAAAAATGTACTATCACGCACTCTTCTCTCCATACTCGTTAACATTTTTACATTTTAGTCATTTAGCAGACGCTCGTATCCCAAGCGACCCACAATTAGTAAGCTCTTACATTGTTATACTTATTCCAGCCCACCTTGGGAATAGAACACACAACCCTGGCGTTGCAAGCACCATTCTCCACCAAACGAGCTACAAGAGTCCTGCTATTTAAACCACACACGCTTCAAATCATACATTCAACATCACCAAACCAAATACTCCGTCGTACCCATTCAATCAACACATCAGCAGTGGAATGTACACTCATAAATGCAGATTGATACTCCATGCCTTGAAATGATAAATAGATTTCCACCAATAGCGCCATTACAATGATTTCTCATCTGACCCTCTGATACAAAATGAAGTTCCCTCACTGTACTACGTTAGCTCTACCATGATAATTATTTCAATTGAACCCTCTATTTGCTTTGTACAATATTATACATTACGTCTGAAACAACATTACTTATGGTCAGTTTATTCCACTATCACATGATCCAACAACGGTATAAACTTAGAAAACCCATATTTATTACTTTCTTCACCCACGACGCATGTCTACGTTTGAGTGAAAAAATATAATACAGACATGGCACTCTAATTATGATTTTGTCATTACCATTTCCAAATCGTCACAACTCCTTATAGAACGTTAGAAAGTTCTATATATTCACATGAAATAATCCCTTCAGTTAGTTTAACAATCCTCATTCAACCCAAATTAGCCTCTCCTTCATTCTCTCAGCGGAACCAAAAAAAAACAGACTGTAATTTCCAAGGACACTGCCGTTCCTGTCCCAGAAAACTCAGACTCTTCCACTACTTTCTACAATAACATCAAGCTCTATTTACCCCTTATAAATACTCTTCTGAGGATATTCTTTATCACCCATGCAATGTTAGTAACTTTCAGTGTTAGTAATTTAAATACTTGCATCAAATCCACTTCTGATAATGTTTTTTTTTTAAATGTAGTTCGCCTTTAAATGTCATTTTTGGTGCTATGATTCAATATGTTACCTGTCATTGGCTCCATCTCCTAGCCCTTTTGCGTAATTCATCCACAGTACTTATTGTGACAGGGCTTGTATAACACGGTTGAGGCCTTGAACCTCTTCCCGACTAACACTTTATGATGAATCTTTCACATCAAAGGCCTTAAACCTATTTTATGAACTTTATGGTGATTGTTTCACATCAAAGGCCTTAAACCTATTTTATGAACTTTATTATGATTCTTTCACATCAAAGGCTTTAAACCTATTTTATGAACTTCTTGATGAATATTTCACATCAAAGGCCTCGAACCTATTTTATGAACTTTATGATGATTCTTTCACATCTGTCATGAACCCTGCGTCCTGAGTCGGTTCCTGCCTATGTTGCCATTTTTTCTGCTCTAAATCTCCTGTTCCTGAAGGTTCTTGAACGCTCCCTGCCTGGTTGCCGGGCGACGTTGCTAGGCGGGAGATCTCCCTATTACCCGCACCTGCATCTCATCAGCGATCTGCACACCTGGTCCTGATCATCACCCTTCATAAGCTCTGACCTGACATCCATTCCCTGCCGGATCGTTAGCCATGAACAGTATGTTTGTCAGCGTATCAGCCTTTGAGTTTCTAGCGTTAGTTTTGTTGTTTTGCACCTTGTTGTCTTGCCGTGTACTTACCTCCGTTTTGTTTCTATCTACAGTCAATCTCCCGGAACCTTCACCCAACCCCTGCCTGGTTGTCGGCGGCTGCCGAGCCATTATTGGATCTGCCACTGCACCTCCACCAACTCATCTCCGCCGCCCGCTCTGTCCCCTGGATTATTCTGCATCGTTTTTTTGAATCTGTTAAATAAATACTCACCTTCGTTTCAACTCACCTTGTCCTGGTCTGCTTCTGGATTCTGGCTTAGTAAACCGTGACAACATCAAAGGCCTCAAAACTATTTTATGAACTTTATGATGAATCTTTCACATCAAAGGCCTCGAACCTATAGCAAGGATTCAATTTTATAATCTCGTCATGTTGAGGACTCGACCCCCGCATCTTCCTACGTTCGTCTACCAAAGACGTTTATCCCTGAGGACTCGAACCTCGCATCTTTCTACGTTCGTCTACCAAAGACGTTTATCGCTTTTCATAATGATACTACACATCTCTCTATTTCATGAATTCTTCCATGATGATACAACACATCAGAGCTTCACATATTTTACTCCTATGATGATACTACACATCAGAGTCTCATAACCTAATTTACTCCTATGATGATACTACACATCAGAGCTTCATCTATTTTACTTCTATGATGATACAACACATCAGAGTCTCATAACCTAATTTACTCCCATGATGATACTACACATCAGAGCTTCATATATTTTACTCCTATGATGATACTACACATCAGAGGTTCATCTATTTTACTCCTATGATGATACAACACATCAGAGTCTCATAACCTAATTTACTCCCATGATGATACTACACATCAGAGTCTCATAACCTAATTTACTCCCATGATGATACTACACATCAGAGTCTCATAACCTAATTTACTCCCATGATGATGCTACACATCACAGTCTCATAACCTAATTTACTCCCATGATGATGCTACACATCAGAGTCTCTCTTTACCAATTTATGCTAATTACTATAAACACACCTTGTTTTGAATCATAGCATCATGTCATTGTGTAATTTAATATTTCTCCTTACATCCCTTTACATCATTCAACACCACTCATCGTCCCCATTTAAAAATATTGCTTTTTACAGTTCGTTACAGCTCAGCTTTACCACAGATAAGCAGATTTTGACAGAATTCAAAAAATGAAAGTCTGCTTACCTGTTAGTTGAGCTGTGAACTGCATCCTGTTCATTTAGACGCCAATCTGTTATGATGAGTTTCTCAGGTATCAAAGAATCAAGGATGCAAGGATATTCTTAGACATTCTGTGGAGATTTCAAACCAAGTATTTATTGAATCACAAGCTTGTGGGTTCATCTAACAAACGGACATGGCTTTGCCCTTCGTCAGTTGAACTAACTAGACAAAGAAGACCCTCTATCTTATATAGCCTTTTGGTTCTCATTCCTTTCACATACATTTGACAAGTCTCCATGGGCACTCCCTGTCTTTGATGTTCATCACTTTTTACCCCAAGTCAGTATACTAAACATCACTCATGCTATCCTAAACATCACTAATCTACCTTGACATAATGGAATGTAGACTTCATGGCCCCAAACCACTCATCTCTTAACTCTTCCTCTGTCCTCACAACACTGTGGCATGACATCATTATACCATAAAAACATCATATCACAGGTATTCCTTAAAGAGGTAGGGTTTCAAGTGTCTCCGGAAGGTGGTCAGTGACTCCGCTGTCCTGGCGTCGTGGGGGAGCTTGTTCCACCATTGGGGTGCCAGAGCAGCGAATAGCTTTGACTGGGCTGAGCGGGAACTGTGCTTCCGTAGAGGTAGGGGGTCTAGCAGGCCAGAGGTGGATGAATGTAGTGCCCTCGTTTGGGTGTAGGGTCTGATCAGAGCCTGAAGGTCATGGCTGGTCATGGCTCACATCAACACCATTATCCCAGAAACCCTAGACCTACTCTAATTTGCATACCACCCCAAGAGATCCACAGATGTTGGAATCTCTATTGCACTCCACACTGCCCTTTCCCACCTGGACAAAAGGAACACCTACGTGAGAATGCTATTCACTGACTACAGCTCAGCGTTCAACACCATAATGCCTTCAAAGCTCATCACTAAGCTAAGGACCCTGGGACTAAACACCTCTCTCTACAACTGGATCCTGGACTTCCTGACGGGTCACCACCAGGTGGTAAGGTTAGGTAACAACTAGGGGTGTAACGATTCGTTTTAACAACGATTCGATTTGTATCACGATTCGTGGTTGTCGATACGATTCAAGGACGTTATTGGTTCATTTAGAACGATACAATCCGAAACGATTCAGTGACTTGAAATCGATTCAGTAACCTTTTAGCCAAAAATTCAACCAGTGTGACTGAAATAAATACCTGGATATTGGACAGTGCAGGTGAAGTTTCCTAGATTCCTGTTTCTTGTAAGGACCGCAATGGTGGCTTGATAATTTCTCGCTCGTCGGCTTCTCCTCTGTCGTCCGCTATGCTATGTTTTGTTGTCTTGGCGCCTTTGCACTGCTGCTGGCGCGATGACGTCACGGACAGGCAGACTGAATCGAGTAATGTTTAAAGCCTTTATCATTAAAAGTGCTAAGAAAAAACATCCATATAAACAGGGGTGCACATAACTTTTTCAGTGAGTTACTCAGGTGAGTACCAGCAGATGGTGTTTGGTACTCACCATATATGTAGCGTGGTCTTAATAAGTGCAGTCTTCTTCACTGTCCTCCTCAGTGCCGCCACCACTGTCCTCCTCAGTGCTGCCATCACTGTCCTCCTCAGTGCTGCCACCACTGTCCTCCTCAGTGCCACCACCACTGTCCTCCTCAGTGCTGCCATCACTGTCCTCCTCAGTGCTGCCACCACTGTCCTCCTCAGTGCCACCACCACTGTCCTCTGCTTCAGCTTCCTGCATGGTAGATGATGAAGATGCTGCAGATGCACCTCCCTGTCCTTGGTTGAGCCTCCGATTAGCTGTCTCCATCCACAGGTCAACAGCAGGCTTTGGGTCAAATGTCTCTGGGGTCTGCTTTGACAGGTGAATGTGCATCAGTGCTGAGAGACGAGCATGTGACAGACAAGATCTGTACTTGGTTTTTATAATGTTGAGATGTGAGAATCCGCTCTCACAAGCTGCACTGCTTAAAGGCAGTGTAAGAGACAGCTTAACCACCTTGTTGATGTTGGAATAAGCATCTGGGTTACTTGTACTTACTATTTGGACCAAGTCATACACAGAAGAGGCTCCCAGGCGTTTTCCTGCCTGCTTTAAGCGCATCCATTCTGTCACAGTGGTATCTTTGTCAAGTTGCAATGTGGCCTCATATTTCTTGAGAATGCTGCAAACTGTTGTGTTTCCAAAACTGTGGAGGTCTTGCATTTCCTGAGGCCATGTTGAAGGATCAAATACTAAGAAATGATCACATGACTTGAGGGAGTCATATCTGATTTCAAACTCTTCAATTAACCCCCTGAGTATTGTCTCTGTCAGCATCAGCATTGGAAACAGTGTGTGCCCTATGGCTTTCACCATCAAGCAGAAGTGTGAACTGTCCAATGGCCACCATGAGTTCATCCTTACATTCTCCAATGGTCAGCTTTTCCTTCTGAAACCTAATGGATGTGGTGTTCAAAATGTTGCAAATGTCAAGCATGTTTGACAGAAAGCACTGAAAACGCTCTGTGCAGATATGCTGCAAGTCACTGTTATCACTCGTAACCAGTTGCATTTTAATGGCTGGCAATAGTCTTGATATTTTTAACAGTGTTTCATGCCTCCATGCAGACCATCTGATATTATGAAACTTTCCCAGTTTCACAAAGGAGATCCCATTTTCTTCACATTGCTTATTCAGTGCAGCAGTTTTTTTTGCTCCACCTTTTTGTAAATAAAACTGCAGCAGCTTGACCACAGAGCGATTAAATGTCTCACAGTAAGGAACGTTGCGATCAGCTGATTTCGCGCAATTCTCCAGTGTGTGTGCGGTGCACAGAATGTGCACAAGGGAGTCTCCAACCGCAGCAAGTTGCCGGAGTTTTGGCACAACGCTGTTGTAGATACCCACGTTGACAGCAGCAGTCTGTGCACACAGCGACCAACTTTGTTGTCCAGTCATCCAAGCCTGTGTCCTGGAAAAGTCTCACAAGTCCGTCTGTTATGGCCTTTGCGGTTCGGTCAGCACCCAATTCAATCAGTCCAATAAAGTCCGAAGTAAACTCTCCGTTGCTGGACACAGACACACTGTAAACGATTTCCTGCTCAGTTTTTGTGATGTCCTCAGATCCATCAAAAAGCAGCCCACAAAAATTCAGCAGACTGCAACTTGGCTCGTAACTCCCCGCTGATGGTGTGAGCGATGCTCTGCATGATCCGTGTGCCCTCTTCACGTGAATGATATGCACCTCCGACATTTACTTCTAGCCGCTTCAGTAAAGGAACATCCTCAGAATAGGAAGACGTGGGACGTGCGTGTTTAGCTTTATGGAAGGCGAGGAGAAAAATATTAAACAGAGCTTGCCGCTGTTCTTCATTCAGCTTGTCTCGCCATCTGGCAAGTGGGCAACTGGACATTTATTCTCGGCTAGCTTGTTTAGCAATGGCTTGCACTACATTCGTGTGCTCCTTGCTCTTTTCATGTTTGTCAAATAAAGGATGGTTGAAATTCTTTGAGCCTTTATAAAATGCACCTGTTTTGTCTGCTAGATGTGGATTTGAGTGGCAAATCTTGCACCACATTTCAGTGCGCTCATCGTTAGCTTCAAGCCACTGCACATCTTGGAGCCACTTTTCCGAAAAAAGTATTTTCTTCGGCTCTGGCTCCAGTTGGCGTTTCTTTGTAGGTGGCGAAACGCCAAAGAAGCTGCTTAATGTCTGTTGCTTTTTGGACATCCCTGACAGTAGTTGACAAGCAACATGTCATGTGTAAGGTTAGATGAGAAGATCGGTCAAGTACGCAAACGCGCGTAGTAACACAAGTGGCATTACGCATTCCTGATTTTTGTCGCGCTTGCGTACCTGCGTACCAGTTATGTGCACCCCTGCATATGAAATATGACGTGCTGAAATCCAATGGGTTATTTCCTAGCATCGATACAATCGATTTATTACATTTTAAAACGATGTTAGATCAATATATGTTGTCCAAAAGGCCAACTCGCCGAGCACAGATCGATGTAGTTGGATCATAGAAATATAAATCGATACATCGATGTAGTAGATGGATCGTTACAACCCTAGTAACAACACATCTGCCATGCTGATCCTCAACACGGGGGCCCCTCAGGGGTGCGTGCACAGTCCCCTCCTGTACTCCCTGTTCACCCATGACTGCATGGCCAGGCATGACTCCAACACCATCATTAAGTTTGCAGACAACACAACAGCGGTAGGCCTGATCACCAACAACGATGAGACAGCCTATTGGGAGGAGGTCAGAGACCTGGCCGTATGGTCAAGACAAAGTGGTCAAGACAAAGGAGATGATTGTGGACTACAGGAAAAAGAAGAGGACAGAGCACGCCCCCATTCTCATCGACGGGGCTGTAGTGGAGCAGGTTGAGAGCTTCAAGTTCCTTAGTGTCCACATCACCAAGAAACGATCATGGTCCAAACACACCAAGACAGTCGTGAAGAGGGCACAACAAAGCCTATTCCCCCTCAGGAGACTGAATAGATTTGTTCTACAGCTGCACCATCGAGAGCATCCTGACTGGTTGCATCACTGCCTGATATGGCAACTGCTCGGCCTCCGACCGCAAGGCACTACAGAGGGTAGTGCGTACGGCCCAGTACATCACTGGGGCCAAGCTTCCTGCCATCCAGGACCTTTATACCAGGCGATGTCAGAGGAAGGCCCTAAAAATTGTCAAAGACTTCAGCCACCCTAGTCATAGACTGCTCTCTCTGCTACCGCATGGCAAGCGGTACCGGAGTGCCAAGTCTAGGTCCAAAAGGCTTCTTAATAGCTTCTACCCCTAGCCATAAGACTCCTGAACAGCTAATCAAATGGCTACCTGAACTATTTGCATTGTCCCCCTCTTTTACGCTGCTGCTACTCTCTGTTTATTATCTATGCATAGTCACTTTAATGTACATATTACCTCAATTACCTCGACTAACCTGTGCCAACACATTGACTCAGTACAGGTATCCCTTGTATTTAGCCTCGCTCCTGTTATTTTACTGCTGCTCTTTCATTATTTTATTTATTATTATTTTTTACTTAACACTTATTTTTTGTTAAAACTGCGTTGTTGGTTAAGGGCTTGTAAGTAAGCATTTCACTGTAATGTCTACACCTGTTGTATTCCGCGCATGTGACAAATACAATTTGATTTTATTTTATTTTGTTGATATCTAGGCATAGTGTAAATTGTATTGATTGATTCTGTAATTTCTTTCATATAGCCACCTTTAAATTGCCTATTGTCTTCAACTTTGAAGAGATGTATTAACCAACACATTTGAATACTGTATTGCATGTTTTATGTATTTTTCTTTCAATGCCAATAAACCATCATAAAATACGTTTTTTTTTCCGTGACATCGCGTAAAAATGTTATAGGATGTGTATTTATTAGGGAGAAATAGGATTTGCCTGGGGTAAATGATACAACAGGACAAATAAATGTGCTCAGAAATTACGCACTCTGTCCGCAGTAAGGAACTCGTCACCATAGAAATCGAATCTAGATTATAATTCTATACGCGTCACAATGCCCAATAACATACATTCTAATTCCTAATTCTGTGTGTATCACTCAGAGGTTAAGTTATTCACAATCACAACCAACCTACAGTATATCTATAGCAAACGCGCATTCTTCATTCAAGTCAATCAATATTTTTTATTGTTCTCAGTAAGGTAAGTAGGTCTTCCCATAATGAGAATAACCGATATTGCACGCTTTCGACATTTGAGAAAAATAACGTTACTTGGATCATATCGAATCTATTAGATATACAACCAATTTATCGACAATCTAAGATGACTTGCTTCCTCATCATAATTAAGATCTCATTAATCTCATCTGCATTTTCATTGTTTATATTGCATGGTCTTGTTCTATGTAAGGTATAATGTATATTCTTCCCATTTAGATAACTTTTTCCAGCATGAATTAATAAAAGATAGATGTACTGCTGTAGACATATGGTGTTGGGTACTGTGCTCAGTAACCCTCGCTCTTTCTGCAGGGTTTTGGCCAACAACAATTAATAATCAATAAGGCCTCATCACTCTCCATGTAGGAGCAGTAAGTTTTTGCCATGAACCAATTCATATCACTCTCTGATTGCCACATTCTAACTGGTTTAGTCACTAATTGAAGACTCTATTGCAGAAAATGCTCAAGAGGCAATTCTGTATGCTGAAAGCCCAGGGAAGGCTCCCACTGGACCTACCTCTGAGACCAATGAAGGACTGGCTCCTGGCAGGGAAAAGAGTCTTCCTGGAGTAAGTGCAGTGTTCTCAGACTATTTTTAAATACGAAGTACGAAACTTTATACTTCATTTAGGTAACTTGAGTTTATCACATCAGTACACAAGGCCAAATAATAACCTGAATGTATCAAAATATATTAGATGATAGCAATAGTTTGATAGATAGTGTAGACAGACACAGTCTGATACATTTCCATATTCACATGAAGGCGTGAGGCAGAGACATGGAAGAGATGGAGGAAGGTCTCTGTAGCTGAATTGGTGAGGACTATGTAGAGCAAACAGTACACCCACTGTAAAGCACTTCAAATATCAGCAAGCTCATTTTTGTACCCAGAGAAAAACAATAGCTATCAGTTCAAATTCATAATTTTCCCCATCATTTCAATGATGGACCAGTGTCCAGTCTCACCTGGTACATCAAGTCTTTTAATGACATATTATGTTGTTACATAGACTTGGGATGCAAAGAGGGGCCTGGAATTACAGGAAACAGAGACAGAGAGAGTTATCCTGCTCAGTGGCCAGAGAGTTCAGGATGAATTAAGGATACCAAATGTCATCGTGGACACTGCTACCGACGGAGACATCCAGCTTCTGAAAGAGGAGCGTTTGAAGTTAATCCGAAAATTCTATGATATGATTGCAGAACTACCAAAGGTAAGGAACAAGAAGCCTGTTTCGTAAGTGTCTTTCCAAGTTGGGTGAATCAGAGTTGTCTCAAACTGGACAATATTACAAATGAGCTTCTATACATTTTGACTTTAGATGTCTGTGGTATGTTTTGTGAAAAAGGACAGATATTGTTTTGTTCTTACTCTTTCATTGCTCTGCATTGTCTATTTAGTCCTATTTCGGATCCACTGAGAGCCTTCCTGAGATGTGTGGCAGAGGTCCTGAGGTGTGTAGTAGAGTGCCTGAGGTGTGCAGCAGAGGTCCTGAGGTGAGAAGCGGAGGTCCTGAGGTGAGGTGCAGAGGTCCTGAGGTGTGCAGCATAAGTTCACAGGTGTGCAGCACAGGTCCTGAGGTGTGCAGTGGAGTGCCTGAGGTGTCAAATGCAGTGGGAGAGGTGTCAAGTGACACAAAGAAGACAGAGGCTACTGGAGCCCTTCGGAACACTGGAAATGGCCTGAGAAAGGTGGTGCAGCTATCCAATGAGAGCCGTCCTGAGGTGTGCAGCAGACCTGAGGTGTGCATCAGAGTGCCTGAGGTGTTCAGTGGAGGTCCCGAGGTATGCAGTGGAGTGCCTGACATGTGCAGTGGAGTGCCTGAAGTGTTCAATGGAGGTCCTGTGGTGTGCAGGGGAAGACCTGAGGTGTTCAGTGAGGTGCCTGAGGCACCAAACGCAGTGGAAGAAGTGTCCAGTGACAAAAAGAAGACAGCGGCTGCTGAAAACCTTCTGAACACTGGAAATGGCCTCAGCAAGGTGATGCAGCTATCTACTGAGAGCTGTCCTGAGGTGAGCAGCGGAGTGACCGAGGCGTTGAACTCAGTGGCAAAGGTGTCCAGCGAAACAAAGAAGCGGAAGAAAAATGGCGTTCTGCGATTCTTCCGACGTGTGTTGACGTTCTTCACATGCACCATCAGCCTCCCCAAAGAGGAGTGACTCAAGCACAAACACACACACACACAACTCTGGGCCACACTCTGCATCTGAATTTCTCCACCATCTCCACCTTTCCTTTGAACTGCCTAGTTTTAATAATAAAAATAAAGGGGATCTGAACCCCAACAAAAAAACTGGTTTCATTAGTGTTTTTCATATAACTTGAAATTCATAATGCTTGAAATAACATTTTTATTAATTAATTATCCAGACTATTAAGCTGTTTGAGAAGTACTTATTAAGTACTTATTAATCACAGTTTTACTGCATTACACACTAGTAAATATGTACGAAATCATTTGAGACACTTTGCATATTAATGTAAGTTTGTGGTTGAATGGCTCTACTGTGGGATATGTTCCTGATCAAAACCAAATCAAACTTTATTTTCAGAGCACATTTCTTACAGATTATGCATTTCAAAGTGCTTAGCAAATAAAATAAAAGGTTAGAAAGACACAAATAGGTTTTATAAATGAGACAAATTAAAATAGTAAAACAATAACAGTGGACATGAGAGACTAATGCATTAAAATAAATGAAAATAAATAAGATATATACAATAGATAGTATGACTAAGCAGAAGCATGGCTAAAAAGGTATGTCTTAAGCTCTTCAAACTGTCTACAGTTTCTGAGGCCCTCAGATCCTCCGGCAGGCTGTTCCAAAGGCCAGGACCATAGTGGCTGAAGGCAGCCTCACCAAACGTTTTGGTTCTC
This sequence comes from Coregonus lavaretus, assembly GCF_964263955.1. Classification (NCBI taxonomy): domain Eukaryota; kingdom Metazoa; phylum Chordata; class Actinopteri; order Salmoniformes; family Salmonidae; genus Coregonus; species Coregonus lavaretus. Next base: position 411,759 of record NW_028165496.1, on the reverse strand, counting down.
ACCTTTGGAACAACTAAAAGAGGATCTGAGGGACCGACCGGGCACATACAGTATCTTAAAAGCATGTCAGACATGTATTCAGGTGCAGGGCCACGTAGTACTTTAAAAATCCCATACAGCTATTTTAAAATAAATTATAAAACTACAGGCAACATTTACATTTACATCTACGTCATTTAGCAGACACTCTTATCCAGAGCGATTTACAAATTGGTGCATTCAACTTGGGATAGCAAGTGGGACAACCACTTTTTATTTTTATGGGGTGGGTGGGTGGGGGGGGGGGGGGGGGGGTAGAAGGATTACTTTTATACTATTCCAGGTTGTTATGATGAGTTTCTCAGGTATCAAAGAATCAAGGATGAAGGATATTCTTAGACATTCTGTGGAGATTTCATACCAAGCATTTATAGAATCACGAGCTTGTGGGTTCATCTAACAAACGGACATGGCTTTGCCCTTCGTCAGTTGAACTAACTAGACAAAGAAGACCCTATATCTTATATAGCCTTTTGGTTCTCATTCCTTTCACATACATTTGGCAAGTCTCCATGGGCACTCCCTGTCTTTGATGTTCATCACTTTTTACCCCAAGTCAGTATACTAAACATCACTCATGCTATCCTAAACCAATCAATCAATCAATCAATTGTATTTTATATAGCCCTTCTTACATCAGCTAATATCTCGAAGTGCTGTACAGAAACCCAGCCTAAAACCCCAAACAGCTAGTAATGCAGGTGTAGAAGCACGGTGGCTAGGAAAAACTCCCTAGAAAGGCGAAAACCTAGGAAGAAACCTAGAGAGGAACCAGGCTATGAGGGGTGGCCAGTCCTCTTCTGGCTGTGCCGGGTGGAGATTATAACAGAACCATGCCAAGATGTTCAAAAATGTTCATAAGTGACAAGCATGGTCAAATAATAATCAGGAATAAATCTCAGTTGGCTTTTCATAGTCCCGACGTATGGTCCTAGGGCTCAGGTCTCTCAGTTGGCTTTTCATAGCCGATCATTAAGAGTTGAAAACAGCAGGTCTGGGACAGGTAGGGGTTTCGTAACCGCAGGCAGAACAGTTGAAACTGGAATAGCAGCAAGGCCAGGCGGACTGGGGACAGCAAGGTGTCATCATGCCCGGTAGTCCTGACGTATGGTCCTAGGGCTCAGGTTCTCAGAGAGAAAGAGAGAACGAGAGAATTAGAGAGAGCATACTTAAATTCACACAGGACACTGGATAAGACAGGAGAAGTACTCCAGGTATAACCAACTAACCCCAGCCCCCCGACACATAAACTACTGCAGCATAAATACTGGAGGCTGAGACAGGAGCGGTCCGGAGACACTGTGGCCCCATCCGAAGAAACCCCCGGACAGGGCCAAACAGGAAGGATATAACCCCACCCACTCTGCCAAAGCACAGCCCCCGCACCACTAGAGGGATATCCTCAACCACCAACTTACAATCCTGAGACAAGGCCGAGTATAGCCCACAGAGGTCTCCACCACAGCACAAACCAAGGGGTTTTTTGCCAATCTACCTTGACATAATGGAATGAAGACTTTATGGCCCCAAACCTCTCATTTCTTAACTCTTCCTCTGTCCTCACAACACTATGGCATGACATCATTATACCATAAAGGTCATACATATTACCACGAGGTCATACATATTGTAGATACTATTGTTTTCGTTGATAATAACCCCAATATCAAACCATCCTGTGGCCTCCACCTGCCAGTAGAAACGTCCAGTAGATAAACCCTTGGTACAATGCACAGACAGGGATCTTGTACAAATTGATGGATCAATCCATTTATTTGATTCTTCCCCTCTGGTAGCTTCGTTTCCTATGCTAACACCGTCCCCACTGTTAGCATTGTTAGCTTCGTTTCCTATGCTAGCACCATCCCCACTGTTAGCATTGTTAGCTTCGTTTCCTATGCTAGCACTACTTTGACTGTTAGCATTGTCCTCTCTCCACAACACTGTCCTCCTATCCTCAGACAGCCTCAGGTCAATGTGTGCAGAATCTGGGTCCAGGGTGAGCTCACTGGAATCTGTAGAAAACACACATGCACAATGAGGAGCCAGGGAAATAAGAAAGTTAAATGTTTTTCTGTTTAGCTGACGGTACTTTCTCATTGTTTTAAAGGAAATGTCAAACTGAAGAAACCCTGTATATCATATTACACATCAGTCAGACTCACATTTCCTCAGGCCTGGTTTGATCCTGCACTCTCCACACAAGTCCACACTGTATTGTTTTAATAGAAATAGTTCATGTCAAGAAATAATCATAATATGCAGAGGAATATTAAAGGAATATTAAAGTAACTAAATAGTGTACACATAACATATTACACTAACTTGAGTTTATCCAGTCTACAGTGTGGATCCTCCAGTCTAGCAGAGAGCAGCTTCACTCCAGAGTCTCCTGGGTGATTGTAGCTCAGGTCCAGTTCTCTCAGGTGGGAGGGGTTTGACCTCAGAGCTGAATCCAGAGAAGCACAGCCTTCCTCTGTGACCAGACAACCAGACAGCCTGCAGAGAACAGTTGGAATGAGTTAGGGTGCCATACTCAATTCAAAAGGGTTTGCTTACATCAATATGTGAGCCTCTCACCCCAAAACCTGCAAGGCACAGCGAGGGTCCCCCAGTGCAGCAGAGAGTCGCTCCACTCCTGAATCCCCCAAGTCGTTGTCTCTCAGGTCCAGCTCTATCAGGGTTGAGTTTGAACACAGGACAGAGGACAGGGACTCACAGGATAACTCTGATAGATTACACTGCCTCAGTCTAAGAGATGAATGAGAGAGATAGCAGGAGAAACAGAGAGAGAGAGAGAGAGAGAGAGAGATTGAAATTTGAATTTGGTTTTATCCAAATACCTGTGCACAGAAATATAGAATGTTAAATAAAACTGTATGTATGTATACCACACTTTACATTTTTTTTTTTTTTTTTTTTTTTTACAGCATCATCATTTCTCACCCCTGTTTCTGTATCTGACAGTGTGGATCCTCCAGTCCAGCAGAGAGCAGCTTCAGTCCCATGTCGCCCAGGGTGTTGCAGCTCAGATGCAGTTCCTCCAACTGGGAGGCTGCTAGAGCAGGGGACAAACTTCCATAGGAAGTGACCTCACAACGGACAAGTCTGGCGTGAGAGAATATGGAATTAAAAGGGGCTGTATGGATTGACACGATTCGAAACACTTGTTGTCGTAAATATCGCACCTCAGTATCTTCAGTTCACAGTGTGGACTCATAAGCCCAGTGGAGATCCCCTCCACCCCGGTGTCTGTCAGTTTGTTGTCGCTGAGGTCCAGCTCTCTCAGATGGCTGTTCTCTGACGCCAGAGCTGAAGCCACAATTTCACCGCAGCTCTCGTCGAGCCAACACCCAGGAAACCTATGGATTACAACAAAGTGGATCATCCTTCTACACTTTGTGGACTTACATGCTTTAGTCTCTCTTAAGGAGTGTAATCGTAGTAAACAAGTTTACAGAAGAGTCTTTTAAATTGACTTCAAACAGCTAAACACTTGGCTGACTTCCCCTGTTCCGTCCCCTAACATCCCTTAGGTGCCGTTGTTGCATTGCTAGTTGCCAGCAGAAGAAGAAGCTGTAGATCCATCTATCCATTCATGTCACAAACGGCTTCCGTTTCTATTTTTCTTCCACTTTACTAAGAAGCTTTTTCTTGGTTTGCTCTTTTTTTTGTTTTGTTTACTAATAATTGCTCACCTTAGTGTGTGCAGCTGACTGTAAGATTGATTCAGTGCAGCAGTTAGCACCTCCAGCTCAGTTGTTGAAAACCCTTGGATATGACTGATGTCTAGTGACTCTAGTCTGTTGTTGGGACTTGCCAGCGCGTCTATGAAGGGCTTCTGGTTCTCCAGCTGGCTGTAGATTATGCTGAGTTCTCTCAGGTGTGAGCCAGGCATTTGGATAGCTGATGCCAAAATTTCAGCGCAGTCGTCTGTGAAATAGCAGGCCACTAGCCTTAAGAGGGGAAAACAAAGGGCTTATAAAGGACATAAAAAAAGTGTAAATTATACTAATAGTCGTAAGTGACTACGGTAATCTACCAATCTTAGGAAAGTAAATGGAGGCAGGTAGCTTAGTGGGTAAGAGCGTTGTGCCAGTAACCGAAAGGTCGCTGTTTCTATTCCCCGAGCCGACTAGGTGAAAAATCTATCTGTACCCTTAAGCAAGGCACTTAACCCTAATTGCTCCTGTAAGTCGCTCTGGATAAGAGCGTCTGCTAAATGACGTAAATGTAAATTCACTATCATCTGAACTTACATAGCCTTCCTGCAGTATCTAACTATTGGGAGGAGTCTGCTACGGCCCTGACTTGACGTGTTGTATTTTCTCGTGTCAAATTCATCCAGCACCTCCTCTGACATCAACAGCATGTACGCCAGCGCCGAGCACTGAGCAGGTGTCAGCTCAATCTTGGAGAGACTTTGGGAGGTCAGGAACTTTAGAATTTCATTCACCAGGGAGTTGTCCTTCAGCTCAATCAAACAGTAGAGGAGATTGATACACCTCTCTGAGGAAACAAACCATTCAGTCGATAACTTGACCTTGATGTATTGGATGGTATTCTGGATACTCTCTTTGTCTCCCTCTGTCTGGAGCTGTAGGCATTTCAAGAGGATCTGATTGGACTCCAGTGAGATGCCCAGAAGGAAGCGGAGGAAGAGGTCCAGGTGGCCGTTCTTGTTGTGGAACGCTTTATCCACTGCACACCTGTGTAAGTCATGCAATGTATCCAGCTTTCCGAAATATAGTGAAACCCATGGTGAAATACATGGCAAACCATTGGCATGACAATGGGAAACATAGAGTGCTGTGAAGAACTCCTGAATGCTGAGATGCACAAAGCTATACAACTTCACTCTAAACATTGGGTCCTCCTCTCTGAAGATCTCTGTGCACATCCCTGAGCCCAAAAAGGCTTCATTGATATCAATATCACACTCTCTCAAATCTTCTTCAGAAAACACCAGATTGCTCTTTAACAGGTTATGGGAGGCTAGTTTTCCAAGTTTCAAAATGATCTGTACGTCAGACTCTGACAGTTTCCGAAGGTCTGTTTCATTTTTCCCATGCTTCTTGTTCTCCAGGTTTGTCAGAGTGAGTAGGAAACAAATGTACATCTCAGTCAGAGTTTTAGGGACTTCTTCAGAACAGGATCCTCTCAACGAAACCATGTGTTCTTCATGCAGGTTGACTCATCATGGGTTGTTTGGTACAGTACTTAACCTACACCCAATGTAGACGGTGCTAAATAGCCTAATAATGAGAAGATTTGCAAGGTCAATTCATGATGTTTGCATATTCACTTTAAATAGGATCAAGTTTACGTCACTGCTGTGTTTTAAATGGCGCAAAACGCAGACGAAAATTCAACTATAATGGGGATTCACATTCTGTCTTATTTTAGTAGAGCTGTATCTGTTCATCTCAAATAAGTACAGAGGTTTGGTTCACTGAAAATCATTTTTGAGAATGTGCACATTTCTGTGTGACTCACCAATAGCTGGATGACTTGTCTCTGGAGAGAGACAGGAAACAGTCAAGCTCTTAATAAAAAAAAAACAAATACCCTCTATTATCTTCGTAAATATCTTTATGATCTTCGGTCGTAAAATAATAAACGGAGAAATAAAGTTTCTCACCAGCGCCATGTGAACTCATAGTGATATTAATGTTAACTGGATCCCTCACCATTGCAGCCAACAAGCTGGAGTGCAGCGACATTAGAACATGAAGAGTTGGGTTGACAACATTAACGGAGGCTCATATAATTGAAAAGAGACTTAATCTAAAGACACTCACCACACTCAGTCTGATGAAAGTGTTCTTTGTCTCTGATTAAATGTTCACTTCCCTCATGACCTCATTTGTAGGCAGGTTTTAATGTCTATGCTTTCTTGCAACACCTGCCAATGCCAACTCATAAATTGTAGTGTCGCAATATCAAAGGTCAAATGCGATAATATAGCCTTGGCACCCCCTTTTAAGGTTAATAATTAATTTGGAGTTACTGAAGGCTTAGCAACACCAGTCAATATACAAGCCATAGACTGTTCACTCTGCTACCGTCCGGCAAACTGTAGCGGAGCATCGGCTCTATGAGCCTGTCCGACAGCTTCTACCCCCAAGCCAGAAGACTGCTAAATAGCCAGAAGACTGCTAAATAGTTAATTAAATGGTTACCCACTGACCCTATCTTGCATTGACTCTATGCACACTCACTATATATACACACTACATACACTCTCATTAGACTATATATACACACTATATACACACTCACTAGACTATATATACACACACTTGACTATATATACATACTATATATACACACTATATACACACTATATACACACTCACTAGACTATATATACACACTATATACAGTGGGGGAAAAAAGTATTTAGTCAGCCACCAATTGTGCAAGTTCTCCCACTTAAAAAGATGAGAGAGGCCTGTAATTTTCATCATAGGTACACGTCAACTATGACAGACAAATTGAGGAAAAAAAATCCAGAAAATCACATTGTAGGATTTTTTATGAATTTTTTTGCAAATTATGGTGGAAAATAAGTATTTGGTCAATAACAAACGTTTCTCAATACAGTGGGGAAAAAAAGTATTTAGTCAGCCACCAATTGTGCAAGTTCTCCCACTTAAAAAGATGAGAGAGGCCTGTAATTTTCATCATAGGTACACGTCAACTATGACAGACAAAATGAGGAAAAAAAATCCAGAAAATCACATTGTAGGATTTTTTATGAATTTATTGGCATATGATGGTGGAAAATAAGTATTTGGTCAATAACAAAAGTTTCTCAATACTTTGTTATATACCCTTTGTTGGCAATGACACAGGTCAAACGTTTTCTGTAAGTCTTCACAAGGTTTTCACACACTGTTGCTGGTATTTTGTCCCATTCCTCCATGCAGATCTCCTCTAGAGCAGTGATGTTTTGGGGCTGTCGCTGGGCAACACAGACTTTCAACTCCCTCCAAAGATTTTCTATGGGGTTGAGATCTGGAGACTGGCTAGGCCACTCCAGGACCTTGAAATGCTTCTTACGAAGCCATTCCTTCGTTGCCCGGGCGGTGTGTTTGGGATCATTGTCATGCTGAAAGACCCAGCCACGTTTCATCTTCAATGCCCTTGCTGATGGAAGGAGGGTTTCACTCAAAATCTCACGATACATGGCCCCATTCATTCTTTCCTTTACACGGATCAGTCGTCCTGGTCCCTTTGCAGAAAAACAGCCCCAAAGCATGATGTTTCCACCCCCATGCTTCACAGTAGGTATGGTGTTCTTTGGATGCAACTCAGCATTCTTTGTCCTCCAAACATGACGAGTTGAGTTTTTACCAAAAAGTTATATTTTGGTTTCATCTGACCATATGACATTCTCCCAATCCTCTTCTGGATCATCCAAATGCACTTCAGACGGGCCTGGACATGTACTGGCTTAAGCAGGGGGACACGTCTCGCACTGCAGGATTTGAGTCCCTGGCGGCGTAGTGTGTTACTGATGGTTGGCTTTGTTACTTTGGTCCCAGCTCTCTGCAGGTCATTCACTAGGTCCCCCCGTGTGGTTCTGGGATTTTTGCTCACCGTTCTTGTGATCATTTTGACCCCACGGGGTGAGATTTTGCGTGGAGCCCCAGATCGAGGGAGATTATCAGTGGTCTTGTATGTCTTCCATTTCCTAATAATTGCTCCCACAGTTGATTTCTTCAAACCAAGCTGCTTACCTATTGCAGATTCAGTCTTCCCAGCCTGGTGCAGGTCTACAATTTTGTTTTTGGTGTCCTTTGACAGCTCTTTGGTCTTGGCCATTGTGAAGTTTGGAGTGTGACTGTTTGAGGTTGTGGACAGGTGTATTTTTTTCTGATAACAAGTTCAAACAGGTGCCATTAATACAGGTAACGAGTGGAGGACAGAGGATCCTCTGAAAGAAGAAGTTACAGGTCTGTGAGAGCCAGAAATCTTGCTTGTTTGTAGGTGACCAAATACTTATTTTCCACCATAATTTGCAAATAAATTCATTAAAAATCCTACAATGGGATTTTCTGGATTTTTTTTCCTCAATTTGTCTGTCATAGTTGACGTGTACCTATGATGAAAATTACAGGCCTCTCTCATCTTTTTAAGTGGGAGAACTTGCACAATTGGTGGCTGACTAAACACTTTTTTTCCCCACTGTACTTTGTTATATACATACTCACTAGACTATATATACACACTATATACACACTGACTAGACTATATACACACTATATACACACTCACTTGACTATATGCACACACACTTGACTATATATACACACTATATACACACTCACTAGACTATATATACACTCACTAGACTATATATACACACACTTGACTATATATACACACTATATACACACTGACTGGACTATACTGTGTATGCAGACTATATACACACTCACTCACACACTACACTGACACTCACACAAAACCCACACACATTCACATAAACCAGAGGAGGATAGGGGAGGAGGAGGAGGATAGGGGAGGAGGAGGAGGAGGAGGGAAGGGGAGGAGGACAGAGGAGGAGGAGGATAGGGGAGGAGGAGGATAGGGGAATAGGAGGAGGAGGATAGGGGAGGAAGAGGAGGATAGGGTAGGAGGAGGAGGAGGAAAACACTCCAGGCCATTCTTGAACGTCTTCAACTAGATGCTAGATAGAAAGTATAACGGAGCTATATATTTTATATATATATTATATAGATTTTATATTTTCAAATAAATGCCCTTTTTTCCGTCCCTCAAATTGATTTTGATGAGACAAATCGAACAACTTTTATTTTTATCTGAGACAAAGTTTGCCCACCCCTGCTCTAAAGTATCATCCACCCCTCCTCCCTCGCTCTTCCCTCTATCACTCTCCCTTTCTCCCCTCCTCCCTCCCTCGCTCTTCCCTCTATCACTCTCCCTTTCTCCCCCTCCTCCCTCCCACGCTCTTTCCTCTATCACTCTCCCTTTCTCCCCCTCCTCCCTCCCACGCTCTTCCCTCTATCACTCTCCCTTTCTCCCCCTCCCACGCTCTTTCCTCTATCACTCTCCCTTTCTCCCCCTCCTCCCTCCCTCGCTCTTCCCTCTATCACTCTCCCTTTCTCCCCCTCCTCCCTCCCTCGCTCTTCCCTCTATCACTCTCCCTTTCTCCCCCTCCTCCCTCCCACGCTCTTCCCTCTATCACTCTCCCTTTCTCCCCCTCCTCCCTCCCACGCTCTTCCCTCTATCACTCTCCCTTTCTCCCCCTCCCACGCTCTTTCCTCTATCACTCTCCCTTTCTCCCCCTCCTCCCTCCCTCGCTCTTCCCTCTATCACTCTCCCTTTCTCCCCCTCCTCCCTCCCTCGCTCTTCCCTCTATCACTCTCCCTTTCTCCCCCTCCTCCCTCCCACGCTCTTTCCTCTATCACTCTCCCTTTCTCCCCCTCCTCCCTCCCTCGCTCTTCCCTCTATCACTCTCCCTTTCTCCCCCTCCTCCCTCCCACGCTCTTTCCTCTATCACTCTCCCTTTCTCCCCCTCCTCCCTCCCACGCTCTTTCCTCTATCACTCTCCCTTTCTCCCCCTCCTCCCTCCCACGCTCTTTCCTCTATCACTCTCCCTTTCTCCCCCTCCTCCCTCTATCTCTCTCCCTTTCTCCCCCTCCTCCCTCCCACGCTCAATCCTCTATCACTCTCCCTTTCTCCCCCTCCTCCCACGCTCTTTCCTCTATCACTCTCCCTTTCTCCCCCTCCTCCCTCCCACGCTCTTCCCTCTATCACTCTCAATTTCTCCCCCTCCTCCCTCGCTCTTCCCTCTATCACTCTCCCTTTCTCCCCCCTCCTCCCTCCCACGCTATTCCCTCTATCACTCTCCCTTTCTCCCCCTCCTCCCTCCCATGCTCTTCCCTCTATCACTCTCCCTTTCTCCCCCTCCTCCCTCCCATGCTCTTCCCTCTATCACTCTCCCTTCCTCCCCCTCCTCCCTCCCTCGCTCTTCCCTCTATCACTCTCCCTTTCTCCCCCTCCTCCCTCCCTCGCTCTTCCCTCTATCACTCTCCCTTTCTCCCCCCTCCCACGCTCTTCCCTCTATCACTCTCCCTTTCTCCCCCTCCTCCCTCCCATGCTCTTCCCTCTATCACTCTCCCTTTCTCCCCCTCCTCCCTCCCATGCTCTTCCCTCTATCACTCTCCCTTTCTCCCCCTCCTCCCTCCCACACTCTTTCCTCTCTCACTCTCCCTTTCTCCCCCTCCTCCCTCCCTCGCTCTTCCCTCTATCACTCTCCCTTTCTCCCCCTCCTCCCTCCCTTGCTCTTTCCTCTATCACTCTCCCTTTCTCCCCCTCCTCCCTCTTTCACTCTCCCTTTCTCCCCCTCCCACGCTCTTTCCTCTATCACTCTCCCTTTCTCCCCCTCCTCCCTCCCTTGCTCTCTCTCTTTCCTCTATCACTCTGTAGTATCACCCCCCCCCCCCCCTTTTACACAAATTAATCATTAAAAACATATTAATAATCAAACATAACTATAACAACAACAATAATACAATAATAAAAATATAAACAAACAACTTCGAAAGACCATTTCCACCCAAAGCTGAATGATGTGTGAATGGTAAATATTTATTACGTTTATTACCTAACATTTTCTAATCAAAACATCATTGTCCTCTCTCTAAGTGAAGGTGTATTTGTGATGAGACAGGTGGATGTCATCTCTCTGAGTGAAGGTGTATTTGTGATGAGACAGGTGGATGTCACCTGCCGAGTGGCGCAGTGGTCTAGTGTGCCACTAGAGATCCTGGTTCGAATCCAGGCTCTGTCGTAGCCGGCCGCAACCGGGAGACCCATGGGGCGGCGCACAATTGGCCCAGCGTCGTCCAGGGTAGGGGAGGGAATGGCCGGCAGGGGATGTAGCTCAGTTGGTAGAGCATGGCGTTTGCAACGCCAGGGTTGTGGGTTCGATAGAATAATGTATGTGCTAACTGTAAGTCGCTCTGGATAAGAGCGTCTGCTAAATGACTAAAATGTAAATGTCATCTCTCTGAGTGAAGGTGTATTTGTGATGAGACAGGTGGATGTCATCTCTCTGAGTGAAGGTGTATTTGTGATGAGACAGGTTGATGTCATCACTGAGTGATGATGTGTTTGATGAGACAGGTGGATGTCATCTTCATCACTTGATATCAGACAGAGACATGTGTGACTATACCATTTCGATTTCCCACCTGGATATCAATAAAGTTCAATTAAAATCTCCCCCCAAAAAACAGACTAAATCTATTTACAGAAATAAAATTAAATTAAAAATGTGTCTGTCAGTTACTCTGGTGATGGCTGCTTTCATTCACAGAGTTTGGATTTTAACTGAGCCAAATATCTCCCTCTCATCACACATGATTTTGAACTAGGGTAAAGGGGCTCAGTGAACGTGGTGTGGAATGTGTACAGGTGGGTCAGTGTACCAGAGGAGACGCTGTAAAAGGACAGAGCGCCGGCCGGAAAGTCCAGATACACTCCTATACACTTTGTGTCCGGCCTGGGTACTGGCACAACTGAGATCCTGATATTATGAATAAATGTGTACTGTTCATTGCAGCAGAAAAGCCCCCAAGACCTCTTCTTCTCAGTAACCGATCTGGATGTATTTGTCACCCCAATGTCAACCCAGCCAGTCCATTCAACCTGCCAGTAGAAACGACCATCAGACAGGGGCTCCCTGCAGCGTACTTTGGCCCACTTATCCAACTTTTTTGTCCGATCTGAGTCATCTGAATCAGAGAAATCCAAATAAGGATATCGGTTAACCTGTGTTCTCCTCACCACCCTCGTGTTGTCCTCGGACAGAGTCAGGTCACTATCTGCTGACATATCGTTCAGCTTGAGCTGGCAGGCATCTGTAGCAAGACAAGGCAGAAAAACAGAAACATGTGTTTTATGTTATTTTCACAATTTGCTTATAAAAGTTTAGGTGCTTAAAAAGCCAGCTTTCTTTTCCTAAATGTAGTTTGATGACTCACATTTCCTCAGGCCTGGTTTGATTCTGGACTCTCCACCATGGTCCAAACTGTGGGACAAAGAAAGAGTCATGTAGGGCCTATTGAACCTGATTACAGTGGAGATTACTTTGATGATTTCACTATATAAACTAGAGTCTTGAAAGCCCATTGAGCAATGAGGTGTTAACAGAAGCAAAAGTCAAATCAACTAAATTTCCTTTTACCTGAGTTTCTCCAGTCTACAGTGTGGATCCTCCAGTCTAGCAGAGAGCAGCTTCACTCCGGAGTCTCCTGGGTGATTGAAGCTCAGGTCCAGTTCTTTCAGGTGGGAGGGATTTGACTCCAGAGCAGAGGCAAGAAACATACAGCCTTTCTCTGTGACTAGACAACCAGAAAGCCTACAGAGAGAAGAGACAGCATAAAACAATGAACAACTGCTAGAGTATATATTTTTTAAGTTAAAACGTTTAAATTCCATTTAAGTGCAGTGCAGTTCACTAGTTCAATCATTCCTATTTGACTGTTTTCTGAAGTTTACAGTATGCTTTCACAATATCAAATGTGTAATCTACCTAAGAGTCTGTAAGGCACAGTTGGGGTTCCTCAGTCCAGCAGAGAGGAGCCTCATTCCAGAGTACCACAGGCTGTTGTCTCTCAGGTCCAGCTCTCTCAGTACTGAGTATGACCACAGGACAGGAGCCAGGGAGACACAGGAACGTCTGGAGAGATTACACTCCCTTAGCCTTGGGAGGGAGAGAATTTAACGCTACGTTCTCTTGGTGTTTCCATTGTTACGGTATAGTTTTAACAATGCGGTAATAAAAGGTTTCTTCTACTGTAACATGTGGAAGATTAAACATAACGGTTTATTTCTCACCCCAGAGTCTGTATCTGACAGTGTGGATCCATCAGTCCAGCAGACAGCAGCTTTACTCCAGTCGCCCAGTTTGTTGCAGCCCAGACGTAGTTCCTCGAGCTGAGAGACTGCTATAGCAGAGGACAAACTTCCACAGGACTCCTCTGTAACCCCACAACCAGTCAGTCTGTCCAACATGAAAAAAATGTATTAACTAAATGTAAAGGGGAGCTGTCATTAATCAAGAATACATTAACCTATAGGGCCAGTTTCAAGACACATTAAGCCAAATCCTGGACTAAGAAGCTAGCTAACAATCAATGGTAAGTGATAGGGGCATGTGTGCAATGTTTTTACATAAATGAACAAATCACCTAATGTCAAACCACATATGGAGTTGATTTGACAATTTTGAAAATTGCAGGCATTTCCCTTCTATTGATCCTGACCTTCCCCTTTAAACATGTTCATTACTCACCTCAGTATCTTCAGGTTACAGTGTGGACTCATAAGACCACTGGAGATCTGCTTCACCCCTGTGTCTGTCAGTTTGTTGTAGCTGAGATCCAGCTCTGTCAGACATGAGCCAGCTGCCTGGAGAGCCGAGGCAACGGTTTCACAAACGTCATCTTTGAGATCACAACTGGTGAGTCTGTGTGAAACAACCCCAAAAAAATGATTGAATTGTTCAAACTTGCCAACAAGCATACCACCGTCATTTAAAGTTGTTTATCATTATATTTATTGCTTGTTTTCTTTGCCAGAGTAGATTTGGAAGGTTACTGACTGTTGAAAAGTGTTCTGCTGTGTGTTGTTCCAGGCATAGCACTCACCTCAACACAAGTGGCTGGCTGTGAGCACCCATCAGCACAGCCTTTAGAAGCTCTGGTCCCGATCTTCCCATGTTGATATGGCTAAGGTTAAGTGACTCCAGTCGGCAGTTGGGACTCCTCAGTCCAACAGAGAGGGACTTCAGGTCCAACAGGGCGTTGCCGCTGAGGTCCAGCTCTCTCAGCTGGGAGTCGGGCAGCTGTAGTGCAGATGCCACCGTTTCACAGCAACTCGTTGTAAGGCGGCAGTCCGCTAGTCTACAGAGGAGAGACGTTTATTATGGGAGATGTGGATGTAGTATAGGACTGATTAAAATGGCTATAAGACATACAGTGACATACTGTACATATCAACACTTCAACTCACATAGCCTTTCGGCAGCATCGAACAGCAGGGACCAGCCTCTTACGCCCCTCATCTGACGTGTTGTACTCTCTCACGTCCAGTTTGTCCAACACTTCCTCTGACATCAAGAGTACGTATGCCATCGCCGAGCACTGTGCAGGCGTCAGCTTCTTCTCAGCAGGGTTTTTGGATGTCAAGAACCTTTGAATTTCATTTACAAATGAGGTATCGTTCAACTCAATCAAACAGTGGAAGAGATTGATGCACCTCTCTGGGGAGGGATATTGTCTTTGTTTTTCGTCTGAGAGCTTGTCTTTGATGTATTGGATGGTATTCTGGATACTCTCTTTGTCTCCCTATGTCTGGAGCTGTAGGCATTTCAAGAGGATCTGATTGGACTCCAGTGAGATGCCCAGAAGGAAGCGGAGGAAGAGGTCTAGATGACCGGTCTTGCTCTTCAAAGCTTCATCCACCGCACTCCTCTGCAAGTCATGCAGTGTTTTCTGCTGCTGCTGAGAACCTCTGGGTTGTGGCCTGTAATCTTAGTCATCACCTTCTCCAAAATACCCGTAATTCGATCTTGGTAGCCTGTTCTCTCTTGATGCAAACGGGGTTGACATTTTCACTGACAAAGAGGTAGGCAACATAGAGTGCAGCGAAGAACTCCTGAATGCTGAGATGCACAAAGCTGTACTTGTTTGCTCTAAACATTGGGTCCTCCTCTCTGAAGAGCTCTGTGCACATCCCTGAGAGCAAGAAGCCTTCTTTGACATCAATGCCACACCCTCTCAGATCGTCTTCAGAAAACACCAGATTGCTCTTTTCCAAGTTTTGGAAGGCTAGTTTTCCAAGCTTCAGAATTATCTGTACGTCAGACTCTGACAGAATACGAGGATCTGGTTCGTTTTTCCCATTATATTTCTTGTTCTTCATGCTTGTCAGAGTGAGAAGGAAACGAATGTACATCTCAGTCAGAGTTTTAGGGACTTTTCCATGGTCATTTTCACTCAACATTTTCCCAAGAACCATGGCAGTAATCCAACAGAAGACTGGAATGTGGCACATGATGAAGAGACTCCTCGATGTCTTTATGTGTGAGATGATTTTGCTGGACAGGTTCTCATCATCACTGAATCTCTTCTTGAAGTATTCTTCTTTCTGTGGGTCGTTGAATCCCCGAACTTCTGTTACACGGTCAAAACAGTCGGAGGGTATCTTATCAACTGCTGCTGGTCGGGAGGTTATCCAGAGGAGAGCAGAAGGAATCAGATTCCCCTTGATGAGGTTTGTCAGCAGCACATCCACTGATGTTGTCGTTATGGAAATCCAGTGGAAGTTGGCTTTCATCCAGACCATCCAAGATGAACACGACTTTGCAGTCGACCACCTTCTTTGCATCCTTGATATCTGTTAGTTCAGGGTGGAAGTCACTCAGGAGCTCCAAGAGATTGTAGTCATCTTTGATGAAATTCAAGTCCCTGAATGGAAGTGCGAAGACAAAATCTACATCCCGATTGGCTATTCCTTCTGCCCAGTCAAGGATGAACTTCTGCACTGAGACCGTTTTTCCAATGCCAGCGATGTCATTGCAGTTGATTGCATGGTCTTGAAATGCTTTGGTCCGAGCCGTATCTTCAATCTGCCATACCTCATGCTCTTTATTAACCCCTTCACTCTCCCCAGTTGTGATGTAGAGCTCGGTGTAAATATTGTCCAGCAATGTTGGGTTTCCCCGTTTTCCAAGCCTCTCAAAGATGCTCCCAAACTTCTTCTTCATGTTGGACTTGTGTTTGCCCTTGACTTTTTGCAGATCTTCATCTAATGAGGAAAGAACATTGATAGTGTTGTGGGATGCATAAAATATATCTTTACTTCTGTTTTTTTATCTGCAGTATTCAGTACCGTAACGAACACAATACTTTCAGTTACTGGTTTCAAAGTCCGATTTCCTGCATGGGCGTGCCATATTTTTTTTTTTCTGACTTTTATGAGTCTGTGTGTGTGTGTTAATCTACAACTGGTACATCCATTTTTTTACTTTAAAATTAATTATATACTGTGTACCCATTTGATTCTTGAAGAATACAACTTACAAATACCTCATGAGCTTAGTTCAACTGTCGTACCCTATCAAAACAAAAAATATATGCTTAATTGTATAGTATTATTTGACAGGGACACTGCATATTAACTAATCAACATTTCTGTAATAATTTGTTTTGTTTTTTTGCATTATTTTCTATTATAACAAAAATAACAATAAAGAATTGTCTTACCAGCACCATGTGAAGGCATAGTAACACTGATGTTTTCATAAACTGAACCTCCGAGATTGCAGCCAACAAGTTGGGGTGCAACAACAACAGAACCACCCTGAGCTGTAATGGAGGACTGTGGTGGGGCAGGCTGAGCCGTAATGGAGGACTGTGGTGGGGCAGGCTGAGCCGTAATGGAGGACTGTGGTGGGGCAGGCTGAGCCGTAATGGAGGACAGCGGACCAGAGTCCTGGGCTGGAACGAGGGACTGAGGAGTCTGATCCATGATATAAGACAGTCAGTCTCCTCCCCCTGAGAGAGCCAGAAGCAAAGAGAGAACAGACAATATACACTGAACACTTTCCTTACATTGAGTTACACCCCCTTTTGCCCTCAGAACACCTTCCTAATATTGAGTTACACCCCCTTTTGCCGTCAGAACACCTTCCTAATATTGAGTTGCACCCCTTTTGCCCTCAGAACACCTTCCTAATATTGAGTTGCACCCCCTTTTGCCCTCAGAACACCTTCCTAATATTGAGTTGCACCCCTTTTGCCCTCAGAACACCTTCCTAATATTGAGTTACACCCCTTTTGCCCTCAGAACACCTTCCTAATATTGAGTTGTACCCCCTTTTGCCCTCAGAACACCTTCCTAATATTGAGTTGTACCCCCTTTTGCCCTCAGAACACCTTCCTAATATTGAGTTGTACCCCCTTTTGCCCTCAGTACAGTCTCAATTCGGTATCAGTATTGTAGTCCTATGCCATAACCACAGAAGGCTAGAATGGTCATCACAAAGGATACATAGTTGACTTACAGAAAGATTCCCTAGTATATTTATTTTATTTAACCAGGTACGCCATTGAGTATACATTTTCTTTAACAATAACAACCTGACCACGATAAGAGCGAGACACCGTGCAGCAAAGCAGACAATTCTTTAAAACTCAACACATAAACAGAAAACGAAAAAAACTAATGCACAACACTCGGTAGGATGTAAAACATATCTATATAACGGTTATATAGAGCTTTGAATCCCTAAAAAGACGACACTTACCGCATGTAAGTTGTCTTGTTGTGCCGTCTACAATGGTGCTCTTTCTTCCTCCTACTTTCTTTGGTCTGTTTCATGTTCTGGGCGTTGTAGAGGAGGATACTTCCTCAGTGTTGCCAACTCCTCAGTAAGTAAAGTAGCTATTGGCTGTCCTAAAAGTCACTAGAAGTCGCTAAATGACGTCACCACTCAATTTGCATCATTGGCCATGCGCTTGTAATTGTGATGGACGCTGTAGGAGAGAGGAATAACTTCGTGAGAGAGAATTTTTTTTGTATACAATCTACATTAACAATCTAAATGGACCACAAAAAAATAAGGGCGGGATCAGCCAGCGGCGGCTTCTCGCATGCGCGATTCATTTGCAGTCTGGACGCGGAGTGGTGAACATCTTCTGCTCTGAATACTCGCTAAATATAGCGACAAAGTCGCTAAATTGGCAATGTTAACTTCCTGAACTTTGCAGTTAACCGCAAAGTTTCATCATCTCTGTACTGACAGGGTTTGGTGACTGGATATAAATTAATTCAAAGGAATAGTCAGAGAGGCGTGTCTTAGTTTATAATACAAAACTGTGTCTGTCTGTCTGTTTTATATACTTTGTATTTAAAGCACAAATGTATTAATAAAGTTGATTTTTCTATCAGTCTGTCTGTCGGTCTGTCTCTCTGTCCATCCATCTGTCTGTATGTGTTTCTTTCTCTCTCTCTTCATAGTAGGGATATTCAAAAATAAAATATATAAATATTTTTAAAAACATGTTGATTTTTCTGTCAGTCAGTCTATCAGTCTGTCTGTCTGTTTTATATACTTTTTATTTAAAGCATGAATTAATTAATGAAGTTGATTTTTCTGTCTGTCAGTCTGTAAGTCTGTCTGTCAGTCTGTCTGTTGTCTGTCAGTCTGTCTATCTGTCAGTCAGTCTGTCTGTTAGTCTGTCTCTCTCTGTCCATCAGTCTGTCTGTTTTTCTTTCTCTCTCTCTTCATCATTGGGATATTCAATATATAAGGCCATGCGCTTCTCCCGAGTGGCGCAGTGGTCTAAGGCTGATCCACTAGAGATCCTGGTTCGAATCCAGGCTCTGCTGTAGCCGGCCGCAACCGGGAGACCAATGGGGCGGCTCACAATTGGCCCAGCGTCGTCCAGGGTAGGGGAGGGAATGGCCGGCAGGGAGGTAGCTCAGTTGGTAGAGCATGGCGTTTGCAACGCCAGGGTTGTGGGTTCGATTCCCACGGGGGGCCAGTATGAAATTAAATAAAAAATAATAATGTATGCACTAACTGTAAGTCGCTCTGGATAAGAGCGTCTGCTAAATGACGTAAAAATATAAATATTTTTAAAAAAACATGTAGAATACATGTAGGATACATAGGATACTAGTTGATTTACAGAACGATGCCGTAGTAAATGTATTTTATTTGCTCTTATTTAACCAGGTACGTCATTGAGTATACTTAAGCAATAAGGTCCAAGGGGGTGTGGTATATGGCCGATATACCACAAACCCCAGAGGTGCCTTATTGCTATTGTAAAATGGTTACCAACATAATTAGAACAGTAAAAATAAGTGTTTTGTCATACCCGTGGTATACGGTCTCACATACCATGGCTTTCAGCCAATCAGCATTCAGGGCTCGAACTACCCAGTTTACACATTTTCTTTAACAATAACGACCTGACCACGATAAGAGCGATACACCGTGTATCAAAGCAGACAGTTCTTTGAAACTCAACACATAAACAGAAAAGGTAAAAGACAAATGTACAACACTGGGTAGGATGTAACACATATCTATATTACGGTTATATAGAGCTTTGAATCCCTAAAAAGACGACACGTACCGCATGTAAGTTGTCTTGTTGTTCTGTCTACTCTGGGCGTTGTAGGGTAGGCTCCTTCCTGTTAACCGCAAAGTTTCATAACCTCTGGCAACGGTTCTGTTCTAACAGGCTTGGTGATTGGATATAAATAAATTCAAACAAATAGGCAGAGAGGCGTGTCTTAGCTTGTATTACAAAGCTGTGTGTGTGTGTGTGTGTGTGTGTGTGTGTGTCTGTCTGAAGCTGTTTGTCTCTGTCTGTCCATCTGTCTGTCTGTCTCTCTCTCTCTCTCTGTCTGTCCATCTATCTCTCTCTCTGTCTGTCTAGGGCCTAGGTCATGTTTAAATTAAGGGATTAACATTTGCCAGGTATAATCTTTGGGATTTGACTCCTTGATGTTAAATTGGGAAATATATTTTTGGGTGGTGGTGGTGGAGGAGGAATAATGGTCTGGGGCTGTTTTTCATGGTTCAGGCTCCTTAGTTCCAGTGAAGGGAAATCTTAACGCTATAGCATACAATGACATTCTAGACCATTCTGTGCTTCCAACTTTGTGGCAACAGTTTGGGGAAGGCCCTTTCCTGTTTCAGCATGACAATGCCCCCGTGAACAAAGCGAGGTCCATACAGAAATGGTGTTTAGAGATCGGTGTGGAAGAACTTGACTGGCCTGCACAGAGCCCTGAACTCAACCCCCTTCGAACACCTTTGGGATGAATTGGAACGCCGACTGCGAGACAGGCCTAATCGCCCAACATCAGCGCCCGATCTCACTAATGCTCTTGTGGCTGAATGGAAGCAAGTCCCAGCAGCAATGTTCCAACATCTAGTGGAAAGCCTTCCCAGAAGAGTGGAGGCTGTTATAGCTGCAAATGGGGACCAATTCCATATTAATGCCCATGATTTTGGAATGAGATGTTTGACGAGCAGGTGTCCACATACTTTTGGCCATGTAGTGTATTTTTGGTTGGTGGAGGAGGTGATTCCTTCTTGATGTTAACCAGAGAGAATATATTTCTGGGTGGTGGTGAAGGTGATTCCTTTCCAATGTAACCCAGAGAGAATATCTTCAGTTCTCCTTTCTTCACCTCTTTCTTCCTCTTACCCGGAGAGAGACTCTTCAGTGACACAGACTCCTTCCTAGAGTTACCCAATGACAGCCTCTTGATTGAGGGTGACTCCGTCCTCTTCCCGGCCAATGAAAACCTCTTCTTGGGAGTAAGGACCTCCCTCTTTAGGATCTCCACTGACAGTTTGTCCAGAGTAGGAAGAATGATGCTTCTCTTCTGTTTCTTACTGGATAGCGCCCCCTTCAGTTCACTCCAGGTCAACACTGAGTCCTGTTTCTTCTTTTGACCATGTACTAATCCAGGCACTTGTGCCATCAAACCAATTTATCCAGAACGCAGCAGCCTGCCTGGTTTTCAACCTTCCCAAGATCTCTCCTGTCACCCTGCTCCTCCGCACACTCCACTGGCTTCCAGTCGAAGCTCTCATCCACTACAAGACCATGGTACTTGCCTACGGAGCAGCAAGAGGAACTGCCCCTCCCTACCTTCAGGCTCTGCTCAAACCCTACACCCCAACCCAAGAACTCTGTTCTGCCACCTCTGGTCTCTTGGCCCTCCCACCCCTACGGGAGGGCAGCTCCCGCTCAGCCCAGTCCAAGCTCTTCTCTGTCCTGACACCCCAATGGTGGAACCAGCTTCCCTCTGAAGCTAGGACAGCAGAGTCCCTGTCACTCTTTCGAAAGCACCTGAAACCCTACCTCTTCGAACAGTATCTTATATAATCCCACAGTCTACTGAAGGGAGTGGCTCTCCCATAGACACCAATGATAGCAGCCGGGTCCGGTCTACTGAAGGGGTTTGGCTCTCCCATAGACACCAATGATAGCAGCCGGGTCCGGTCTACTGAAGGTGTTTGGCTCTCCCATAGACACCAATGATAGCAGCCGGGTCCGGTCTACTGAAGGGGGTGGCTCTCCCATATACACCAATGATAGCAGCTGGGTCCGGTCTACTGAAGGGGTTTGGCTCTCCCATAGACACCAATGATAGCAGCCGGGTCCGATCTACTGAAGGGGGTGGCTCTCCCATAGACACCAATGATAGCAGCTGGGTCCGGTCTACTGAAGGGGTTTGGCTCTCCCATAGACACCAATGATAGCAGCCGGGTCCGATCTACTGAAGGGGGTGGCTCTCCCATAGACACCAATGATAGCAGCCGGGTCCGGTCTACTGAAGGGGGTGGCTCTCCCATAGACACCAATGATAGCAGCTGGGTCCGTTCTACTTAGTTCATTGAGGTTTCACTTCCGTTTCCTTTTCTGTCTCTCTCTTTATCAGCTCACCACTCCCCGCCCCTCCCGCTCAGAGAAAAGGGGTGTATTCATTAGTCTGACAAACCTTTTTTCATCAAAAAAATAATAAGAATTGGCTATGAAAATAGGAGTATCTATTAGACAAATTCAGATAGTTCCCTCCCTGTTCCGATTGGCTCTGTTTTGGTTCTGTTAGGTTCCTAGTGACTACACACCAGAACAGAAGGATCCGGGTGTCTGGCAGGTTCAACTAAATAAAAACTAAATTCAGGGCAGCAGGTAGCTTAGTGGTTAAGAGCGTTGTGCCAGTAACCGAAAGGTCGCTGGTTCTAATCCCCGAGCCGACTAGGAGAAAAATCTGTCGATGTGCCCTTGAGCAAGGCACTTAACCCTAATTGCTCCTGTAAGTCGCTCTGGATAAGAGGGTCTGCTAAATGACCAATTATTTATTACACCATTCTGTACATATGTATAACATTTGCATGTAGCTGTTATGAATGCATAGAGCTGTTATGAATGCATGGAGCTGTTAGGAATGCATGGAGCTGTTAGGAATGCATGGAGCTGTTAGGAATGCATGGAGGTGTTAGGAATGCATGGAGGTGTTAGGAATGCATGGAGCTGTTAGGAATGCATGGAGCTGTTAGGAATGCATGGAGCTGTTAGGAATGCATGGAGCTCTAATGAATTCTTATAGCAAGTTATGATACGCTTTAGGGGCAATTATCACATCATGTTGTCATGGATATATATCAACGTTAGCTGTGCATTGATGAGACGTTACGCCTAAATAGACAGACCAGACAGACAGTTCAGTACCTACATGAATCATTTATTGACCATTTTGATACCTTCTGGAAACAAAGCTTGTATTATAAGGAGGATGGGATCCATCCAAATCATTTGGGTTCCTGGATCATTTCACAGCATTATAAGGCTGCGTTGAGACAATGACTTATCAATGACCCAAGTCCAGCTCATTTAATCAAATCAAATCAAATCAAATCAAATCAAATCAAATTTTATTGGTCACATGCGCCGAATACAACAGGTGCACACATTACAGTGAAATGCTTACTTACAGCCCTTAACCAACAGTGCATTTATTTTAAACAAAAAAAGTAAGAATAAAACAACAACAAAAAAGTGTTGAGAAAAAAAGAGCAGAAGTAAAATAAAGTGACAGTAGGGAGGCTATATATACAGTAAAATAAAATGACAGTAGGGAGGCTATATATACAGGGGGGTACCGTTGCATAGTCAATGTGCGGGGGCACCGGCTAGTTGAGGTAGTTGAGGTAATATGTACATGTGGGTCGCTGAGTTGTCATAATGCTTCAGGAAATGTACATTATCCTAGGGACATTGGAAGACACAATGTAAATAACCTAATTTATGTCCCTCTTACTGCCCGGAATGCCTCTGCTGATCCTACAGCTATTGTATGCAGTACTCATATGCCTATGAACCAGAGTAATACTGTTGCCACTGAGGTGGTGTGCCCTAGTAGGAAGTCCACTGTGTGCAGCTCACCCTGCACTAATAAAAATAACCAGAATATGTCTACCTCTGCTAAGCTTCCCAGTAAAGCAAGAAAAAGAATGAAGCATTCCAGAAAAGTGTTAAAAATAGCCCAAGTTAACATATGTAGCTTAAGAAACAAGGTTCATGAAATCAATAATTTGCTAGTAACAGATGACATTCATATTCTGACAATCTCTGAAACTCACTTAGATAATACCTTTGAGTGTTAGCAACACAGGGTTATTACATTTACAGAAAATACAGAAATGCTAACGGGGCGGTGTTGCTGTCTATATTCAGAACCACATTCCTGTAAAGCTTAGAGAGGATCTGATGTTAAATACTGTTGAAGTAATATGGCTACAGGTTCACCTGCCTAGACCACCAAATGCTAACAGTCAGTATCTGCTATAGACCACCAAATGCTAACAGTCAGTATCTGGATAACATGTGTGAAATGCTTGATAATGTATGTGATATCAATAGAGAGGTATACTTTCTGGGTGATTTAAATATTGACTGGCTTTCATCAGGCTGCCCACTCAAGAGAAAGCTTCAAACTGTAAACTAGTGCCTGCAACCTGGTTCAGGTTATCAATCAACCTACCAGGGTAGTTACAAACAGTACAGGAACTGAAATCATCAACATGTATTGATCACATCTTTACTAATGCTGCAGACATTTGTTTGAAAGCAGTATCCAAAATCCATCGGATGTAGTGATCACAATATATTAGCCATATCTAGGAAAACCAAAGTTCCAAAGGCTGGGCCTAATATAGTGTGTAAGAGGTCATACAATAAGTTTTGTAGTGATTCCTATGTTGCTGATGTAAATAATATTTGTTGGTTCGTGGTGTGTACTGAGGAGCAAACAGACACTGCACTTGACACATTTTTGAAATTGCTTATCCCAGTTACTAATAAGAATGCACCCATTAAGAAAATGACTGTAAAAACTGTTAAATCCCCGTGGATTGATGAGGAATTGAAAAATTATATAATTTAGAGGGATGAGGCAAAAGATATGGCAAATAGGTCTGGCTGTACAACCGATTGGCAAACATACTGCAAATTGAGAAATCATGTGACTGAACTGAATAAAAAGAAGAAACTACACTATGAAACAAAGATAAATGACATTGAATTATAGTAAAAAGCTTTGGAGCACCTTAAATGACATTTTGGGCAAAAAGGCAAACTCCGCTCCCTTCATTGAATCAATGGCTCATTCATCACAAAACCCACTGATATTGCCAACTACTTTAATTATTAGCAAACTTAGGCATGACATGCCAACAACAAACGCTGACACTATACATCCAAGTATATCTGACCAAATTTGAAAGACAAGCATTGTAATTTTGAATTCCGTAAAGTAAGTGTGGAAAAGTATTATTGTCTATCAACAATGACAAGCCACCGGGGTCTGACAACTTGGATGGAAAATTACTGAGGATAATAGAGGTCGATATTGCCGCTCCTATTTTCCATATCTTCAATTTAAGCCTACTAGAAAGTGTGTGCCCTCAGGCCTGGAGGGAAGCAACATTTATACCCCTACCTGAGAATAGTAAAGCCCCCTTAACTGGCTCAAATAGCCGACCAATCAGCCTGTTCCCAACTCTTAGTAAACTTTTGGAAAAAAATGGTAATTGACCAGATAAAATGCTATTTTACAGTAAACAAATTGACAACAAACTTTCAGCACGCTTATAGGGAAGGACATTCAACAAACACAGCACTTACACAAATGACTGAAATTGATGATAAAAAGATTGTGGGGGCTGTTTTGTTTGACTTCAGTGCGGCTTTTGACGTTATCGATCATAGTCTGCTGCTGGAAAAACGTATGTGTTATGGCTTTACACCCCCTGTTATATTGTGGATGAAGAGTTACCTGTCTAACAGAACACAGAGGGTGTTCTTTAATGGAAGCCTCTTCAACATAATCCAGGTAGAATCAGGAATTCCCCAGGGCAGCTGTCTAGGCCCCTTACTTTTTTCAATCTTTAGTAAAGCCAGTGTGTCTGTGTATACGAATGACTCAACACTATACACGTCAGCTACCACAGTGACTGAAATGACAGCAACACTTAACAAAGAGCTGCAGTTAGTTTCAGAATGGGTGGCAAGGAATAAGTTAGTCCTAAATATTTCAAAAATTAAAAGCATTGTATTTGGGACAAATCATTCACTAAACCCTAAACCTCAACTAAATATTGTAAGGAATTATGTGGAAATTGAGCAAGTTGAGGAGACTAAACTGCTTGGAGTAACCCTGGATTGTAAACTGTCATGGTCAAAGCATATTGATACAACAGTAGCTAAGATGGGGAGAACTATGTCCATAATTAAGCGCTGCTCTGCCTTCTTAACAGCACCATCAACAAGGCAGGTCCTACAGGCCCTAGTTTTGTCGCACCTGGACTACTGTTCAGTCATGCGGTCAGGTGCCACAAAGAGGCACTTAGGAAAATTGCAATTGGCTCAGAACAGGGCAGCACGGCTGGCCCTGGATGTAAACAGAGAGCTAACATTAATAAAATGCATGTCAATCTCTCCTGGCTCAAAGTGGAGGAGAGATTGACTTCATCACTACTTGTATTTGTGAGAGGTATTGACATGGCATCGGACACCCATGCATACCCCACAAGACATGCCACCAGAGGTCTCTTCACAGTCCCCAAGTCCAGAACAGACTATGGGAGGAGCACAGTACTATATAGAGCCATGACTACATGGAACTCTATTCCACATCAAGTACCTCATGCCAGCAGTCAAATTAGATTTAAAAACGGATAAAAAATACACCTTATGGAACAGCGGGGACTGTGAAGCAACACAAACATAGACACATGCACACAAACTCATGATAACGTACGCACTATACACACATGTACACATGGATTTTGTGTTCTAGATATGTGGTAGTAGAGTAGAGGCCTGAGGGCACACACTTAATATGTTGTGAAATCTGTTATGAATGCATTGTAAAGTTTGTTGTCATGTTTTTAAAATGTATAACTGCCTTTATTTTGCTGGACCCCAGGAAGAGTAGCTGCTGCCTATGGGGAATCCATAATAAATATAAATGACCATGCTACCAATGGATCTTCATCTGTCATTCATGAACTAAGATACCGAAGGACAATGAAGTCAGGTTACAACAGCAGCCAAACCCCTTCAGTAGAAAACCAGAGGTCCCCCTAAACCTACACAATGTCATTAGTAGAAGATATAATCACAGTCATTTCTTCTAAACCTTGACATGGCCCTAAATGAACGTTACAACAATCTGATGGACCCCTCCTTCTCCTCTTCTGTGTGAATATTGTAGGGCCTTAATGAACATTACAACAATCTGATGGACCCCTCCTTCTCCTCTTCAGTGTGAATATTGAAGGGCCTTAATGAACGTCACAACAATCTGATGGACCCCTCCTTCTCCTCTTCAGTGTGAATATTGAAGGGCCTTAATGAACGTTACAACAATCTGATGGACCCCTCCTGCTCCTCTTCAGTGTGAATATTGAATGCAGGGTAAAGGGGTCCAGTGAACAAGTCATTGTACGTGTGCAGGTGTGTCATAGCGTCAGAGGAGACGCTGTAAAAGGACAGCGTGCTGGCCGGCCAGTCCAGAAACACCCCAATGCAATTAGTGGTAGTGGTGCCTTCTCCTGAATATGCAACTTCATCTATAGCAAACGCGCATTCTTCATTCAAGTCAATCAATATTTTTTATTGTTCTCAGTAAGGTAAGTAGGTCTTCCCATAATGAGAATGACCGATATTGCACGCATTCGACATTTGAGAAAAATAACGTTACTTGGATCATATCGAATCTATTAGATATACAACCAATTTATCGACAATCTAAGATGACTTGCTTCCTCATCATAATTAAGATCTCATTAATCTCATCTGCATTTTCATTGTTTATATTGCATGGTCTTGTTCTATGTAAGGTATAATGTATATTCTTCCCATTTAGATAACTTTTACCAGCATGAATTAATAAAAGATAGATGTACTGCTGTAGACATCTGGTGTTGGGCACTGTGCTCAGTAACCCTCGCTCTTTCTGCAGGGTTTTGGCCAACAAACATTTATAATCAATAAGGCCTCATCACTCTCCATGGAGGAGCAGTACGTTTTTGCCATGAACCAATTCATATCACTCTCTGATTGCCACATTCTAACTGGTTTAGTCACTAATTGAAGACTCTATTGCAGAAAATGCTCAAGAGGCAATTCTGTATGCTGAAAGCCCAGGGAAGGCTCCCACTGGACCTCCCTCTGAGACCAATGAAGGACTGGCTCCTGGCAGGGAAAAGAGTCTTCCTGGAGTAAGTGCAGTGTTCTCTGACTATTTTTAAATACGAAGTACGAAACTTTATACTTCATTTAGGTAACTTGAGTTTATCACATCAGTACACAAGGCCAAATAATAACCTGAATGTATCAAAATATATTAGATGATAGCAATAGTTTGATGGATAGTGTAGACAGACACAGTCTGATACATTTCCATATTCACATGAAGGCGTGAGGCAGAGACATGGAAGAGATGGAGGAAGGTCTCTGTAGCTGAATTGGTGAGGACTCTGTAGAGCAAACAGTACACCCACTGTAAAGCACTTCAAATATCAGCAAGCTCATTTTTGTACCCAGAGAAAAGCAATAGCTATCAGTTCAAATTCATAATTTCCCCCATCATTTCAATGATGGACCAGTGTCCAGTCTCACCTGGTACATCAACAGTCTTTTAATGACATATTATGTTGTTACATAGACTTGGGATGCAAAGAGGGGCCTGGAATTACAGGAAACAGAGACAGAGATAGTTATCCTGCTCAGTGGCCAGAGAGTTCAGGATGAATTAAGGATACCAAATGTCATCGTGGACACTGCGCCCGACAGAGACATCCAGCTTCTGAAAGAGGAGCGTTGGAAGTTGAACTTCTTGCACCTAAAGGATGAGACATGCCTGGCCACTGAGGTAAGACATAAGAGCCATCTACAATGCCAATATTGTTTCTTTGAATAAAATGTCAAGCATCTTTGTCGTTTCTGTGTATAATATGGTGGTAAAAGTTGGTCAATATTACATAGGAGTTACTATCAACGTTGGATGTCTTTGGTTTGTTTTATTTGTGAAACAGCTATAGGATATCAATCAATCACATTTATTTATAAATCCCTTTTTACATCAGCAGATGTCACAAAGTGCTATACAGATAGTTATGTATGTCTCTGTCCATTTACAGCTCTCTGAGCTTTATGGACATTCTGAGACCTCTTCAAAGGAAACTCTAATTGAAGAGAAAAGACCAAAGACCAAGTGCCCGGCCAGTGTCGCTGGGGCTGCTGACATTGACAACACCAACGAGGAGGCTTCAGTGGAGTCTGAACCGCTGAACCGCTGGCCCTGGTCGGTGTGGAGAAAGAGGCTGCTGGAGATGGAAAGGTCCTCAGCAAGGTGGTGAAGCCCAAAGTGTGGCTGAAGGAGGGTTGTAAAGTTCAGCTAACCCGAAAATTCTATGATATGATTGCGGAACTACCAAAGGTAAGGAACAAGAAGCCTGTTTCGTAAGTGTCTTTCCAAGTTGGGTGTATCAGAGTTGTCTCAAACTGGACAATATTACAAATTAGCTTCTATACATTTTGACTTTAGATGTCTGTGGTATGTTTTGTGAAAAAGGACAGATATTGTTTTGTTCTTACTCTTTCATTGCTCTGCATTGTCTATTTAGTCCTATTTCGGATCCACTGAGAGCCTTCCTGAGATGTGTGGCAGAGGTCCTGAGGTGTGTAGCAGAGTGCCTGAGGTGTGCAGCAGAGGTCCTGAGGTGTGCAGAAGAGGTCCTGAAGTGTGGTGAAGAGTTCCTGATGTGAGGTGCAGAGGTCCTGAGGTGAGGTGCAGAGGTGCAGAGGTCCTGAGGTGAGAAGCGGAGGTCCTGAGGTGAGCAGCAGAGGTCCTGAGGTGAGCAGCAGAGGTCCTGAGGTGTGCAGCATAAGTTCACAGGTGTGCAGCACAGGTCCTGAGGTGTGCAGTGGAGTGCCTGAGGTGTCAAATGCAGTGGGAGAGGTGTCAATTGACACAAAGAAGACAGAGGCTACTGGAGCCCTTCGGAACACTGGAAATGGCCTGAGAAAGGTGGTGCAGCTATCCAATGAGAGCCGTCCTGAGGTGTGCAGCAGTCCTGAGGTGTGCATCAGAGTGCCTGAGGTGTTCAGTGGAGGTCCCGAGGTATGAAGTGGAGTGCCTGACATGTGCAGTGGAGTGCCTGAAGTGTTCAATGGAGGTCCTGAGGTGTGCAGGGGAAGTCCTGAGGTGTTCAGTGAGGTGCCTGAGGCACCAAACGCAGTGGAAGAGGTGTCCAGCGACAAAAATAAGACAGCGGCTGCTGAAAACCTTCTGGACACTGAAAATGTCCTTAGCAAGGTGGTGAACCCCAAAGGGTGGCTGAAGGAGGGCTGGGAAGATCAGCTGCACCGAGACTTCAATAATATGATTACAAAACTCCCAAAGGTAATGAACAAGAAGCCTGTTTTGTAAATGAAAGGTCAAGCATCTTTGTAAATTGGGTGTATCAGGGTTGTCTCAATCTGGACAATATTTTAAATTAGCTACTATAATCTTTGACTTTGGATGTCTGTGGTATGTTTTTTGAAAAGCGACAGATGTGTTGTTCTTGCTCTTTCATTACGCTGCATTGTCTGTTTAGTCCTATTTCAGATCCACCGAGAGCCTTCCTGAGGTGTGCAGCAGAGGTCCTGAGGCCTCAAACGCAGTGGAAGAGGTGTGCAGTGACACAAAGAAGACAGAGTCTACTGGAAACCATCTGAAAACGGGAAATGGCCTAAGCAAGGTGGTGCAGCTATCCACTGAGAGCCGTCCTGAGGTGTGCAGCAGTCCTGAGGTGTGCATTAGAGTGCCTGAGGTGTTCAGTGGAGGTCCCGAGGCCTCATACACAGTGGAAGAGGTTCGCAGTGACACAAAGAAGACAGAGGCTACTGTAAACCTTCTGAAAACAGGAAATGGCCTATGCAGGGTTGTGCAGCTATCCACTGAGAACTGTCCTGAGGTGTGCAGCAGACCTGAGGTGTGCATCAGAGTGCCTGAGGTGTTCAGTGGAGGACCCGAGGTATGCAGTGGAGTGCCTGACATGTGCAGTGGAGTGCCTGAAGTGTTCAATGGAGGTCCTGAGGTGTGCAGGGGAAGTCCTGAGGTGTTCAGTGAGGTGCCTGAGGCACCAAACGCAGTGGAAGAGGTGTCCAGTGACAAAAAGAAGACAGCGGCTGCTGAAAACCGTCTGAACACTGGAAATGGCCTCAGCAAGGTGATGCAGCTATCTACTGAGAGCTGTCCTGAGGTGAGCAGCGGAGTGACCGAGGCGTTGAACTCAGTGGCAAAGGTGTCCAGCGAAACAAAGAAGCGGAAGAAAAATGGCGTTCTGCGATTCTTCCGACGTGTGTTGAAGTTCTTCACATGCACCATCAGCCTCCCCAAAGAGGAGTGACTCAAGCACAAACACACACACACACAACTCTGGGCCACACTCTGCATCTGAAAGTCTCCACCATCTCCACCTTTCCTTTGAACTGCCTATTTTTAATAATAAAAATAAAGGGGATCTGAACCCCAACAAAAAAACTGGTTTCATTAGTGTTTTTCATATAACTTGAAATTCATAATGCTTGAAATAACATTTTTATTAATTAATTATCCAGACTATTAAGCTGTTTGAGAAGTACTTATTAAGTACTTATTAATCACAGTATTACTGCATTACACACTAGTAAATATGTACGAAATCTTTTGAGACACTTTGCATATTAATGTAAGTTTGTGGTTGAATGGCTCTACTGTGGGATATGTTCCTGATCAAAACCAAATCAAACTTTATTTTCAGAGCACATTTCTTACAGATTATGCATTTCAAAGTGCTTAGCAAATAAAATAAAAGGTTAGAAAGACACAAATAGGTTTTATAAATTAGACAAATTAAAATAGTAAAACAATAACAGTGGACATGAGAGACTAATGCATTAAAATAAATGAAAATAAATAAGATATATACAACAGATAGTATGACTAAGCAGAAGCATGGCTAAAAAGGTATGTCTTAAGCTCTTCAAACTGTCTACAGTTTCTGAGGCCCTCAGATCCTCCGGCAGGCTGTTCCAAAGGCCAGGACCATAGTGGCTGAAGGCAGCCTCACCAAACGTTTTGGTTCTCAACTTTGGAACAACTAAAAGAGGATCTGAGGGACCGACCGGGCACATACAGTATCTTAAAAGCATATCAGACATGTATTCAGGTGCAGGGCTTTAAAAATCAATACAGCTATTTTAAAATAAATTATAAAACTACAGGCAAGATTTACATTTAAATTTACGTCATTTAGCAGACACTCTTATCCAGAGCGATTTACAAATTGCTGCATTCAACTTGGGATAGCAAGTGGGACAACCACTTTTTATTTTTATTTTTATGGGGTGGGTGGGGGGGGGGGGGGGGTAGAAGGATTACTTTTATACTATTCCAGGTTGTTATGATGAGTTTCTCAGGTATCAAAGAATCAAGGATGCAAGGATATTCTTAGACATTCTGTGGAGATTTAATACCAAGTATTTATTGAATCACAAGCTTGTGGGTTCATCTAACAAACGGACATGGCTTTGCCCTTCGTCAGTTGAACTAACTAGACAAAAAAGACCCTCTGTCTTATATAGCCTTTTGGTTCTCATTCCTTTCACATACATCTGGCAAGTCTCCATGGGCACTCCCTGTCTTTGATGTTCATCACTTTTTACCCCAAGTCAGTATACTAAACATCACTCATGCTATCCTAAACATCACTAATCTACCTTAACATAATGGAATGTAGACTTTATGGCCCCAAACCACTCATTTCTTAATTCTTCCTCTGTCCTCACAACACTATGGCATGACATCATTATACCATAAAAACATCATATCAATCCACTCTTTTTTTTTTCTTTTTTTCTTTGTGGTATGTGACACGACTTAACCCCAACAATGCACATATAACTGTATATAAAATACAATATTCTCCCATTAGTAGTACACACATCTCTGACTAGATCCTAAACTATGCTAGATAACTGAGAATTGATTGCTTCCACCATTCATACCTGAATCCAACTCCATTCTCAATATATTTAATCAACAAAGGTATAAATTCTCAGTCATCTATCTTATGCGATATCAAACCTCTCAAACCTCTATAAACTCAGTCTGAGTAAAAAATAAACACATAATTAACTACTATATATTCATGATAATAATCTATGTAGTCAAAACCCCATTTTTACATATATAAGGAAAAATCCCACATAGATCATTATCCCCCCTTTTAAAATAACCCCTATTTCTGAGACATGCAATCAAAAAAAACATACATAGAAATAAATTGTGACCATCATGACATCATCCCCACAAATACAAAGATCCGTGACACTTTGTAAATTACATGGATATTACAATATATGCAAATGAATATATCAAAAATAGAAATAACTTCAGTCTTCTTACTTTTACTTATTTTTAGGTTCACACCATTCTATGCCAAATTATCCCTTATTATGCATTAAGATACCATCTGTATTTACCTCACTAGAAGACAAAAACACAACAGTTTAATTAATTTCATTTCTAAA
This sequence comes from Coregonus lavaretus, assembly GCF_964263955.1. Lineage (NCBI taxonomy): Eukaryota > Metazoa > Chordata > Actinopteri > Salmoniformes > Salmonidae > Coregonus > Coregonus lavaretus. The sequence goes on along the minus strand of NW_028165496.1, from coordinate 379,015 downwards.
CCAATAAATCCCTATAAACATTCACCATATGACAAATTATTATGGTTTAACAATTATTCCTAATACCAATTCCTAATATACCTCCCAATTTCTATTATATAAACCCTTTAAATACATATAACCGAATGGAATGACAGTCAGTTGATTGCTGAAAAATCTGAAAAATCTTGAAATTATTGGAGGTATATAACTCTGTTTCTCCACTCAGGTACTCAGCCATAACCCACATCTCATCATTGTCATTCCTCAAACGTCGTCCTCTATCACCTGATAATTGTCATCAACAGTATCCTCATCTCTAATCGTCAATTTCATCGTAGCCTTCTGTATCATTGGTTGACATGATACCTGTTCAATCTCCCCTCTATCCATACCTCCTTTGTGTTAGAAAAGTCCTACAATGTTACATATAGATCTAGGAATCTCTCTTTCTTACTTGCCCCTCCATCAAGGTAGCCATTAACACCTATTACTAACCTTCCCACTTGGGTGTTGTCCATCAATGACTTCATTAATCCTTTACCACCACATAGTCTCCAAGTTGCAAAAAATGTCCAGATTCTCCCGGTAGGTCTGTCAGAGAAGCCATCACCTTTTCTAAAGAAAGTCTGGATAACATTGTTAGTTGAGACACAGCATGCTACTTCAACCTTTCTTCTTATCCTTCCTGATAAGCCTTTTAGATTAGGAAGTTCACATTCTTGCATCTTGTTATAGTCACTAATGTCATAGAAAGGCCTCCTCTAAATTCTGCCTTATACCACAAATACATTTTCCCTTAAAACATTTAATCTAACCCATAACACATGACTTTCTACTGCTCATATTCTTAATACAATATGCAAATATACCAAGAAATCCTCATACCATCAATACTACCCCCTTTTTTGAACACATGAGTCACAACGTGATTCATGCTTTCGAAAACAAAACACCAACATTGTTAATTAAACCCTAAAAAAATGAAATTAAAAAGACAACCTTTGATAATACCTCCATTTACTTCTATCCCGTAAAGTAATCCAAGATTAGTATACATAACTATCAACAGTTATCCCTCATTCAGGATAGCTCTCTCTCTCCCTTGTTATTATCTAGCCCAAATCATATATATTAAAATCAAATTATAAACCACAATCAGTTATAATAAATTACCCTCAACTCAGTAAAATTAACTATCTTACATTTCTCAGCCCTTGTTTCTCGGATTACTAGTGTGGATGATCAGATCACACAAGCACGTCAGAACAGAGTTCAGAGGTCATTGAAATCATTCAACGAATTGATAGTATACTAATCATTACCAACATTCAAAACATCTAATAAATGTTATGTACCCCAAGTTTACATAAAATCCTCATGACATTTATTCTCATAAGAAATCATGTATACCCAAAACTCAGTCAAAAATAAAAATAAAAAGTCATTGTGTGTGCTCCTTTAAGACGTATCACCTTTGACCTGTTGAAATCCCCTTAAATAAAAATAACAACCTTTTATAACATCATCCTAGGTGAGTTGTGTGTTTATTTGAAAAACCCATTTGGAAAACAAATAAAACAAACATGGCCAGGCTTTATTTAATTTGGTAGCTCCCTATTACAACCTAAAAACAAGACTACTTAATTTTACTAACTAGTTCCACCCTAGCTCTGGGCAATATTCCAATGAGATAAAGAAATGCCCTTTCTCCTGGAATAGAAAGTATACATGTTGTTAACATATAATCAACATTCCAAAGATAGTAATTACACACAAAACATGATACATACATCCACAGTCCTATCTCATCAATAATCATTTGTATCAATCTCACTCCTCATAACTACTCAAATAAAAATATTATATAAAACCTTTCACAAAATTAAAACCACTCAAAATTCCTCTGAGTTTACAATGATTCTGTTGAATTGATCACCCTTCAGATCATATCCTCTTTAAATCTCAGCATGATTATTGAACCCCTACATCTGCTCCTTGTGATCCCACATCAAACAAACCGTTATCATTTACTGTATCAACAACATAGGAAATATCAGCTACCCCTTTTAATGTTCCTAACTTCCCTCTAAATGTCCAATTTCATACATTATCCAATACAATCATGTATATAATATAATAATATAATATTATATATAATATAATATATAATATATATAATAATATAATAATATATAATATGCCATTTAGCAGTACTCCTCTTAAGTAAGACTAGATATCTTATCCCCAGCATCGATAAAAAAAAATTGATACGTTGTGTCCGACTTTACCCCTAACATAATATTATAGGAGACTTCCATCAATCCAGGAAAAAAAACTCCCACTTAGAAGACACTAGATAATAACACGTTTTATTAAGTTAAGTACACCTTCCACTATAAACCTACAACCCCTTTTTAGTAATTTAATCATTGCAAACTGTTGCATTGATGTTATTAAAATATAAACCTATTGTTTCATAATCCAAAACCCATAAAAAGATGTCTACTTAATCCATCATGCCAACAACAACAACTATCTCCCATCATTCAACATACCATAAACAGATTATCGTTATCTGAAGTAATGAACCATTTGCATAACACACGGCTTTTTAAACAAACTATATAATGTCATAATAAAATGATCAATTATCAAATATCGTTCCTTATTCAACTATCTAGACATGTTCTTCATTAGTAAATCGTCTCCACAAAGCAATACTACTTAATAACATATTCTCATTCTCCTAAATAGAAATAATTACTTCTATTAAACAATCCAATTCAACATCAAGTCAACCTGTCTCATCAACCAATTAAATTACTTACTTTTTAAACCCTCTACAATATCTATCATACTCTACCGCTAATTTTCCTCATAACGGTACCTCAACAGATGAGACATTAATTTAAAGTTATAGTCAAAACCAATAAAACATCAATTCACCGATATGCAATTTTAATTACTATGTTTTCCTATCTGACATGGATTGGTAGGACAACATCTTTCCTATAATGTTATCAATGAAACCAGTAATTCACGTCAATAGCATCAATGTAAAAGATTAGCTTTCTATCCCTTACTGGATTCGAATCAGGGACCCTCTGCACACATCGACAACAGTCACCCTCGAAGCACCGTTACCCGTCGCTCCACAAAAGCCGCGGCCTTTGCATAGCAACTACTTCCAGTTCATAGAGCAAGTGACGTCACCCAATGAAAACCGCACTAGCTCTCACCGCTAACTAGTTTGCCATTTCCTGCCGATAATATTCAACCTCCTATGACTTCCTACAAAATACGCAATCCTTGTACACCTAACGTAACCCATAATGTCCATTTCAGCGCTCTCGCGTTTCAGCAAGCCCCAATGGTTAATACCCGCAGACAAAAATTGAAATTCTTCCATTTTTACTACCAGTCCTAATAAAACACACTTTCAAACAACGTTCTGCATTTACCTCTATCATAGGGTTTAAAAACTAACTTAACAACATTAACCATCCTAAATTGCCATAGTAACATCATGTTTGGTTCAGTTTATCAACTAAAATCATAGCCACGCAATGAAACCATCACTCCGCCATTTACAGAATGAATGAGATCTAGTCAACTATCCTTTCTAAGTAGGCTACAAGTAACACCAAACACTTGCTGTAGTTTACCATCATATATTGAAATCATCCATTTATCACGATCCAATTTATTTATAGACATATTCCACCATTCTCACTCATTTAATCTATCAAAACCTTATTCAAATGCCAAAAAAATGTACTATCACGCACTCTTCTCTCCATACTCGTTAACATTTTTACATTTTAGTCATTTAGCAGACGCTCGTATCCCAAGCGACCCACAATTAGTAAGCTCTTACATTGTTATACTTATTCCAGCCCACCTTGGGAATAGAACACACAACCCTGGCGTTGCAAGCACCATTCTCCACCAAACGAGCTACAAGAGTCCTGCTATTTAAACCACACACGCTTCAAATCATACATTCAACATCACCAAACCAAATACTCCGTCGTACCCATTCAATCAACACATCAGCAGTGGAATGTACACTCATAAATGCAGATTGATACTCCATGCCTTGAAATGATAAATAGATTTCCACCAATAGCGCCATTACAATGATTTCTCATCTGACCCTCTGATACAAAATGAAGTTCCCTCACTGTACTACGTTAGCTCTACCATGATAATTATTTCAATTGAACCCTCTATTTGCTTTGTACAATATTATACATTACGTCTGAAACAACATTACTTATGGTCAGTTTATTCCACTATCACATGATCCAACAACGGTATAAACTTAGAAAACCCATATTTATTACTTTCTTCACCCACGACGCATGTCTACGTTTGAGTGAAAAAATATAATACAGACATGGCACTCTAATTATGATTTTGTCATTACCATTTCCAAATCGTCACAACTCCTTATAGAACGTTAGAAAGTTCTATATATTCACATGAAATAATCCCTTCAGTTAGTTTAACAATCCTCATTCAACCCAAATTAGCCTCTCCTTCATTCTCTCAGCGGAACCAAAAAAAAACAGACTGTAATTTCCAAGGACACTGCCGTTCCTGTCCCAGAAAACTCAGACTCTTCCACTACTTTCTACAATAACATCAAGCTCTATTTACCCCTTATAAATACTCTTCTGAGGATATTCTTTATCACCCATGCAATGTTAGTAACTTTCAGTGTTAGTAATTTAAATACTTGCATCAAATCCACTTCTGATAATGTTTTTTTTTTAAATGTAGTTCGCCTTTAAATGTCATTTTTGGTGCTATGATTCAATATGTTACCTGTCATTGGCTCCATCTCCTAGCCCTTTTGCGTAATTCATCCACAGTACTTATTGTGACAGGGCTTGTATAACACGGTTGAGGCCTTGAACCTCTTCCCGACTAACACTTAATGATGAATCTTTCACATCAAAGGCCTTAAACCTATTTTATGAACTTTATGGTGATTGTTTCACATCAAAGGCCTTAAACCTATTTTATGAACTTTATTATGATTCTTTCACATCAAAGGCTTTAAACCTATTTTATGAACTTTTTGATGAATATTTCACATCAAAGGCCTCGAACCTATTTTATGAACTTTATGATGATTCTTTCACATCTGTCATGAACCCTGCGTCCTGAGTCGGTTCCTGCCTATGTTGCCATTTTTTCTGCTCTAAATCTCCTGTTCCTGAAGGTTCTTGAACGCTCCCTGCCTGGTTGCCGGGCGACGTTGCTAGGCGGGAGATCTCCCTATTACCCGCACCTGCATCTCATCAGCGATCTGCACACCTGGTCCTGATCATCACCCTTCATAAGCTCTGACCTGACATCCATTCCCTGCCGGATCGTTAGCCATGAACAGTATGTTTGTCAGCGTATCAGCCTTTGAGTTTCTAGCGTTAGTTTTGTTGTTTTGCACCTTGTTGTCTTGCCGTGTACTTACCTCCGTTTTGTTTCTATCTACAGTCAATCTCCCGGAACCTTCACCCAACCCCTGCCTGGTTGTCGGCGGCTGCCGAGCCATTATTGGATCTGCCACTGCACCTCCACCAACTCATCTCCGCCGCCCGCTCTGTCCCCTGGATTATTCTGCATCGTTTTTTTGAATCTGTTAAATAAATACTCACCTTCGTTTCAACTCACCTTGTCCTGGTCTGCTTCTGGGTTCTGGCTTAGTAAACCGTGACAACATCAAAGGCCTCAAAACTATTTTATGAACTTTATGATGAATCTTTCACATCAAAGGCCTCGAACCTATAGCAAGGATTCAATTTTATAATCTCGTCATGTTGAGGACTCGACCCCCGCATCTTCCTACGTTCGTCTACCAAAGACGTTTATCCCTGAGGACTCGAACCTCGCATCTTTCTACGTTCGTCTACCAAAGACGTTTATCGCTTTTCATAATGATACTACACATCTCTCTATTTCATGAATTCTTCCATGATGATACAACACATCAGAGCTTCATCTATTTTACTCCTATGATGATACTACACATCAGAGGTTCATCTATTTTACTCCTATGATGACACAACACATCAGAGCTTCATCTAATTTACTCCTATGATGATACTACACATCAGAGCTTCACATATTTTACTCCTATGATGATACTACACATCAGAGCTTCATCTATTTTACTCCTATGATGATACTACACATCAGAGTCTCATAACCTAATTTACTCCCATGATGATACTACACATCAGAGCTTCATATATTTTACTCCTATGATGACACATCACATCAGAGCTTCATCTATTTTACTCCTATGATGATATTACACATCAGAGTCTCATAACCTAATTTACTCCCATGATGATACTACATATCAGAGTCTCATAACCTAATTTACTCCCATGATGATGCTACATATCAGAGTCTCATAACCTAATTTACTCCCATGATGATACTACACATCAGAGTCTCTCTTTACCAATTTATGCTAATTACTATAAACACACCTTGTTTTGAATCATAGCATCATGTCATTGTGTAATTTAATATTTCTCCTTACATCCCTTTACATCATTCAACACCACTCATCGTCCCCATTTAAAAATATTGCTTTTTACAGTTCGTTACAGCTCAGCTTTACCACAGATAAGCAGATTTTGACAGAATTCAAAAAATGAAAGTCTGCTTACCTGTTAGTTGAGCTGTGAACTGCATCCTGTTCATTTAGACGCCAATCTGTTATGATGAGTTTCTCAGGTATCAAAGAATCAAGGATGCAAGGATATTCTTAGACATTCTGTGGAGATTTCAAACCAAGTATTTATTGAATCACAAGCTTGTGGGTTCATCTAACAAACGGACATGGCTTTGCCCTTCGTCAGTTGAACTAACTAGACAAAGAAGACCCTCTATCTTATATAGCCTTTTGGTTCTCATTCCTTTCACATACATTTGGCAAGTCTCCATGGGCACTCCCTGTCTTTGATGTTCATCACTTTTTACCCCAAGTCAGTATACTAAACATCACTCATGCTATCCTAAACATCACTAATCTACCTTGACATAATGGAATGAAGACTTTATGGCCCCAAACCTCTCATTTCTTAACTCTTCCTCTGTCCTCACAACACTATGGCATGACATCATTATACCATAAAGGTCATACATATTATCACGAGGTCATACATATTGTAGATACTATTGTTTTCGTTGATAATAACCCCAATATCAAACCATCCTGTGGCCTCCACCTGCCAGTAGAAACGTCCAGTAGATAAACCCTTGGTACAATGCACAGACAGGGATCTTGTACAAATTGATGGATCAATCCATTTATTTGATTCTTCCCCTCTGGTAGCTTCGTTTCCTATGCTAACACCGTCCCCACTGTTAGCATTGTTAGCTTCGTTTCCTATGCTAGCACCATCCCCACTGTTAGCATTGTTAGCTTCGTTTCCTATGCTAGCACTACTTTGACTGTTAGCATTGTCCTCTCTCCACAACACTGTCCTCCTATCCTCAGACAGCCTCAGGTCAATGTGTGCAGAATCTGGGTCCAGGGTGAGCTCACTGGAATCTGTAGAAAACACACATGCACAATGAGGAGCCAGGGAAATAAGAAAGTTAAATGTTTTTCTGTTTAGCTGACGGTACTTTCTCATTGTTTTAAAGGAAATGTCAAACTGAAGAAACCCTGTATATCATATTACACATCAGTCAGACTCACATTTCCTCAGGCCTGGTTTGATCCTGCACTCTCCACACAAGTCCACACTGTATTGTTTTAATAGAAATAGTTCATGTCAAGAAATAATCATAATATGCAGAGGAATATTAAAGGAATATTAAAGTAACTAAATAGTGTACACATAACATATTACACTAACTTGAGTTTATCCAGTCTACAGTGTGGATCCTCCAGTCTAGCAGAGAGCAGCTTCACTCCAGAGTCTCCTGGGTGATTGTAGCTCAGGTCCAGTTCTCTCAGGTGGGAGGGGTTTGACCTCAGAGCTGAATCCAGAGAAGCACAGCCTTCCTCTGTGACCAGACAACCAGACAGCCTGCAGAGAACAGTTGGAATGAGTTAGGGTGCCATACTCAATTCAAAAGGGTTTGCTTACATCAATATGTGAGCCTCTCACCCCAAAACCTGCAAGGCACAGCGAGGGTCCCCCAGTGCAGCAGAGAGTCGCTCCACTCCTGAATCCCCCAAGTCGTTGTCTCTCAGGTCCAGCTCTATCAGGGTTGAGTTTGAACACAGGACAGAGGACAGGGACTCACAGGATAACTCTGATAGATTACACTGCCTCAGTCTAAGAGATGAATGAGAGAGATAGCAGGAGAAACAGAGAGAGAGAGAGAGAGAGAGAGAGAGAGAGAGAGAGAGAGATTGAAATTTGAATTTGGTTTTATCCAAATACCTGTGCACAGAAATATAGAATGTTAAATAAAACTGTATGTATGTATACCACACTTTACATTTTTTTTTTTTTTTTTTTTTTACAGCATCATCATTTCTCACCCCTGTTTCTGTATCTGACAGTGTGGATCCTCCAGTCCAGCAGAGAGCAGCTTCAGTCCCATGTCGCCCAGGGTGTTGCAGCTCAGATGCAGTTCCTCCAACTGGGAGGCTGCTAGAGCAGGGGACAAACTTCCACAGGAAGTGACCTCACAACGGACAAGTCTGGCGTGAGAGAATATGGAATTAAAAGGGGCTGTATGGATTGACACGATTCGAAACACTTGTTGTCGTAAATATCGCACCTCAGTATCTTCAGTTCACAGTGTGGACTCATAAGCCCAGTGGAGATCCCCTCCACCCCGGTGTCTGTCAGTTTGTTGTCGCTGAGGTCCAGCTCTCTCAGATGGCTGTTCTCTGACGCCAGAGCTGAAGCCACAATTTCACCGCAGCTCTCGTCGAGCCAACACCCAGGAAACCTATGGATTACAACAAAGTGGATCATCCTTCTACACTTTGTGGACTTACATGCTTTAGTCTCTTACGGAGTGTAATCGTAGTAAACAAGTTTACAGAAGAGTCTTTTAAATGGACTTCAAACAGCTAAACACTTGGCTCACTTCCCCTGTTCCGTCGCCTAACATCACTTAGGTGCCGTTGTTGCATTTCTAGTTGCCAGCAGAAGAAGAAGCTGTAGATCCATCCATTCATGTCACAAACGGCTTCCGTTTCTATTTTTCTTCCACTTTACTAAGAAGCTTTTTCTTGGTTTGCTCTTTTTTTTGTTTTGTTTACTAATAATTGCTCACCTTAGTGTGTGCAGCTGACTGTAAGATTGATTCAGTGCAGCAGTTAGCACCTCCAGCTCAGTTGTTGAAAACCCTTGGATATGACTGATGTCTAGTGACTCTAGTCTGTTGTTGGGACTTGCCAGCGCGTCTAAGAAGGGCTTCTGGTTCTCCAGCTGGCTGTAGATTATGCTGAGTTCTCTCAGGTGTGAGCCAGGCATTTGGATAGCTGATGCCAAAATTTCAGCGCAGTCGTCTGTGAAATAGCAGGCTACTAGCCTTAAGAGGGGAAAACAAAGGGCTTATAAAGGACATAAAAAATAGTGTAAATTATACTAATAGTCGTAAGTGACTACGGGAATCTACCAATCTTAGGAAAGTAAATGGAGGCAGGTAGCTTAGTGGGTAAGAGCGTTTTGCCAGTAACCGAAAGGTCGCTGGTTCTATTCCCCGAGCCGACTAGGTAAAAAATCTATCTGTACCCTTAAGCAAGGCACTTAACCCTAATTGCTCCTGTAAGTCGCTCTGGATAAGAGCGTCTGCTAAATGACGTAAATGTAAATTCACTATCATCTGAACTTACATAGCCTTCCTGCAGTATCTAACTATTGGGAGGAGTCTGCTACGGCCCTGACTTGACGTGTTGTATTTTCTCGTGTCAAATTCATCCAGCACCTCCTCTGACATCAACAGCATGTACACCAGCGCCGAGCACTGAGCAGGTGTCAGCTCAATCTTGGAGAGACTTTGGGAGGTCAGGAACTTTAGAATTTCATTCACCAGGGAGTTGTCCTTCAGCTCAATCAAACAGTAGAGGAGATTGATACACCTCTCTGAGGAAACAAACCATTCAGTCGATAACTTGACCTTGATGTATTGGATGGTATTCTGGATACTCTCTTTGTCTCCCTCTGTCTGGAGCTGTAGGCATTTCAAGAGGATCTGATTGGACTCCAGTGAGATGCCCAGAAGGAAGCGGAGGAAGAGGTCCAGGTGGCCGTTCTTGTTGTGGAACGCTTTATCCACTGCACACCTGTGTAAGTCATGCAATGTATCCAGCTTTCCGAAATATAGTGAAACCCATGGTGAAATCCATGGCAAACCATTGGCATGACAATGGGAAACATAGAGTGCTGCGAAGAACTCCTGAATGCTGAGATGCACAAAGCTATACAACTTCACTCTAAACATTGGGTCCTCCTCTCTGAAGATCTCTGTGCACATCCCTGAGCCCAAAAAGGCTTCATTGATATCAATATCACACTCTCTCAAATCTTCTTCAGAAAACACCAGATTGCTCTTCAACAGGTTATGGGAGGCTAGTTTTCCAAGTTTCAAAATGATCTGTACGTCAGACTCTGACAGTTTCCGAAGGTCTGTTTCATTTTTCCCATGCTTCTTGTTCTCCAGGTTTGTCAGAGTGAGTAGGAAACAAATGTACATCTCAGTCAGAGTTTTAGGGACTTCTTCAGAACAGGATCCTCTCAACATGTTCCCAAGAACCATGGCAGTAATCCAACAGAAGACCGGAATGTGGCACATGATGAAGAGACTCCTCGATGTCTTTATGTGTGAGATGATTTTGCTGGACAGGTTCTCATCATCACTGAATCTCTTCTTGAAGTATTCTTATTTCAATGGGTCGTTGAATCCCCGAACTTCTGTTACACGGTCAAAACAGTCGGAGGGTATCTTATCAACTGCTGCTGGTCGGGAGGTTATCCAGAGGAGAGCAGAAGGAAGCAGATTCCCCTTGATGAGGTTTGTCAGCAGCACATCCACTGATGTTGTCTTGGTTACATTAGACAACCTCTTGTTGTTATGGAAATCCAGTGGAAGTTGGCTTTCATCCAGACCATCCAAGATGAACACGACTTTGCAGTCGACCACCTTCTTTGTGTCTTCCATATCTGAAAGTTCAGGGTGGAAGTCACTCAGCAGCTCCAACAGACTGTACTGGTCGTCTTTGTTTCGATTCAAATCCCTGAATGGAAGGGTGAAGACGAAATCTACATCCTAATTGGCTCGTCCTTCTGCCCAGTCAAGGATGAACTTCTGCACCGAGACTGATTTTCCGATGCCAGCGATACCCTTCGTCAGCAGAGTTCTGACGGATGCCTCTTGTTGGAATATGGATTTGAAGACGTCATTGCAGTTGATTGCATGGTCTTGAAATGCTTTGGTCCGAGCCGTATCGTCCATCTTCCAAACCTCGTGCTCTTTGTTCTCCCCTTCACTCTCTGTGATGTAGAGCTCTGGGTAGATCTTGTTGAGCAACGTTGGATCTCCACGTTTTGCAATGCCCTCAAAGATGTTCCCAGACTTCTTCCTCATTGAGGTTGTTTTTCACTCCTCGCAGGCCTACTTGTAATTACTTCTAATCAGGAGAACAGTAGAGATATTGAGTAGTTTGTTAGTCCGAGTTTGCCGTTCTAGTGTCTGTAATATGTTACTTTTCACACAAAGTTAGTTTGCTATAGTTCTAATCAGAGTTTGATTATTTGTTACATTTTATTTTTTTTCTCCATTTGGTCTGGTCGTGTTCACATTGCCAAATGTCAAACGAATGAAATTGCCTAAACGAAACCATGTGTTCTTCATGCAGGTTGACTCATCATGGGTTGTTTGGTAGAGTACTTAACCTACACCCAATGTAGACGGTGCTAAATAGCCTAATAATGAGAAGATTTGCAAGGTCAATTCATGATGTTTGCATATTCACTTTAAATAGGATAAAGTTTACGTCACTGCTGTGTTTTAAATGGCGCAAAACGCAGACGAAAATTCAACTATAATGGGGATTCACATTCTGTCTTATTTTAGTAGAGCTGTATCTGTTCATCTCAAATAAGTACAGAGGTTTGGTTCACTGAAAATCATTTTTGAGAATGTGCACATTTCTGTGTGACTCACCAGTAGCTGGATGACTTGTCTCTGGAGAGAGACAGGAAACAGTCAAGCTCTTAATAAAAAATTAAAAAATACCCTCTATTATCTTCGTAAATATCTTTATGATCTTCGGTCGTAAAATAATAAACGGAGAAATAAAGTTTCTCACCAGCGCCATGTGAACTCATAGTGATATTAATGTTAATTGGATCCCTCACCATTGCAGCCAACAAGCTGGGGTGCATCGACATTAGAACATGAAGAGTTGGGTTGACAACATTAATGGAGGCTCAAATAATTGAAAGTTTTCCTTGTCTGATGAAAGTGTTCTTTGTCTCTGATTAAATGTTCACTTCCCTCATGACCTCATTTGTAGGCAGGTTTTAATGTCTATGCTTTCTTGCAACACCTGCCAATGCCAACTCATAAATTGTAGTGTCGCAATATCAAAGGTAAAATGCGATAATATAGCCTTGGCACCCCCTTTTAAGTTTAATAATTAATTTTGAGTTACTAAAGGCTTAGCAACACCAGTCAATATACAAGCCATAGACTGTTCACTCTGCTACCGTCCGGCAAACTGTAGCGGAGCATCGGCTCTATGAGCCTGTCCGACAGCTTCTACCCCCAAGCCAGAAGACTGCTAAATAGCCAGAAGACTGCTAAATAGTTAATTAAATGGTTACCCACTGACCCTATCTTGCATTGACTCTATGCACACTCACTATATATACACACTATATACACACTCACTAGACTATATATACACACACTTGACTATATATACACACACTTGACTATATATACATACTATATATACACACTATATACACATATATACACACTCACTAGACTATATATACACACTATATACAGTGGGGGAAAAAGTATTTAGTCAGCCACCAATTGTGCAAGTTCTCCCACTTAAAAAGATGAGAGAGGCCTGTAATTTTCATCATAGGTACACGTCAACTATGACAGACAAATGGAGAATTTTTTTCTCCAGAAAATCACATTGTAGGATTTTTAATGAATTTATTTGCAAATTATGGTGGAAAATAAGTATTTGGTCAATAACAAACGTTTCTCAATACTTTGTTATATACATACTCACTAGACTATATATACACACTATATACACACTGACTAGACTATATACACACTATATACACACTCACTTGACTATATGCACACTATATACACACACACTTGACTATATATACACACTATATACACACTATATACACACTCACTAGACTATATATACATACTATATATACACACTATATACACACTGACTGGACTATACTGTGTATGCAGACTATATACACACTCACTCACACACTACACTGACACTCACACAAAACCCACACACATTCACATAAACCAGAGGAGGATAGGGGAGGAGGAGGAGGAGGAGGAGGGAAGGGGAGGAGGAAAGAGGAGGAGGAGGATAGGGGAATAGGAGGAGGATAGGGGAATAGGAGGAGGAGGATAGGGGAGGAGGATAGGGGAGGAGGAGGAGGAGGAGGAGGGAAGGGGAGGGGAGGAGGAAAGAGGAGGAGGAGGATAGGGGAATAGGAGGAGGATAGGGGAATAGGAGGAGGAGGATAGGGGAGGAAGAGGAGGATAGGGTAGGAGGAGGAGGAGGAAAACACTCCAGGCCATTCTTGAACGTCATCAACTAGATGCTAGATAGAAAGTATAATGGAGCTTTATATTTTATATATATATTATATAGATTTTATATTTTCAAATAAATGCCCTTTTTTCCGTCCCTCAACTTGATTTTGATGAGACAAATCGAACAACTTTTATTTTTATCTGAGACAAAGTTTGCCCACCCCTGCTCTAAAGTATCATCCACCCCTCCTCCCTCGCTCTTCCCTCTATCACTCTCCCTTTCTCCCCCTCCTCCCTCCCACACTCTTCCCTCTATCACTCTCCCTTTCTCCCCCTCCTCCCTCCCACACTCTTCCCTCTATCACTCTCCCTTTCTCCCCCTCCCCCCTCCCTCGCTCTTCCCTCTATCACTCTCCCTTTCTCCCCCTCCTCCCTCCCACGCTCTTCCCTCTATCACTCTCCCTTTCTCCCCCTCCTCCCTCCCACGCTCTTTCCTCTACCACTCTCCCTTTCTCCCCCTCCCCCCTCTATCTCTCTCCCTTTCTCCCCCTCCTCCCTCCCACGCTCTTTCCTCTATCACTCTCCCTTTCTCCCCCTCCTCCCACGCTCTTCCCTCTATCACTCTCCCTTTCTCCCCCTCCTCCCTCCCACGCTCTTTCCTCTATCACTCTCCCTTTCTCCCCCTCCTCCCTCGCTCTTCCCTCTATCACTCTCCCTTTCTCCCCCTCCTCCCTCCCACGCTCTTTCCTCTATCACTCTCCCTTTCTCCCCCTCCTCCCTCCCACGCTCTTTCCTCTATCACTCTCCCTTTCTCCCCCTCCTCCCACACTCTTTCCTCTATCACTCTCCCTTTCTCCCCCTCCTCCCTCCCACGCTCTTCCCTCTATCACTCTCCCTTTCTCCCCCTCCTCCCTCCCACGCTCTTTCCTCTATCACTCTCCCTTTCTCCCCCTCCCCCCTCTATCTCTCTCCCTTTCTCCCCCTCCTCCCTCCCACGCTCTTTCCTCTATCACTCTCCCTTTCTCCCCCTCCTCCCACGCTCTTCCCTCTATCAATCTCCCTTTCTCCCCCTCCTCCCTCCCACGCACCTTCCTCTATCACTCTCCCTTTCTCCCCCTCCTCCCTCGCTCTTCCCTCTATCACTCTCCCTTTCTCCCCCTCCCCCCTCCCACGCTCTTCCCTCTATCACTCTCCCTTTCTCCCCCTCCTCCCTCGCTCTTCCCTCTATCACGCTCCCTTTCTCCCCCTCCTCCCTCCCACGCTCTTCCCTCTATCACTCTCCCTTTCTCCCCCTCCTCCCTCCCACGCTCTTCCCTCTATCAATCTCCCTTTCTCCCCCTCCTCCCTCCCTCGCTCTACCCTCTATCACTCTCCCTTTCTCCCCCTCCTCCCTCCCACGCTCTTTCCTCTATCACTCTCCCTTTCTCCCCCTCCTCCCTCGCTCTCTCTCTTTCCTCTATCACTCTGTAGTATCACCCCCCCCCCCTTTTACACAAATTAATCATTAAAAACATATTAATAATCAAACATGATAACTATAACAACAACAATAATACAATAATAAAAATATAAACAAACAACTTCCAAAGACCATTTCCACCCAAAGCTGAATGATGTGTGAATGGTAAATATTTATTACGTTTATTACATAACATTTTCTAATCAAAACATCATTGTCCTCTCTCTAAGTGAAGGTGTATTTGTGATGAGACAGGTGGATGTCATCTCTCTGAGTGAAGGTGTATTTGTGATGAGACAGGTGGATGTCACCTCCCGAGTGGCGCAGTGGTCTAAGGCACTGCATCGCAGTGCTAGCTGTGCCACTAGAGATCCTGGTTCGAATCCAGGCTATGTCGTAGCAGGCCGCAACCGGGAGACCCATGGGGCGGCGCACAATTGGCCCAGCGTCGTCCAGGGTAGGGGAGGGAATGGCCGGCAGGGGATGTACAGTGGGGAAAAAAAGTATTTAGTCAGCCACCAATTGTGCAAGTTCTCCCACTTAAAAAGATGAGAGAGGCCTGTAATTTTCATCATAGGTACACGTCAACTATGGCAGACAAATTGAGGAAAAAAAATCCAGAAAATTACATTGTAGGATTTTTAATTAATTTATTTGCAAATTATGGTGGAAAATAAGTATTTGGTCACCTACAAACAAGCAAGATTTCTGGCTCTCACAGACCTGTAACTTCTTCTTTAAGAGGCTCCTCTGTCCTCCACTCGTTACCTGTATTAATGGCACCTGTTTGAACTTGTTATCAGTATAAAAGACACCTGTCCACAACCTCAAACAGTCACACTCCAAACTCCACTATGGCCAAGACCAAAGAGCTGTCAAAGGACACCAGAAACAAAATTGTAGACCTGCACCAGGCTGGGAAGACTGAATCTGCAATAGGTAAGCAGCTTGGTTTGAAGAAATCAACTGTGGGAGCAATTATTAGGAAATGGAAGACATACAAGACCACTGATAATCTCCCTCGATCTGGGGCACCACGCAAGATCTCACCCCGTGGGGTCAAAATGATCACAACAACGGTGAGCAAAAATCCCAGAACCACACGGGGGGACCTAGTGAATGACCTGCAGAGAGCTGGGACCAAAGTAACAAAGCCTACCATCAGTAACACACTACGCCACCAGGGACCCAAATCCTGCAGTGCCAGACGTGTCCCCCTGCTTAAGCCAGTACATGTCCAGGCCCATCTGAAGTTTGCTAGAGTGCATTTGGATGATCCAGAAGAGGATTGGGAGAATGTCATATGGTCAGATGAAACTTTTTGGTAAAAACTCAACTCGTCGTGTTTGGAGGACAAAGAATGCTGAGTTGCATCCAAAGAACACCATACCTACTGTGAAGCATGGGGGTGGAAACATAATGCTTTGGGGCTGTTTTTCTGCAAAGGGATCAGGACGACTGATCCGTGTAAAGGAAAGAATGAATGGGGCCATGTATCGTGAGATTTTGAGTGAAAACCTCCTTCCATCAGCAAGGGCATTGAAGATTAAATGTGGCTGGGTCTTTCAGCATGACAAGGATCCCAAACACACAGCCCGGGCAACGAAGGAGTGGCTTCGTAAGAACCATTTCAAGGTCCTGGAGTGGCCTAGCCAGTCTCCAGATCTCAACCCCATATAAAATCTTTGGAGGGAGTTGAAAGTCCGTGTTGCCCAGCGACAGCCCCAAAACATCATTGCTCTAGAGGAGATCTGCATGGAGGAATGGGCCAAAATACCAGCAACAGTGTGTGAAAACCCTGTGAAGACTTACAGAAAACGTTTGACCTGTGTCATTGCCAACAAAGGGTATATAACAAAGTATTGAGAAACTTTTGTTATTGACCAAATACTTATTTTCTACCATAATTTGCAAATAAATTCATTAAAAATCCTACAATGTGATTTTCTGGAATTTTTTTCTCAATATGTCTGTCATAGTTGACGTGTACCTATGATGAAAATTACAGGCCTCTCTCGTCTTTTTAAGTGGGAGAACTTGCACAATTGGTGGCTGACTAAATACTTTTTTTCCCCACTGTAGCTCAGTTGGTAGAGCATGGCGTTTGCAACGCCAGGGTTGTGGGTTCGATAAAATAATGTATGTGCTAACTGTAAGTCGCTCTGGATAAGAGCGTCTGCTAAATGACTAAAATGTAAATGTCATCTCTCTGAGTGAAGGTGTATTTGTGATGAGACAGGTGGATGTCATCTCTCTGAGTGAAGGTGTATTTGTGATGAGACAGGTTGATGTCATCACTCTGAGTGATGATGTGTTTGATGAGACAGGTGGATGTCATCTTCATCACTTGATATAAGACAGAGACACAACAACATGACTCTCAGTTCCATACAAAACTTTATTTACATCATCAATGTATGTAATGTGTGACTATACCATTTCGATTTCCCACCTGGGTATCAATAAAGTTCAATTAAAATCTCCCCCCAAAAAACAGACTAAATCTATTTACAGAAATAAAATTAATTAAAAATGTGTCTGTCAGTTACTCTGGTGATGGCTGCTTTCATTCACAGAGTTTGGATTTTAACTGAGCCAAATATCTCCATCTCATCACACATGATTTTGAACTGAGGGTAAAGGGGCTCAGTGAACGTGGTGTGGAATGTGTACAGGTGGGTCAGTGTACCAGAGGAGACGCTGTAAAAGGACAGAGTGCCAGCCGGAAAGTCCAGATACACTCCTATACACTTTGGGTCCGGCCTGGGTACTGGCACAACTGAGATCCTGATATTATGAATAAATGTGTACTGTTCATTGCAGCAGAAAAGCCTCAAAGACCTCTTGTTCTCAGTAACCGATCTGGATGTATATGTCACCCCAATGTCAACCCAGCCAGTCCATTCAACCTGCCAGTAGAAACGACCATCAGACAGGGGCTCCCTGCAGCGTACTTTGGCCCACTTATCCAACTTTTCTGTCCGATCTGAGTCATCTGAATCCGAGAAATCAAAATAAGGATATCGGTTAACCTGTGTTCTCCTCACCACCCTCGTGTTGTCCTCGGACAGAGTCAGGTCAAAATCTGCTGACATACCGTTCAGCTTGAGCTGGCAGGCATCTGTAGCAAGACAAGGCAGAAATAAACAGAAACACATGTGTTTTATGTTATTTTCACAATTTGCTTATAAAAGTTTAGGTGCTTAAAAAGCCAGCTTTCTTTTCATAAATGTAGTTTGATGACTCACATTTCCTCAGGCCTGGTTTGATTCTGGACTCTCCACCATGGTCCAAACTGTGGGACAAAGAAAGAGTCATGTAGGGCCTATTGAACCTGATTACAATGGAGATTGCCTTGATGATTTCACTATATAAACTAGAGTCTTGAAAGCCCATTGAGCAATGAGGTGTTAACAGAAGCAAAAGTCAAATCAACTACATTTCCTTTTACCTGAGTTTCTCCAGTCTACAGTGTGGATCCTCCAGTCTAGCAGAGAGCAGCTTCACTCCGGAGTCTCCTGGGTGATTGAAGCTCAGGTCCAGTTCGTTCAGGTGGGAGGGATTTGACTCCAGAGCAGAGGCAAGAAACGTACAGCCTTTCTCTGTGACTAGACAACCAGAAAGCCTACAGAGAGAAGAGACAGCATAAAACAATGAACAACTGCTAGAGTATATATTTTTTAAGTTAAAACGTTTAAATTCCATTTAAGTGCAGTGCAGTTCACTAGTTCAATCATTCCTATTTGACTGTTTTCTGAAGTTTACAGTATGCTTTCACAATATCAAATGTGTAATCTACCTAAGAGTCTGTAAGGCACAGTTGGGGTTCCTCAGTCCAATCAATCAATCAATTTTATTTTATATAGCCCTTCTTACATCAGCTAATATCTCGAAGTGCTGTACAGAAACCCAGCCTAAAACCCCAAACAGCTAGTAATGCAGGTGTAGAAGCACGGTGGCTAGGAAAAACTCCCTAGAAAGGCGAAAACCTAGGAAGAAACCTAGAGAGGAACCAGGCTATGAGGGGTGGCCAGTCCTCTTCTGGCTGTGCCGGGTGGAGATTATAACAGAACCATGCCAAGATGTTCAAAAATGTTCATAAGTGACAAGCATGGTCAAATAATAATCAGGAATAAATCTCAGTTGGCTTTTCATAGTCCCGACGTATGGTCCTAGGGCTCAGGTCTCTCAGTTGGCTTTTCATAGCCGATCATTAAGAGTTGAAAACAGCAGGTCTGGGACAGGTAGGGGTTTCGTAACCGCAGGCAGAACAGTTGAAACTGGAATAGCAGCAAGGCCAGGCGGACTGGGGACAGCAAGGTGTCATCATGCCCGGTAGTCCTGACGTATGGTCCTAGGGCTCAGGTTCTCAGAGAGAAAGAGAGAACGAGAGAATTAGAGAGAGCATACTTAAATTCACACAGGACACTGGATAAGACAGGAGAAGTACTCCAGGTATAACCAACTAACCCCAGCCCCCCGACACATAAACTACTGCAGCATAAATACTGGAGGCTGAGACAGGAGCGGTCCGGAGACACTGTGGCCCCATCCGAAGAAACCCCCTGACAGGGCCAAACAGGAAGGATATAACCCCACCCACTCTGCCAAAGCACAGCCCCCGCACCACTAGAGGGATATCCTCAACCACCAACTTACAATCCTGAGACAAGGCCGAGTATAGCCCACAGAGGTCTCCACCACAGCACAAACCAAGGGGGGGCGCCAACCCAAACAGGAAGATCACGTCAGTAACTCAACCCACTCAAGTGACGCACCCCTCCCAGGGACGGCATGAAAGATCACCAGCAAGCCAGTGACTCAGCCCCTGCAACAGGGTTAGAGGCAGAGAACCCCAGTGGAGAGGGGAACCGGCCTGGCAGAGACAGCAAGGGCTGTTCGTTGCTCCAAAGCCTTTCCGTTCACCTTCACACTCCTGGGCCAGACTACACTCAATCATATGACCTACTGAAGAGATAAGTCTTCAGTAAAGACTTAAAGGTTGAGACCGAGTCTGCGTCTCTCACATGGGTAGGCAGACTGTTCCATAAAAATGGAGATCTATAGGAGAAAGCCCTGCCTCCCGCTGTTTGCTTAGAAATTCTAGGGACAATTAGGAGGCCTGCGTCTTGTGACCGTAGCGTACGTATTGGTATGTACGGCAGGACCAACTCGGAAAGATAGGTAGGAGCAAGCCCATGTAACGCTTTATAGGTTAACAGTAAAACCTTGAAATCAGCCCTTGCCTTAACAGGAAGCCAGTGTAGGGAAGCTAGCACTGGAGTAATATGATCAAATTTCTTGGTTCTAGTCAGGATTCTAGCAGCCGTATTTAGCACTAACTGAAGTTTATTTAGTGCTTTATCCGGGTAGCCGGAAAATAGAGCATTGCAGTAGTCTAACCTAGAAGTAACAAATGCATGGATTAATTTTTCTGCATCATTTTTGGACAGAAAATTTCTGATTTTTGCAACGTTACGTAGATGGAAAAAAGCTATCCTTGAAACAGTCTTGATATGTTCGTCAAAAGAGAGATCAGGGTCAAGAGTAACGCCGAGGTCCTTCACAGTTTTATTTGAGACGACTTTACAACCATCAAGATGAATTGTCAGATTTAACAGAAGATCTCTTTGTTTCTTGGGACCTAGAACAAGCATCTCTGTTTTGTCAGAGTTTAAAAGTAAAAAGTTTTCAGCCATCCACTTCCTTATGTCTGAAACACAGGCTTCTAGCGAGGGCAATTTTGGGGCTTCACCATGTTTCATTGAAATGTACAGCTGTGTGTCATCCGCATAGCAGTGAAAGTTAACATTATGTTTTCGAATAACATCCCCAAGAGGTCAAATATATAGTGAAAACAATAGTGGTCCTAAAACGGAACCTTGAGGAACACCGAAATGTACAGTTAATTTGTCGGAGGACAGACCATTCACAGAGACAAACTGATATCTTTCCGACAGGTAAGATCTAAACCAGGCCAGAACTTGTCCGTGTAGACCAATTTGGGTTTCCAGTCTCTCCAAAAGAATGTGGTGATCGATGGTGTCAAAGGCAGCACTAAGGTCTAGTAGCACGAGGACAGATGCAGAGCCTCGGTCTGACGCCATTAAAAGGTCATTTACCACCTTCACAAGTGCAGTCTCAGTGCTATGATGGGGTCTAAAACCAGACTGAAGCATTTCGTATACATTGTTTGTCTTCAGGAAGGCAGTGAGTTGCTGCGCAACAGCTTTTTCTAAAATTTTTGAGAGGAATGGAAGATTCGATATAGGCCGATAGTTTTTTATATTTTCCGGGTCAAGGTTTGGCTTTTTCAGGAGAGGCTTTATCACTGCCACTTTTAGTGAGTTTGGTACACATCCGGTGGATAGAGAGCTGTTTATTATGTTCAACATAGGAGGGCCAAGCACAGGAAGCAGCTCCTTCAGCAGTTTAGTAGGAATAGGATCCAGTATGCAGCTTGAAGGTTTAGAGGCCATGATTATTTTCATCATTGTGTCAAGAGATATAGTACTAAAACACTTAAGTGTCTCTCCCGATCCCAGGCCCTCGCAGAGCTGTGCAGATCCAGGACAGCTAAGCCCTGGAGGAATACACAGATTCAAAGAGGAGTCCGTAATTTGCTTTCTAATGGTCATGATCTTTTCCTCAAAGAAGTTCATGAATTTATTACTGCTGAAGTGAAAGCCATCCTCTCTTGGGGAATGCTGCTTTTTAGTTAGCTTTGCAACAGTATCAAAAATAAATTTAGGATTATTCTTATTTTCCTCGATTAAGTTGGAAAAGTAGGATGATCGAGCAGCAGTGAGGGCTCTTCGGTACTGCACGGTACTGTCTTTCCAAGCTAGTCGGAAGACTTCCAGTTTGGTGTGGCGCCATTTCCGTTCCAATTTCCTGGAAGCTTGCTTCAAAGCTCGGGTATTTTCTGTATACCAGGGAGCTAGTTTCTTATGACAAATGTTTTTCGTTTTTAGGGGTGCAACTGCATCTAGGGTATTGCGCAAGGTTAAATTGAGTTCCTCAGTTAAGTGGTTAACTGATTTTTGTCCTCTGACGTCCTTGGGTAGGCAGAAGGAGTCTGGAAGGGCATCAAGGAATTTTTGTGTTGTCTGAGAATTTATAGCACGACTTTTGATGCTCCTTGGTTGGGGTCTGAGCAGATTATTTGTTGCGATTGCAAACGTAATAAAATGGTGGTCCGATAGTCCAGGATTTTGTGGAAAAACATTAAGATCTACAACATTTATTCCATGGGACAAAACTAGGTCCAGAGTATGACTGTGGCAGTGAGTAGGTCCAGAGACATGTTGGACAAAACCCACTGAGTCGATGATGGCTCCGAAAGACTTTTGGAGTGGGTCTGTGGACTTCTCCATGTGAATATTAAAATCACCAAAAATTAGAATATGATCTGCTATGACTACAAGGTCTGATAGGAATTCAGGAAACTCAGAGAGGAACACTGTATATGGCCCAGGAGGCCTGTAAACAGTAGCTATAAAAAGTGATTGAGTAGGCTGCATAGATTTCATGACTAGAAGCTCAAAAGATGAAAACGCCATATTTTTTTTTTTTTATAGAAATTTGCTATCGTAAATGTTAGCAACACCTCCGCCTTTGCGGGATGCACGGGGAATATGGTCACTAGTGTAACCAGGAGGTGAGGCCTCATTTAACACAGCAAATGCATCAGGCTTAAGCCATGTTTCAGTCAGGCCAATCACATCAAGATTATGATCAGTGATTAGTTCATTGACTATGACTGCCTTTGAAGTGAGGGATCTAACATTAAGTAACCCTATTTTGAGATGTGAGGTATCACGATCTCTTTCAATAATGGCAGGAATGGAGGAGGTCTTTATCCTAATAAGATTGCTAGGGTGAACACCGCCATGTTTAGTTTTGCCCAACCTAGGTCGAGGCACAGACACAGTCTCAATGGGTATGGCTGAGCTGACTACACTGACTATGCTATTGGCAGAGAGGAGCCTCATTCCAGAGTACCACAGGCTGTTGTCTCTCAGGTCCAGCTCTCTCAGTACTGAGTATGACCACAGGACAGGAGCCAGGGAGACACAGGAACGTCTGGAGAGATTACACTCCCTTAGCCTTGGGAGGGAAAAAGGGAGAGAATTTAACGTTATGTTCTCTTGGTGTTTCCATTGTTACGGTATAGTTTTAACAATGCGGTAATAAAAGGTTTCTTCTACTGTAACATGTGGAAGATTAAACAGTCTGTATCTGACAGTGTGGATCCATCAGTCCAGCAGACAGCAGCTTTACTCCAGAGTCGCCCAGTTTGTTGCAGCCCAGACGTAGCTCCTCGAGCTGACAGACTGCTATAGCAGAGGACAAACTTCCACAGGACTCCTCTGTAACCCCACAACCAGTCAGTCTGTCCAACATGAAAAAACATGTATTAAAAAAATGTAAAGGGGAGCTGTCATTAATCAAGAATAAATTAACCTATAGGGCCAGTTTCAAGATACATTAAGCCAAATCCTGGACTAATATAATATGCCATTTAGCAGACGCTTTTATCCAAAGCGACTTAGTCACGCGTGCATACATTTTATTTTTTGTGTATGGGTGGTCCAGGGGATCGAACCCACTACCTTAGCGTTACAAGCGCCATGCTCTACCAGCTGAGCTACAGAGGACCACAGAGACTAAGAAGCTAGCTAACAATCAATGGTAAGTGATAGGGGCATGTGTGCAATGTTTTTACATAAATTAACAAATCACCTAATGTCAAACCACATATGGAGTTGATTTGACAATTTTGAAAAGTGCAGGCATTTCCCTTCTATTGATCCTGACCTTCCCCTTTAAACATGTTCATTACTCACCTCAGTATCTTCAGGTTACAGTGTGGACTCATAAGACCACTGGAGATCTGCTTCACCCCTGTGTCTGTCAGTTTGTTGTAGCTGAGATCCAGCTCTGTCAGACATGAGACAGCTGAATGGAGAGCCGAGGCAACGGTTTCACAAACGTCATCTTTGAGATCACAACTGGTGAGTCTGTGTGAAACAACCCAATTTTTTTTTTGAATTGTTCAAACTTGCCAACATGCATACCACCATCATTTAAAGTTGTTTATCATTATATGTATTGCTTGTTTTCTTTGCCAGAGTAGATTTTGAAGGTTACTGACTGTTGAAAAGTGTTCTGCTGTGTGTTGTTCCAGGCATAGCACTCACCTCAACACAAGTGGCTGGCTGTGAGCACCCATCAGCACAGCCTTTAGAAGCTCTGGTCCCGATCTTCCCATGTTGATATGGCTAAGGTTAAGTGAATCCAGTCGGCAGTTGGGACTCCTCAGTCCAACAGAGAGGGACTTCAGGTCCAACAGGGCGTTGCCGCTGAGGTCCAGCTCTCTCAGCTGGGAGTCGGGCAGCTGTAGTGCAGATGCCACCGTTTCACAGCAACTCGTTGTAAGGCGGCAGTCCGCTAGTCTACAGAGGAGAGACGTTTATTATGGGAGATGTGGATGTAGTATAGGACTAATTAAATGGCTGTAAGACATACAGTGACATACTGTACACATCAACACTTCAACTCACATAGCCTTTCGGCAGCATCGAACAGCAGGGACCAGCCTCTTACGCCCCTCATCTGACGTTGTACTCTCTCACGTCCAGTTTGTCCAACACTTCCAATGCAAGGGCCGCGACGGGTAACGGTGCTTCGAGGGTGACTGTTGTCGATGTGTGCAGAGGGTCCCTGATTCGAATCCAGTAAGGGATTGAAAGCAAATCTTTTACATTGATGCTATTGACGTGAATTACTGGTTTCATTGATAACATTATAGGAAAGATGTTGTCCTACCAATCCATGTCAGATAGGATAACATAGTAATTAAAATTGCATATCGGTGAATGGATGTTTTATTGGTTTTGACTATAACTTTAAATTAATTTCTCATCTGTTGAGGTACTGTTATGAGGAAAATTAGCGGTAGAGTATGATAGATATTGTAGAGGGTTTAAAAAGTAAGTAATTTAATTGGTTGATGAGACAGGTTGACTTGATGTTGAATGGGATTGTTTAATAGAAGTAATTATTTATATTTAGGAGAATGAGAATATGTTATTAAGTAGTATTGCTTTGTGGAGACGATTTACTAATGAAGAACATGTCTAGATAGTTGAATAAGGAACGATATTTCATAATTGATAATTTTTTTATGACATTATATAGTTTGTTTAAACAGCCGTGTGTTATGCAAATGGTTCATTACTTCAGATAACGATAATCTGTTTATGGTACGTTGAATGATGGGAGATAGTTGTTGTTGTTGGCATGATGGATTAAGTAGACATCTTTTTATGGGTTTTGGATTATGAAACAATAGGTTTATATTTTAATAACATCAATGCAACAGTTTGCAATGATTAAATTACTAAAAAGGGGTTATAGGTTTATAGTGGAAGGTGTACTTAACTTAATAAAACGTGTTATTATCTAGTGTCTTCTAAGTGGGAGTTTTTTTTCCTGGATTGATGGAAGTCTCCTATAATATTATGTTAGGGGTAAAGTCGGACACAACGTATCAATTTTTTTTTATCGATGCTGGGGATAAGATATCTAGTCTTACTTAAGAGGAGTACTGCTAAATGGCATATTATATATTATTATATTATTATATATATTATATATTATATTATATATAATATTATATTATTATATTATATACATAATGTATTGGATAATGAAATTTGACATTTAGAGGGAAGTTAGGAACATTAAAAGGGGTAGCTGATATTTCCTATGTTGTTGATACAGTAAATGATAACGGTTTGTTTGATGTGGGATCACAAGGAGCAGATGTAGGGGTTCAATAATCATGCTGAGATTTAAAGAGGATATGATCTGAAGGGTGATCAATTCAACAGAATCATTGTAAACTCAGAGTAATTTTGAGTGGTTTTAATTTTGTGAAAGGTTTTATATAATATTTTTATTTGAGTAGTTATGAGGAGTGAGATTGATACAAATGATTATTGATGAGATAGGACTGTGGATGTATGTATCATGTTTTGTGTGTAATTACTATCTTTGGATTGTTGATTATATGTTAACAACATGTATACTTTCTATTCCAGGAGAAAGGGCATTTCTTTATCTCATTGGAATATTGCCCAGAGCTAGGGTGGAACTAGTTAGTAAAATTAAGTAGTCTTGTTTTTAGGTTGTAATAGGGAGCTACCAAATTAAATAAAGCCTGGCCATGTTTGTTTTATTTGTTTTCCAAATGGGTTTTTCAAATAAACACACAACTCACCTAGGATGATGTTATAAAAGGTTGTTATTTTTATTTAAGGGGATTTCAACAGGTCAAAGGTGATACGTCTTAAAGGAGCACACACAATGACTTTTTATTTTTATTTTTGACTGAGTTTTGGGTATACATGATTTCTTATGAGAATAAATGTCATGAGGATTTTATGCAAACTTGGGGTACATAACATTTATTAGATGTTTTGAATGTTGGTAATGATTAGTATACTATCAATTCGTTGAATGATTTCAATGACCTCTGAACTCTGTTCTGACTTGCTGGTGTGATCTGATCATCCACACTAGTAATCCGAGAAACAAGGGCTGAGAAATGTAAGATAGTTCATTTTACTGAGTTGAGGGTAATTTATTATAACTGATTGTGGTTTATAATTTGATTTTAATATATATGATTTGGGCTAGATAATAACAAGGGAGAGAGAGAGCTATCCTGAATGAGGGATAACTGTTGATAGTTATGTATACTAATCTTGGATTACTTTACGGGATAGAAGTAAATGGAGGTATTATCAAAGGTTGTCTTTTTAATTTCATTTTTTTAGGGTTTAATTAACAATGTTGGTGTTTTGTTTTCGAAAGCATGAATCACGTTGTGACTCATGTGTTCAAAAAAGGGGGTAGTATTGATGGTATGAGGATTTCTTGGTATATTTGCATATTGTATTAAGAATTTGAGCAGTAGAAAGTCATGTGTTATGGGTTAGATTAAATGTTTTAGAGGAAAATGTATTTGTGGTATAAGGCAGAATTTAGAGGAGGCCTTTCTATGACATTAGTGACTATAACAAGATGCAAGAATGTGCACTTCCTAATCTAAAAGGCTTATCAGGAAGGATAAGAAGAAAGGTTGAAGTAGCATGCTGTGTCTCAACTAACAATGTTATCCAGACTTTCTTTAGAAAAGGTGATGGCTTCTCTGACAGACCTACCGGGAGAATCTGGACATTTTTTGCAACTTGGAGACTATGTGGTGGTAAAGGATTAATGAAGTCATTGATGGACAACACCCAAGTGGGAAGGTTAGTAATAGGTGTTAATGGCTACCTTGATGGAGGGGCAAGTAAGAAAGAGAGATTCCTAGATATATATGTAACATTGTAGGACTTTTCTAACACAAAGGAGGTATGGATAGAGGGGAGATTGAACAGGTATCATGTCAACCAATGATACAGAAGGCTACGATGAAATTGACGATTAGAGATGAGGATACTGTTGATGACAATTATCAGGTGATAGAGGACGACGTTTGAGGAATGACAATGATGAGATGTGGGTTATGGCTGAGTACCTGAGTGGAGGAACAGAGTTATATACCTCCAATAATTTCAAGATTTTTCAGATTTTTCAGGAATCAACTGACTGTCATTCCATTCGGTTATATGTATTTAAAGGGTTTATATAATGGAAATTGGGATGTATTGTCACGGCCGTCTACGGAAGGAGTGGACCAAAGCGCAGCGTTTGTAGCGAACATGACTTTATTAAAGTTAAAGTGCACGAACGAGAAAACAATAAACAATGACGGATAGTGAAGTCCTCAGTACACAGACTGAAACATGGAACAAAAACCCACAACCCTAAGGTGAACACTGACAGTATAAATATGGCTCCCAATCAGAGATAACGAGCCGACAGCTGACACTCGTTACCTCCGATTGGGAGTCACATGACGAGACAAGACACTACAACCAAAACCAAACACAACCAAATGAACACACCCTATACCCAACACAACCAAATGAATACACCCTGGCTCAAACTACACAGTCCCGGAGCCAGAGCGTGACATGTATATTAGGAATTGGTATTAGGAATAATTGTTAAAGCATAATAATTTGTCATATGGTGAATGTTTATAGGGATTTATTGGTTTAGAAATGAAATTAATTAAACTGTTGTGTTTTTGTCTTCTAGTGAGGTAAATACAGATGGTATCTTAATGCATAATAAGGGATAATTTGGCATAGAATGGTGTGAACCTATAAATAAGTAAAAGTAAGAAGACTGAAGTTATTTCTATGTTTGATATATTCATTTGCATATATTGTAACATCCATGTAATTTACAAAGTGTCACGGATCTTTGTATTTGTGGGGATGATGTCATGATGGTCACAATTTATTTCTATGTATGTTTTTTTTGATTGCATGTCTCAGAAATAGGGGTTATATCGCATAATGACTGAGAATTTATCCTTGATTCTTTGATACCTGAGAAACTCATCATAACAACCTGGAATAGTATAAAAGTAATCGTTCTACCCCCACACCCACCCCATAAAAATAAAAATAAAAAGTGGTTGTCCCACTTGCTATCCTAAGTTGAATGCACCAATTTGTAAATCGCTCTGGATAAGAGTGTCTGCTAAATGATGTAAATTTAAATGTAAATGTTGCCTGTAGTTTTATAATTTATTTTAAAATAGCTGTATGGGATTTTTAAAGTACTACGTGGCCCTGCACCTGAATACATGTCTGACATGCTTTTAAGGTACTGTATGTGCCCGGTCGGTCCCTCAGATCCTCTTTTAGTTGTTCCAAAGGTGAGAACCAAAACGTTTGGTGAGGCTGCCTTCAGCCACTATGGTCCTGGCCTTTGGAACAGCCTGCCGGAGGATCTGAGGGCCTCAGAAACTGTAGACAGTTTGAAGAGCTTAAGACATACCTTTTTAGCCATGCTTCTGCTTAGTCATACTATCTATTGTATATATCTTATTTATTTTCATTTATTTTAATGCATTAGTCTCTCATGTCCACTGTTATTGTTTTACTATTTTAATTTGTCTCATTTATAAAACCTATTTGTGTCTTTCTAACCTTTTATTTTATTTGCTAAGCACTTTGAAATGCATAATCTGTAAGAAATGTGCTCTGAAAATAAAGTTTGATTTGGTGTTGATCAGGAAAATGTCCCACAGTAAAGCCATTCAACCACAAACTTACATTAATATGCAAAGTGTCTCAAATGATTTCGTACATATTTACTAGTGTGTAATGCAGTAATACTGTGATTAATAAGTACTTAATAAGTACTTCTCAAACAGCTTAATAGTCTGGATAATTAATTAATAAAAATGTTATTTCAAGCATTATGAATTTCAAGTTATATGAAAAACACTAATGAAACCAGTTTTTTTGTTGGGGTTCAGTCCCCTTTATTTTTATTATTAAAAATAGGCAGTTCAAAGGAAAGGTGGAGATGGTGGAGAAATTCAGATGCAGAGTGTGGCCCAGAGTTGTGTGTGTCACTCCTCTTTGGGGAGGCTGATGGTGCATGTGAAGAACTTCCACACACGTCGGAAGAATCGCAGAACGCCATTTTTCTTCCGCTTCTTTATTTCGCTTTACACCTTTGCCACTGAGTTCAACGCCTCGGTCACTCCGCTGCTCACCTCAGGACAGCTCTCAGTAGATAGCTGCATCACCTTGCTGAGGCCATTTCCAGTGTTCAGAAGGTCTCCAGTTGTCTCCGTCTTCTTTGTGTCAATGCACACCTCTTCCACTGCGTTCAACACCTCAGGCACTCCTATGCTCACCTCAGGAAGCCTCTCGGTGGATCCGAAATAGGGCTAAACAGACAATGCAGCGTAAGGAAAGAGCAAAAACAACACATCTGTCGTTTTTCAAAAAACATACCACAGACATCCAAAGTCAAAGATTATAGTAGCTAATTTATAATATTGTCCAGTTTGAGACAACCCTGACACACCCAATTTACAAAGATGCTTGACCTTTCATTTACAAAAAAGGCTTCTTGTTCATTACCTTTGGGAGTTTTACAATCGTATTATTGAAGTCTCTGGACAGCTGATCTTCCCAGTCCTCCTTCAGGCACCCTTTGGGGTTCACCACCTTGCTAAGGACATTTTCAGTGTCCAGAAGGTTTTCAGCAGCCGCTGTCTTCTTTTTGTCACTGGACACCTCTTCCACTGCGTTTGGTGCCTCAGACACCTCACTGAACACCTCAGGACTTCCCCTGCACACCTCAGGACCTCCATTGAACACTTCAGGCACTCCACTGCACATGTTAGGCACTCCACTGCATACCTCGGGACCTCCACTGAACACCTCAGTCACTCCGATGCACACCTCAGGACTGCTGTACACCTCAGGACTGCTGTACACCTCAGGACGGTTCTCAGTGGATAGCTGCACAACCTTGCATAGGCCATTTCCCGTTTTCAGAAGGTTTACAGTAGCCTCTGTCTTCTTTGTGTCACTGCACACCTCTTCCACTGTGTTTGAGGCCTCGGGACCTCCACTGAACACCTCAGTCACTCTGATGCACACCTCAGGACTGCTGCACACTTCAGGACGGCTCTCAGTGGATAGCTGCACCACCTTGCTTAGGCCATTTCCCGTTTTCAGATGGTTTCCAGTACACTCTGTCTTCTTTGTGTCACTGCACACCTCTTCCACTGCGTTTGAGGCCTCAGGACCTCTGCCACACCTCAGGAAGGCTCTCGGTGGATCCGAAATAGGACTAAACAGACAATGCAGCGTAATGAAAGAGCAAGAACAACACATCTGTCGCTTTTCTAAAAACATACCACAGACATCCAAAGTCAAAGATTATAGTAGCTAATTTAAAATATTGTCCAGATTGAGACAACTCTGATACACCCAACTTGGAAAGACACTTACGAAACAGGCTTCTTGTTCCTTACCTTTGGTAGTTCCGCAATCATATCATAGAATTTTCGGGTTAGCTGAACTTTACAACCCTCCTTCAGCCACACTTTGGGCTTCACCACCTTGCTGAGGACCTTTCCATCTCCAGCAGCCTCTTTCTCCACACCGACCAGGGCCAGCGGCTCAGCCTGGACATCCACCACATTGTTATTCGGAGACTCCACTGAAGCCTCCTCGTTGGTGTTGTCAATGTCAGCAGCCCCAGCGACACTGGCCGGGCACTTGGTCTTTGGTCTTTTCTCTTCAATTAGAGTTTCCTTTGAAGAGGTCTCAGAATGTCCATAAAGCTCAGAGAGCTGTAAATGGACAGAGACATACATAACTATCTGTATAGCACTTTGTGACATCTGCTGATGTAAAAAGGGCTTTATAAATAAATGTGATTGATTGATATCCTATAGAAGTTTCACAAATAAAACAAACCAAAGACATCCAACGTTGATAGTAACTCCTATGTAATATTGACCAACTTTTACCACCATATTATACACAGAAACGACAAAGATACTTGACATTTTATTCAAAGAAACAATATTGGCATTGTAGATGGCTCTTATGTCTTACCTCAGTGGCCAGGCATGTCTCATCCTTTAGGTGCAAGAAGTTCAACTTCCAACGCTCCTCTTTCAGAAGCTGGATGTCTCTGTCGGGCGCAGTGTCCACGATGACATTTGGTATCCTTAATTCATCCTGAACTCTCTGGCCACTGAGCAGGATAACTATCTCTGTCTCTGTTTTCTGTAATTCCAGGCCCCTCTTTGCATCCCAAGTCTATGTAACAACATAATATGTCATTAAAAGACCGTTGATGTACCAGGTGAGACTGGACACTGGTCCATCATTGAAATGATGGGGGAAATTATGAATTTGAACTGATAGCTATTGCTTTTCTCTGGGTACAAAAATGAGCTTGCTGATATTTGAAGTGCTTTACAGTGGGTGTACTGTTTGCTCTACATAGTCCTCACCAATTCAGCTACAGAGACCTTCCTCCATCTCTTCCATGTCTCTGCCTCACGCCTTCATGTGAATATGGAAATGTATCAGACTGTGTCTGTCTACACTATCTATCAAACTATTGCTATCATCTAATATATTTTGATACATTCAGGTTATTATTTGGCCTTGTGTACTGATGTGATGAACTCAAGTTACCTAAATGAAGTATAAAGTTTCGTACTTCGTATTTAAAAATAGTCAGAGAACACTGCACTTACTCCAGGAAGACTCTTTTCCCTGCCAGGAGCCAGTCCTTCATTGGTCTCAGAGGTAGGTCCAGTGGGAGCCTTCCCTGGGCTTTCAGCATACAGAATTGCCTCTTGAGCATTTTCTGCAATAGAGTCTTCAATTAGTGACTAAACCAGTTAGAATGTGGCAATCAGAGAGTGATATGAATTGGTTCATGGCAAAAACGTACTGCTCCTCCATGGAGAGTGATGAGGCCTTATTGATTATAAATGTTTGTTGGCCAAAACCCTGCAGAAAGAGCGAGGGTTACTGAGCACAGTACCCAACACCAGATGTCTACAGCAGTACATCTATCTTTTATTAATTCATGCTGGTAAAAGTTATCTAAATGGGAAGAATATACATTATACCTTACATAGAACAATGAAAATGCAGATGAGATTAATGAGATCTTAATTATGATGAGGAAGCAAGTCATCTTAGATTGTCGATAAATTGGTTGTATATCTAATAGATTCGATATGATCCAAGTAACGTTATTTTTCTCAAATGTCGAATGCGTGCAATATCGGTCATTCTCATTATGGGAAGACCTACTTACCTTACTGAGAACAATAAAAAATATTGATTGACTTGAATGAAGAATGCGCGTTTGCTATAGATGAAGTTGCATATTCAGGAGAAGGCACCACTACCACTAATTGCATTGGGGTGTTTCTGGACTGGCCGGTCAGCACGCTGTCCTTTTACAGCGTCTCCTCTGATGCTATGACACACCTGCACACGTACAATGACTTGTTCACTGGACCCCTTTACCCTGCATTCAATATTCACACTGAAGAGGAGCAGGAGGGGTCCATCAGATTGTTGTAACGTTCATTAAGGCCCTTCAATATTCACACTGAAGAGGAGAAGGAGGGGTCCATCAGATTGTTGTAATGTTCATTAAGGCCCTACAATATTCACACAGAAGAGGAGAAGGAGGGGTCCATCAGATTGTTGTAACGTTCATTTAGGGCCATGTCAAGGTTTAGAAGAAATGACTGTGATTATATCTTCTACTAATGACATTGTGTAGGTTTAGGGGGACCTCTGGTTTTCTACTGAAGGGGTTTGGCTGCTGTTGTAACCTGACTTCATTGTCCTTCGGTGTCTTAGTTCATGAATGATAGATGAAGATCCATTGGTAGCATGGTCATTTATATTTATTATGGATTCCCCATAGGCAGCAGCTACTCTTCCTGGGGTCCAGCAAAATAAAGGCAGTTATACATTTTAAAAACATGACAACAAACTTTACAATGCATTCATAACAGATTTCACAACATATTAAGTGTGTGCCCTCAGGCCTCTACTCTACTACCACATATCTAGAACACAAAATCCATGTGTACATGTGTGTATAGTGCGTACGTTATCATGAGTTTGTGTGCATGTGTCTATGTTTGTGTTGCTTCACAGTCCCCGCTGTTCCATAAGGTGTATTTTTGATCTGTTTTTAAATCTAATTTGACTGCTGGCATGAGGTACTTGATGTGGAATAGAGTTCCATGTAGTCATGGCTCTATATAGTACTGTGCTCCTCCCATAGTCTGTTCTGGACTTGGGGACTGTGAAGAGACCTCTGGTGGCATGTCTTGCGGGGTATGCATGTGTGTCCGATGCCATGTCAATACCTCTCACAAATA
Source organism: Coregonus lavaretus (assembly GCF_964263955.1). Taxonomy (NCBI): domain Eukaryota; kingdom Metazoa; phylum Chordata; class Actinopteri; order Salmoniformes; family Salmonidae; genus Coregonus; species Coregonus lavaretus. The sequence goes on along the minus strand of NW_028165496.1, from coordinate 344,948 downwards.
CAAGTAGTGATGAAGTCAATCTCTCCTCCACTTTGAGCCAGGAGAGATTGACATGCATTTTATTAATGTTAGCTCTCTGTGTACATCCAGGGCCAGCCGTGCTGCCCTGTTCTGAGCCAATTGCAATTTTCCTAAGTGCCTCTTTGTGGCACCTGACTGCATGACTGAACAGTAGTCCAGGTGCGACAAAACTAGGGCCTGTAGGACCTGCCTTGTTGATGGTGCTGTTAAGAAGGAAGAGCAGCGCTTAATTATGGACATAGTTCTCCCCATCTTAGCTACTGTTGTATCAATATGCTTTGACCATGACAGTTTACAATCCAGGGTTACTCCAAGCAGTTTAGTCTCCTCAACTTGCTCAATTTCCACATAATTCCTTACAATATTTAGTTGAGGTTTAGGGTTTAGTGAATGATTTGTCCCAAATACAATGCTTTTAGTTTTTGAAATATTTAGGACTAACTTATTCCTTGCCACCCATTCTGAAACTAACTGCAGCTCTTTGTTAAGTGTTGCTGTCATTTCAGTCGCTGTGGTAGCTGACGTGTATAGTGTTGAGTCATTCGCATACACAGACACACTGGCTTTACTAAAGATTGAAAAAAGTAAGGGGCCTAGACAGCTGCCCTGGGGAATTCCTGATTCTACCTGGATTATGTTGAAGAGGCTTCCATTAAAGAACACCCTCTGTGTTCTGTTAGACAGGTAACTCTTCATCCACAATATAACAGGGGGTGTAAAGCCATAACACATACGTTTTTCCAGCAGCAGACTATGATCGATAACGTCAAAAGCCGCACTGAAGTCAAACAAAACAGCCCCCACAATCTTTTTATCATCAATTTCAGTCATTTGTGTAAGTGCTGTGTTTGTTGAATGTCCTTCCCTATAAGCGTGCTGAAAGTCTGTTGTCAATTTGTTTACTGTAAAATAGCATTTTATCTGGTCAATTACCATTTTTTCCAAAAGTTTACTAAGAGTTGGGAACAGGCTGATTGGTCGGCTATTTGAGCCAGTTAAGGGGGCTTTACTATTCTCAGGTAGGGGTATAAATGTTGCTTCCCTCCAGGCCTGAGGGCACACACTTTCTAGTAGGCTTAAATTGAAGATATGGCAAATAGGAGCGGCAATATCGACCTCTATTATCCTCAGTAATTTTCCATCCAAGTTGTCAGACCCCGGTGGCTTGTCATTGTTGATAGACAATAATACTTTTCCACACTTACTTTACGGAATTCAAAATTACAATGCTTGTCTTTCATAATTTGGTCAGATATACTTGGATGTATAGTGTCAGCGTTTGTTGTTGGCATGTCATGCCTAAGTTTGCTAATAATTAAAGTAGTTGGCAATATCAGTGGGTTTTGTGATGAATGAGCCATTGATTCAATGAAGGGAGCGGAGTTTGCCTTTTTGCCCAAAATGTCATTTAAGGTGCTCCAAAGCTTTTTACTATAATTCAATGTAATTTATCTTTGTTTCATAGTGTAGTTTCTTCTTTTTATTCAGTTCAGTCACATGATTTCTCAATTTGCAGTATGTTTGCCAATCGGTTGTACAGCCAGACCTATTTGCCATATCTTTTGCCTCATCCCTCTAAATTATACAATTTTTCAATTCCTCATCAATCCACGGGGATTTAACAGTTTTTACAGTCATTTTCTTAATGGGTGCATTCTTATTAGTAACTGAGATAAGCAATTTCAAAAATGTGTCAAGTGCAGTGTCTGTTTGCTCCTCAGTACACACCACGAACCAACAAATATTATTTACATCAGCAACATAGGAATCACTACAAAACTTATTGTATGACCTCTTACACACTATATTAGGCCCAGCCTTTGGAACTTTGGTTTTCCTAGATATGGCTACTATATTGTGATCACTACATCCGATGGATTTTGGATACTGCTTTCAAACAAATGTCTGCAGCATTAGTAAAGATGTGATCAATACATGTTGATGATTTCAGTTCCTGTACTGTTTGTAACTACCCTGGTAGGTTGATTGATAACCTGAACCAGGTTGCAGGCACTAGTTTACAGTTTGAAGCTTTCTCTTGAGTGGGCAGCCTGATGAAAGCCAGTCAATATTTAAATCACCCAGAAAGTATACCTCTCTATTGATATCACATACATTATCAAGCATTTCACACATGTTATCCAGATACTGACTGTTAGCATTTGGTGGTCTATAGCAGATACTGACTGTTAGCATTTGGTGGTCTAGGCAGGTGAACCTGTAGCCATATTACTTCAACAGTATTTAACATGAGATCCTCTCTAAGCTTTACAGGAATGTGGTTCTGAATATAGACAGCAACACCGCCCCGTTAGCATTTCTGTATTTTCTGTAAATGTAATAACCCTGTGTTGCTAACACTGTATCATCAAAGGTATTATCTAAGTGAGTTTCAGAGATTGTCAGAATATGAATGTCATCTGTTACTAGCAAATTATTGATTTCATGAACCTTGTTTCTTAAGCTACATATGTTAACTTGGGCTATTTTTAACACTTTTCTGGGATGCTTCATTCTTTTTCTTGCTTTACTGGGAAGCTTAGCAGAGGTAGACATATTCTGGTTATTTTTATTAGTGCAGGGTGAGCTGCACACAGTGGACTTCCTACTAGGGCACACCACCTCAGTGGCAATAGTATTACTCTGGTTCATAGGCATATGAGTACTGCATACAATAGCTGTAGGATCAGCAGAGGCATTCCGGGCAGTAAGAGGGACATAAATTAGGTTATTTACATTGTGTCTTCCAATGTCCCTAGGATAATGTACATTTCCTGAAGCATTATGACAACTCAGCGATCCACATGTACATATTACCTCAACTACCTCAACTAGCCGGTGCCCCCGCACATTGACTATGCAACGGTACCCCCCTGTATATATAGCCTCCCTACTGTCACTTTATTTTACTGTATATATAGCCTCCCTACTGTCACTTTATTTTACTTCTGCTCTTTTTTTCTCAACACTTTTTTGTTGTTGTTTTATTCTTACTTTTTTTGTTTAAAATAAATGCACTGTTGGTTAAGGGCTGTAAGTAAGCATTTCACTGTAATGTGTGCACCTGTTGTATTCGGCGCATGTGACCAATAAAATTTGATTTGATATGATTTGATTTGATTTGATTAAATGAGCTGGACTTGGGTCATTGATAAGTCATTGTCTCAACGCAGCCTTATAATGCTGTGAAATGATCCAGGAACCCAAATAATTTGGATGGATCCCATCCTCCTTATAATACAAGCTTTGTTTCCAGAAGGTATCAAAATGGTCAATAAATGATTCATGTAGGTACTGAACTGTCTGTCTGGTCTGTCTATTTAGGCGTAACGTCTCATCAATGCACAGTTAACGTTGATATATATCCATGACAACATGATGTTAAATTACTCCTATAGCGTATCATAACTTGCTATAAGAATTCATTAGAGCTCCATGCATTCCTAACAGCTCCATGCATTCCTAACAGCTCCATGCATTCCTAACAGCTCCCTGCATTCCTAACAGCTCCATGCATTCATAACAGCTCTATGCATTCCTAACAGCTCCCTGCATTCCTAACAGCTCCATGCATTCCTAACAGCTCCCTGCATTCCTAACAGCTCCATGCATTCCTAACAGCTCTATGCATTCCTAACAGCTCCCTGCATTCATTACAGCTCCATTCGTTTATAACAGCTCCATGCATTCATAACAGCTCTATGCATTCATAACAGCTACATGCAAATGTTATACATATGTACAGAATTGTGTAATAAATAATTGGTCATTTAGCAGACGCTCTTATCCAGAGCGACTTACAGGAGCAATTAGGGTTAAGTGCCTTGCTCAAGGGCACATCGACAGATTTTTCACCTAGTCGGCTCGGGGATTAGAACCAGCGACCTTTCGGTTACTGGCACAACGCTCTTAACCACTAAGCTACCTGCTGCCCTGAATTTAGTTTTTATTTAGTTGAACCTGCCAGACACCCGGATCGTTCTGTTCTGGTGTGTAGTCACTAGGAAACTAACAGAACCAAAACAGAGCCAATCGGAACAGGGAGGGAACTATCTGAATTCGTCTAATAGATACTCCTATTTTCATAGCCAATTCTTATTATTTTTTTGATGAAAAAAGGTTTGTCAGACTAATGAATACACCCCTTTTCTCTGAGCGGGAGGGGCGGGGAGTGGTGAGCTGATAAAGAGAGAGACAGAAAAGGAAACGGAAGTGAGACCTCAATGAACTAAGTAGAACGGACCCAGCTGCTATCATTGGTGTCTATGGGAGAGCCACCCCCTTCAGTAGATCGGACCGGCTGCTATCATTGGTGTCTATGGGAGAGCCACCCCCTTCAGTAGACCGGACCCGGCTGCTATCATTGGTGTCTATGGGAGAGCCACCCCCTTCAGTAGATCGGACCCGGCTGCTATCATTGGTGTCTATGGGAGAGCCAAACCCCTTCAGTAGACCGGGCCCGGCTGCTATCATTGGTGTCTATGGGAGAGCCACCCCCTTCAGTAGACCGGACCCGGCTGCTATCACTGGTGTCTATGGGAGAGCCACTCCCTTCAGTAGACTGTGGGATTATTTAAGATACTGTTCGAAGAGGTAGGGTTTCAGGTGCTTTCGAAAGAGTGACAGGGACTCTGCTGTCCTAGCTTCAGAGGGAAGCTGGTTCCAGCATTGGGGTGCCAGGACAGAGAAGAGCTTGGACTGGGCTGAGCGGGAGCTGCCCTCCCATAGGGGAGGGAGGGCCAAAAGACCAGAGGTGGCAGAACAGAGTTCTTGGGTTGGGGTGTAGGGTTTGAGCAGAGCCTGAAGGTAGGGAGGGGCAGTTCCTCTTGCTGCTCCGTAGGCAAGTACCATGGTCTTGTAGTGGATGAGAGCTTCGACTGGAAGCCAGTGGAGTGTGCGGAGGAGCAGGGTGACAGGAGAGATCTTGGGAAGGTTGAAAACCAGGCAGGCTGCTGCGTTCTGGATAAATTGGTTTGATGGCACAAGTGCCTGGATTAGTACATGGCCAAAAGAAGAAACAGGACTCAGTGTTGACCTGGAGTGAACTGAAGGGGGCGCTATCCAGTAAGAAACAGAAGAGAAGCATCATTCTTCCTACTCTGGACAAACTGTCAGTGGAGATCCTAAAGAGGGAGGTCCTTACTCCCAAGAAGAGGTTTTCATTGGCCGGGAAGAGGACGGAGTCACCCTCAATCAAGAGGCTGTCATTGGGTAACTCTAGGAAGGAGTCTGTGTCACTGAAGAGTCTCTCTCCGGGTAAGAGGAAGAAAGAGGTGAAGAAAGGAGAACTGAAGATATTCTCTCTGGGTTACATTGGAAAGGAATCACCTTCACCACCACCCAGAAATATATTCTCTCTGGTTAACATCAAGAAGGAATCACCTCCTCCACCAACCAAAAATAGACTACATGGCCAAAAGTATGTGGACACCTGCTCGTCAAACATCTCATTCCAAAATCATGGGCATTAATATGGAATTGGTCCCCATTTGCAGCTATAACAGCCTCCACTCTTCTGGGAAGGCTTTCCACTAGATGTTGGAACATTGCTGCTGGGACTTGCTTCCATTCAGCCACAAGAGCATTAGTGAGATCGGGCACTGATGTTGGGCGATTAGGCCTGTCTCGCAGTCGGCGTTCCAATTCATCCCAAAGGTGTTCGAAGGGGGTTGAGTTCAGGGCTCTGTGCAGGCCAGTCAAGTTCTTCCACACCGATCTCTAAACACCATTTCTGTATGGACCTCGCTTTTTTCACGGGGGCATTGTCATGCTGAAACAGGAAAGGGCCTTCCCCAAACTGTTGCCACAAAGTTGGAAGCACAGAATGGTCTAGAATGTCATTGTATGCTATAGCGTTAAGATTTCCCTTCACTGGAACTAAGGAGCCTGAACCATGAAAAACAGCCCCAGACCATTATTCCTCCTCCACCACCACCACCCAAAAATATATTTCCCAAATTAACATCAAGGAGTCAAATCCCAAAGATTATACCTGGCAAATGTTAATCCCTTAATTTAAACATGACCTAGGCCCTAGACAGACAGAGAGAGAGATAGATGGACAGACAGAGAGAGAGAGAGAGACAGACAGACAGATGGACAGACAGAGACAAACAGCTTCAGACAGACACACACACACACACACACACACACACACACAGCTTTGTAATACAAGCTAAGACACGCCTCTCTGCCTATTTGTTTGAATTTATTTCTATCCAATCACCAAGCCTGTTAGAACAGAACCGTTGCCAAAGGTTATGAAACTTTGCGGTTAACAGGAAGGAGCCTACCCTACAACGCCCAGAGTAGACAGAACAACAAGACAACTTACATGCGGTACGTGTCGTCTTTTTAGGGATTCAAAGCTCTATATAACCGTTATATAGATATGTGTTACATCCTACCCAGTGTTGTACATTTGTCTTTTACCTTTTCTGTTTATGTGTTGAGTTTCAAAGAACTGTCTGCTTTGATACACGGTGTATCGCTCTTATCGTGGTCAGGTCGTTATTGTTAAAGAAAATGTGTAAACTGGGTAGTTCGAGCCCTGAATGCTGATTGGCTGAAAGCCATGGTATATGAGACCGTATACCACGGGTATGACAAAACACTTATTTTTACTGTTCTAATTATGTTGGTAACCATTTTACAATAGCAATAAGGCACCTCTGGGGTTTGTGGTATATCGGCCATATACCACACCCCCTTGGACCTTATTGCTTAAGTATACTCAATGACGTACCTGGTTAAATAAGAGCAAATAAAATACATTTACTACGGCATCGTTCTGTAAATCAACTAGTATCCTATGTATCCTACATGTATTCTACATGTTTTTTAAAAATATTTATATTTTTACGTCATTTAGCAGACACTCTTATCCAGAGCGACTTACAGTTAGTGCATACATTATTATTTTTTATTTATTTTCATACTGGCCCCCCGTGGGAATCGAACACACAACACTGGCGTTGCAAACGCCATGCTCTACCAACTGAGCTACCTCCCTGCCGGCCATTCCCTCCCCTACCCTGGACGACGCTGGGCCAATTGTGCGCCGCCCCATTGGTCTCCCGGTTGCGGCCGGCTACAGCAGAGCCTGGATTCGAACCAGGATCTCTAGTGGATCAGCCTTAGACCACTGCGCCACTCGGGAGAAGCGCATGGCCTTATATATTGAATATCCCAATGATGAAGAGAGAGAGAAAGAAAAACAGACAGACTGATGGACAGAGAGAGACAGACTAACAGACAGACTGACTGACAGATAGACAGACTGACAGACAACAGACAGACTGACAGACAGACTAACAGACTGACAGACAGAAAAATCAACTTCATTAATTAATTCATGCTTTAAATACAAAGTATATAAAACAGACAGACAGACTGATAGACTGACTGACAGAAAAATCAACATGTTTTTAAAAATATTTATATATTTTATTTTTGAATATCCCTACTATGAAGAGAGAGAGAAAGAAACACATACAGACAGATGGATGGACAGAGAGACAGACCGACAGACAGACTGATAGAAAAATCAACTTTATTAATACATTTGTGCTTTAAATACAAAGTATATAAAACAGACAGACAGACACAGTTTTGTATTATAAACTAAGACACGCCTCTCTGACTATTCCTTTGAATTAATTTCTATCCAGTCACCAAACCCTGTCAGTACAGAGATGATGAAACTTTGCGGTTAACTGCAAAGTTCAGGAAGTTAACATTGCCAATTTAGCGACTTTGTCGCTATATTTAGCGAGTATTCAGAGCAGAAGATGTTCACCACTCCGCGTCCAGACTGCAAATGAATCGCGCATGCGAGAAGCCGCCGCTGGCTGATCCCGCCCTTATTTTTTTGTGGTCCATTTAGATTGTTAATGTAGATTGTATACAAAAAAAATTCTCTCTCACGAAGTTATTCCTCTCTCCTACAGCGTCCATCACAATTACAAGCGCATGACCAATGATGCAAATTGAGTGTTGACGTAATTTAGCGACTTCTAGTGACTTTTAGGACAGCCAATAGCTACTTTACTTACTGAGGAGTTGGCAACACTGAGGAAGTATCCTCCTCTACAACGCCCAGAACATGAAACAGACCAAAGAAAGTAGGAGGAAGAAAGAGCACCATTGTAGACGGCACAACAAGACAACTTACATGCGGTAAGTGTCGTCTTTTTAGGGATTCAAAGCTCTATATAACCGTTATATAGATATGTTTTACATCCTACCGAGTGTTGTGCATGAGTTTTTTTCGTTTTCTGTTTATGTGTTGAGTTTTAAAGAATTGTCTGCTTTGCTGCACGGTGTCTCGCTCTTATCGTGGTCAGGTTGTTATTGTTAAAGAAAATGTATACTCAATGGCGTACCTGGTTAAATAAAATAAATATACTAGGGAATCTTTCTGTAAGTCAACTATGTATCCTTTGTGATGACCATTCTAGCCTTCTGTGGTTATGGCATAGGACTACAATACTGATACCGAATTGAGACTGTACTGAGGGCAAAAGGGGGTACAACTCAATATTAGGAAGGTGTTCTGAGGGCAAAAGGGGGTACAACTCAATATTAGGAAGGTGTACTGAGGGCAAAAGGGGGTACAACTCAATATTAGGAAGGTGTTCTGAGGGCAAAAGGGGGTACAACTCAATATTAGGAAGGTGTTCTGAGGGCAAAAGGGGTGTAACTCAATATTAGGAAGGTGTTCTGAGGGCAAAAGGGGTGCAACTCAATATTAGGAAGGTGTTCTGAGGGCAAAAGGGGGTGCAACTCAATATTAGGAAGGTGTTCTGAGGGCAAAAGTGGTGCAACTCAATATTAGGAAGGTGTTCTGACGGCAAAAGGGGGTGTAACTCAATATTAGGAAGGTGTTCTGAGGGCAAAAGGGGGTGTAACTCAATGTAAGGAAAGTGTTCAGTGTATATTGTCTGTTCTCTCTTTGCTTCTGGCTCTCTCAGGGGGAGGAGACTGACTGTCTTATATCATGGATCAGACTCCTCAGTCCCTCGTTCCAGCCCAGGACTCTGGTCCGCTGTCCTCCATTACGGCTCAGCCTGCCCCACCACAGTCCTCCATTACGGCTCAGCCTGCCCCACCACAGTCCTCCATTACGGCTCAGCCTGCCCCACCACAGTCCTCCATTACAGCTCAGGGTGGTTCTGTTGTTGTTGCACCCCAACTTGTTGGCTGCAATCTCGGAGGTTCAGTTTATGAAAACATCAGTGTTACTATGCCTTCACATGGTGCTGGTAAGACAATTCTTTATTGTTATTTTTGTTATAATAGAAAATAATGCAAAAAAACAAAACAAATTATTACAGAAATGTTGATTAGTTAATATGCAGTGTCCCTGTCAAATAATACTATACAATTAAGCATATATTTTTTGTTTTGATAGGGTACGACAGTTGAACTAAGCTCATGAGGTATTTGTAAGTTGTATTCTTCAAGAATCAAATGGGTACACAGTATATAATTAATTTTAAAGTAAAAAAATGGATGTACCAGTTGTAGATTAACACACACACACAGACTCATAAAAGTCTGAAAAAAAAAAATATGGCACGCCCATGCAGGAAATCGGACTTTGAAACCAGTAACTGAAAGTATTGTGTTCGTTACGGTACTGAATACTGCAGATAAAAAAACAGAAGTAAAGATATATTTTATGCATCCCACAACACTATCAATGTTCTTTCCTCATTAGATGAAGATCTGCAAAAAGTCAAGGGCAAACACAAGTCCAACATGAAGAAGAAGTTTGGGAGCATCTTTGAGAGGCTTGGAAAACGGGGAAACCCAACATTGCTGGACAATATTTACACCGAGCTCTACATCACAACTGGGGAGAGTGAAGGGGTTAATAAAGAGCATGAGGTATGGCAGATTGAAGATACGGCTCGGACCAAAGCATTTCAAGACCATGCAATCAACTGCAATGACATCTTTAAATCTTTAGACCCTAAGACAGAGGAACATAATGACAAATCCCAATCCAAACAAGCGGTACCCGTCAGAACTGTGCTGACAAAGGGAATCGCTGGCATTGGAAAAACGGTCTCAGTGCAGAAGTTCATCCTTGACTGGGCAGAAGGAATAGCCAATCGGGATGTAGATTTTGTCTTCGCACTTCCATTCAGGGACTTGAATTTCATCAAAGATGACTACAATCTCTTGGCGCTCCTGAGTGACTTCCACCCTGAACTAACAGATATCAAGGATGCAAAGAAGGTGGTCGACTGCAAAGTCGTGTTCATCTTGGATGGTCTGGATGAAAGCCAACTTCCACTGGATTTCCATAACAACAAGAGGTTGTCTAATGTAACCAAGACAACATCAGTGGACGTGCTGCTGACAAACCTCATCAAGGGGAATCTGATTCCTTCTGCTCTCCTCTGGATAACCTCCCGACCAGCAGCAGTTGATAAGATACCCTCCGACTGTTTTGACCGTGTAACAGAAGTTCGGGGATTCAACGACCCACAGAAAGAAGAATACTTCAAGAAGAGATTCAGTGATGATGAGAACCTGTCCAGCAAAATCATCTCACACATAAAGACATCGAGGAGTCTCTTCATCATGTGCCACATTCCAGTCTTCTGTTGGATTACTGCCATGGTTCTTGGGAAAATGTTGAGTGAAAATGACCATGGAAAAGTCCCTAAAACTCTGACTGAGATGTACATTCGTTTCCTTCTCACTCTGACAAGCATGAAGAACAAGAAATATAATGGGAAAAACGAACCAGATCCTCGTATTCTGTCAGAGTCTGACGTACAGATAATTCTGAAGCTTGGAAAACTAGCCTTCCAAAACTTGGAAAAGAGCAATCTGGTGTTTTCTGAAGACGATCTGAGAGGGTGTGGCATTGATGTCAAAGAAGGCTTCTTGCTCTCAGGGATGTGCACAGAGCTCTTCAGAGAGGAGGACCCAATGTTTAGAGCAAACAAGTACAGCTTTGTGCATCTCAGCATTCAGGAGTTCTTCGCTGCACTCTATGTTGCCTACCTCTTTGTCAGTGAAAATGTCAACCCCGTTTGCATCAAGAGAGAACAGGCTACCAAGATCGAATTACGGGTATTTTGGAGAAGGTGATGACTAAGATTACAGGCCACAACCCAGAGGTTCTCAGCAGCAGCAGAAAACACTGCATGACTTGCAGAGGAGTGCGGTGGATGAAGCTTTGAAGAGCAAGACCGGTCATCTAGACCTCTTCCTCCGCTTCCTTCTGGGCATCTCACTGGAGTTCAATCAGATCCTCTTGAAATGCCTACAGCTCCAGACATAGGGAGACAAAGAGAGTATCCAGAATACCATCCAATACATCAAAGACAAGCTCTCAGACGAAAAACAAAGACAATATCCCTCCCCAGAGAGGTGCATCAATCTCTTCCACTGTTTGATTGAGTTGAACGATACCTCATTTGTAAATGAAATTCAAAGGTTCTTGACATCCAAAAACCCTGCTGAGAAGAAGCTGACGCCTGCACAGTGCTCGGCGATGGCATACGTACTCTTGATGTCAGAGGAAGTGTTGGACAAACTGGACGTGAGAGAGTACAACACGTCAGATGAGGGGCGTAAGAGGCTGGTCCCTGCTGTTCGATGCTGCCGAAAGGCTATGTGAGTTGAAGTGTTGATATGTACAGTATGTCACTGTATGTCTTACAGCCATTTAATTAGTCCTATACTACATCCACATCTCCCATAATAAACGTCTCTCCTCTGTAGACTAGCGGACTGCCGCCTTACAACGAGTTGCTGTGAAACGGTGGCATCTGCACTACAGCTGCCCGACTCCCAGCTGAGAGAGCCGGACCTCAGCGGCAACGCCCTGTTGGACCTGAAGTCCCTCTCTGTTGGACTGAGGAGTCCCAACTGCCGACTGGAGTCACTTAACCTTAGCCATATCAACATGGGAAGATCGGGACCAGAGCTTCTAAAGGCTGTGCTGATGGGTGCTCACAGCCAGCCACTTGTGTTGAGGTGAGTGCTATGCCTGGAACAACACACAGCAGAACACTTTTCAACAGTCAGTAACCTTCAAAATCTACTCTGGCAAAGAAAACAAGCAATAAATATAATGATAAACAACTTTAAATGACGGTGGTATGCATGTTGGCAAGTTTGAACAATTCAATAATTTTTTTGGGTTGTTTCACACAGACTCACCAGTTGTGATCTCAAAGATGACATTTGTGAAACCGTTGCCTCGGCTCTCCAGGCAGCTGGCTCATGTCTGACAGAGCTGGATCTCAGCTACAACAAACTGACAGACACAGGGGTGAAGCAGATCTCCAGTGGTCTTATGAGTCCACACTGTAACCTGAAGATACTGAGGTGAGTAATGAACATGTTTAAAGGGGAAGGTCAGGATCAATAGAAGGGAAATGCCTGCAATTTTCAAAATTGTCAAATCAACTCCATATGTGGTTTGACATTAGGTGATTTGTTCATTTATGTAAAAACATTGCACACATGCCCCTATCACTTACCATTGATTGTTAGCTAGCTTCTTAGTCCAGGATTTGGCTTAATGTGTCTTGAAACTGGCCCTATAGGTTAATGTATTCTTGATTAATGACAGCTCCCCTTTACATTTAGTTAATACATTTTTTTCATGTTGGACAGACTGACTGGTTGTGGGGTTACAGAGGAGTCCTGTGGAAGTTTGTCCTCTGCTATAGCAGTCTCTCAGCTCGAGGAACTACGTCTGGGCTGCAACAAACTGGGCGACTCTGGAGTAAAGCTGCTGTCTGCTGGACTGATGGATCCACACTGTCAGATACAGACTCTGGGGTGAGAAATAAACCGTTATGTTTAATCTTCCACATGTTACAGTAGAAGAAACCTTTTATTACCGCATTGTTAAAACTATACCGTAACAATGGAAACACCAAGAGAACGTAGCGTTAAATTCTCTCCCTTTTTCCCTCCCAAGGCTAAGGGAGTGTAATCTCTCCAGACGTTCCTGTGTCTCCCTGGCTCCTGTCCTGTGGTCATACTCAGTACTGAGAGAGCTGGACCTGAGAGACAACAGCCTGTGGTACTCTGGAATGAGGCTCCTCTCTGCTGGACTGAGGAACCCCAACTGTGCCTTACAGACTCTTAGGTAGATTACACATTTGATATTGTGAAAGCATACTGTAAACTTCAGAAAACAGTCAAATAGGAATGATTGAACTAGTGAACTGCACTGCACTTAAATGGAATTTAAACGTTTTAACTTAAAAAATATATACTCTAGCAGTTGTTCATTGTTTTATGCTGTCTCTTCTCTCTGTAGGCTTTCTGGTTGTCTAGTCACAGAGAAAGGCTGTACGTTTCTTGCCTCTGCTCTGGAGTCAAATCCCTCCCACCTGAAAGAACTGGACCTGAGCTTCAATCACCCAGGAGACTCCGGAGTGAAGCTGCTCTCTGCTAGACTGGAGGATCCACACTGTAGACTGGAGAAACTCAGGTAAAAGGACATTTAGTTGATTTGACTTTTGCTTCTGTTAACACCTCATTGCTCAATGGGCTTTCAAGACTCTAGTTTATATAGTGAAATCATCAAGGTAATCTCCACTGTAATCAGGTTCAATAGGCCCTACATGACTCTTTCTTTGTCCCACAGTTTGGACCATGGTGGAGAGTCCAGAATCAAACCAGGCCTGAGGAAATGTGAGTCATCAAACTACATTTAGGAAAAGAAAGCTGGCTTTTTAAGCACCTAAACTTTTATAAGCAAATTGTGAAAATAACATAAAACACATGTTTCTGTTTTTCTGCCTTGTCTTGCTACAGATGCCTGCCAGCTCAAGCTGAACGATATGTCAGCAGATAGTGACCTGACTCTGTCCGAGGACAACACGAGGGTGGTGAGGAGAACACAGGTTAACCGATATCCTTATTTGGATTTCTCTGATTCAGATGACTCAGATCGGACAAAAAAGTTGGATAAGTGGGCCAAAGTACGCTGCAGGGAGCCCCTGTCTGATGGTCGTTTCTACTGGCAGGTTGAATGGACTGGCTGGGTTGACATTGGGGTGACAAATACATCCAGATCGGTTACTGAGAAGAAGAGGTCTTGGGGGCTTTTCTGCTGCAATGAACAGTACACATTTATTCATAATATCAGGATCTCAGTTGTGCCAGTACCCAGGCCGGACACAAAGTGTATAGGAGTGTATCTGGACTTTCCGGCCGGCGCTCTGTCCTTTTACAGCGTCTCCTCTGGTACACTGACCCACCTGTACACATTCCACACCACGTTCACTGAGCCCCTTTACCCTAGTTCAAAATCATGTGTGATGAGAGGGAGATATTTGGCTCAGTTAAAATCCAAACTCTGTGAATGAAAGCAGCCATCACCAGAGTAACTGACAGACACATTTTTAATTTAATTTTATTTCTGTAAATAGATTTAGTCTGTTTTTTGGGGGGAGATTTTAATTGAACTTTATTGATATCCAGGTGGGAAATCGAAATGGTATAGTCACACATGTCTCTGTCTGATATCAAGTGATGAAGATGACATCCACCTGTCTCATCAAACACATCATCACTCAGTGATGACATCAACCTGTCTCATCACAAATACACCTTCACTCAGAGAGATGACATCCACCTGTCTCATCACAAATACACCTTCACTCAGAGAGATGACATTTACATTTTAGTCATTTAGCAGACGCTCTTATCCAGAGCGACTTACAGTTAGCACATACATTATTTTATCGAACCCACAACCCTGGCGTTGCAAACGCCATGCTCTACCAACTGAGCTACATCCCCTGCCGGCCATTCCCTCCCCTACCCTGGACGACGCTGGGCCAATTGTGCGCCGCCCCATGGGTCTCCCGGTTGCAGCCGGCTACGACAGAGCCTGGATTCGAACCAGGATCTCTAGTGGCACACTAGACCACTGCGCCACTCGGCAGGTGACATCCACCTGTCTCATCACAAATACACCTTCACTCAGAGAGATGACATCCACCTGTCTCATCACAAATACACCTTCACTTAGAGAGAGGACAATGATGTTTTGATTAGAAAATGTTAGGTAATAAACGTAATAAATATTTACCATTCACACATCATTCAGCTTTGGGTGGAAATGGTCTTTGGAAGTTGTTTGTTTATATTTTTATTATTGTATTATTGTTGTTGTTATAGTTATGTTTGATTATTAATATGTTTTTAATGATTAATTTGTGTAAAAGGGGGGGGGGGGGGGGGTGATACTACAGAGTGATAGAGGAAAGAGAGAGAGCAAGGGAGGGAGGAGGGGGAGAAAGGGAGAGTGAAAGAGGGAGGAGGGGGAGAAAGGGAGAGTGATAGAGGAAAGAGCAAGGGAGGGAGGAGGGGGAGAAAGGGAGAGTGATAGAGGGAAGAGCGAGGGAGGGAGGAGGGGGAGAAAGGGAGAGTGATAGAGGGAAGAGCGAGGGAGGGAGGAGGGGGAGAAAGGGAGAGTGATAGAGGAAAGAGCGTGGGAGGGGGAGAAAGGGAGAGTGATAGAGGGAAGAGCGTGGGAGGGAGGAGGGGGAGAAAGGGAGAGTGATAGAGGGAAGAGCGAGGGAGGGAGGAGGGGAGAAAGGGAGAGTGATAGAGGGAAGAGCGAGGGAGGGAGGAGGGGGAGAAAGGGAGAGTGAGAGAGGAAAGAGTGTGGGAGGGAGGAGGGGGAGAAAGGGAGAGTGATAGAGGGAAGAGCATGGGAGGGAGGAGGGGGAGAAAGGGAGAGTGATAGAGGGAAGAGCGTGGGAGGGAGGAGGGGGGAGAAAGGGAGAGTGATAGAGGGAAGAGCGAGGGGGGGAGAAAGGGAGAGTGATAGAGGGAAGAGCGTGGGAGGGAGGAGGGGGAGAAAGGGAGATTGATAGAGGGAAGAGCGAGGGAGGGAGGAGGGGGAGAAAGGGAGAGTGATAGAGGAAAGAGCGTGGGAGGGAGGAGGGGGAGAAAGGGAGAGTGATAGAGGGAAGAGCGAGGGAGGGAGGAGGGGGAGAAAGGGAGAGTGATAGAGGGAAGAGCGAGGGAGGGAGGAGGGGGAGAAAGGGAGAGTGATAGAGGAAAGAGCGTGGGAGGGGGAGAAAGGGAGAGTGATAGAGGGAAGAGCGTGGGAGGGAGGAGGGGGAGAAAGGGAGAGTGATAGAGGGAAGAGCGAGGGAGGGAGGAGGGGAGAAAGGGAGAGTGATAGAGGGAAGAGCGAGGGAGGAGGGGTGGATGATACTTTAGAGCAGGGGTGGGCAAACTTTGTCTCAGATAAAAATAAAAGTTGTTCGATTTGTCTCATCAAAATCAATTTGAGGGACGGAAAAAAGGGCATTTATTTGAAAATATAAAATCTATATAATATATATATAAAATATAAAGCTCCGTTATACTTTCTATCTAGCATCTAGTTGAAGACGTTCAAGAATGGCCTGGAGTGTTTTCCTCCTCCTCCTCCTACCCTATCCTCCTCTTCCTCCCCTATCCTCCTCCTCCTATTCCCCTATCCTCCTCCTCCCCTATCCTCCTCCTCCTCTGTCCTCCTCCCCTTCCCTCCTCCTCCTCCTCCTCCCCTATCCTCCTCCTCCTCCCCTATCCTCCTCTGGTTTATGTGAATGTGTGTGGGTTTTGTGTCAGTGTAGTGTGTGAGTGAGTGTGTATATAGTCTGCATACACAGTATAGTCCAGTCAGTGTGTATATAGTGTGTATATATAGTCTAGTGAGTGTATATATAGTCTAGTGAGTGTGTATATAGTGTGTATATATAGTCAAGTGTGTGTGTATATAGTGTGCATATAGTCAAGTGAGTGTGTATATAGTCTAGTCAGTGTGTGTATATAGTGTGTATATATAGTCTAGTGAGTATGTATATAACAAAGTACAGTGGGGAAAAAAAGTGTTTAGTCAGCCACCAATTGTGCAAGTTCTCCCACTTAAAAAGATGAGAGAGGCCTGTAATTTTCATCATAGGTACACGTCAACTATGACAGACAAATTGAGGAAAAAAAATCCAGAAAATCCCATTGTAGGATTTTTAATGAATTTATTTGCAAATTATGGTGGAAAATAAGTATTTGGTCACCTACAAACAAGCAAGATTTCTGGCTCTCACAGACCTGTAACTTCTTCTTTCAGAGGATTCTCTGTCCTCCACTCGTTACCTGTATTAATGGCACCTGTTTGAACTTGTTATCAGAAAAAAATACACCTGTCCACAACCTCAAACAGTCACACTCCAAACTTCACAATGGCCAAGACCAAAGAGCTGTCAAAGGACACCAAAAACAAAATTGTAGACCTGCACCAGGCTGGGAAGACTGAATCTGCAATAGGTAAGCAGCTTGGTTTGAAGAAATCAACTGTGGGAGCAATTATTAGGAAATGGAAGACATACAAGACCACTGATAATCTCCCTCGATCTGGGGCTCCACGCAAGATCTCACCCCGTGGGGTCAAAATGATCACAAGAACGGTGAGCAAAAATCCCAGAACCACACGGGGGGACCTAGTGAATGACCTGCAGAGAGCTGGGACCAAAGTAACAAAGCCAACCATCAGTAACACACTACGCCGCCAGGGACTCAAATCCTGCAGTGCGAGACGTGTCCCCCTGCTTAAGCCAGTACATGTCCAGGCCCGTCTGAAGTGCATTTGGATGATCCAGAAGAGGATTGGGAGAATGTCATATGGTCAGATGAAACCAAAATATAACTTTTTGGTAAAAACTCAACTCGTCATGTTTGGAGGACAAAGAATGCTGAGTTGCATCCAAAGAACACCATACCTACTGTGAAGCATGGGGGTGGAAACATCATGCTTTGGGGCTGTTTTTCTGCAAAGGGACCAGGACGACTGATCCGTGTAAAGGAAAGAATGAATGGGGCCATGTATCGTGAGATTTTGAGTGAAACCCTCCTTCCATCAGCAAGGGCATTGAAGATGAAACGTGGCTGGGTCTTTCAGCATGACAATGATCCCAAACACACCGCCCGGGCAACGAAGGAATGGCTTCGTAAGAAGCATTTCAAGGTCCTGGAGTGGCCTAGCCAGTCTCCAGATCTCAACCCCATAGAAAATCTTTGGAGGGAGTTGAAAGTCTGTGTTGCCCAGCGACAGCCCCAAAACATCACTGCTCTAGAGGAGATCTGCATGGAGGAATGGGACAAAATACCAGCAACAGTGTGTGAAAACCTTGTGAAGACTTACAGAAAACGTTTGACCTGTGTCATTGCCAACAAAGGGTATATAACAAAGTATTGAGAAACTTTTGTTATTGACCAAATACTTATTTTCCACCATCATATGCCAATAAATTCATAAAAAATCCTACAATGTGATTTTCTGGATTTTTTTTCCTCATTTTGTCTGTCATAGTTGACGTGTACCTATGATGAAAATTACAGGCCTCTCTCATCTTTTTAAGTGGGAGAACTTGCACAATTGGTGGCTGACTAAATACTTTTTTTCCCCACTGTATTGAGAAACGTTTGTTATTGACCAAATACTTATTTTCCACCATAATTTGCAAAAAAATTCATAAAAAATCCTACAATGTGATTTTCTGGAGAAAAAAAATCTCAATTTGTCTGTCATAGTTGACGTGTACCTATGATGAAAATTACAGGCCTCTCTCATCTTTTTAAGTGGGAGAACTTGCACAATTGGTGGCTGACTAAATACTTTTTTCCCCCACTGTATATAGTGTGTATATATAGTCTAGTGAGTGTGTATATAGTGTGTATATAGTGTGTATATATAGTATGTATATATAGTCAAGTGTGTGTATATATAGTCTAGTGAGTGTGTATATAGTGTGTATATATAGTCTAATGAGAGTGTATGTAGTGTGTATATATAGTGAGTGTGCATAGAGTCAATGCAAGATAGGGTCAGTGGGTAACCATTTAATTAACTATTTAGCAGTCTTCTGGCTATTTAGCAGTCTTCTGGCTTGGGGGTAGAAGCTGTCGGACAGGCTCATAGAGCCGATGCTCCGCTACAGTTTGCCGGACGGTAGCAGAGTGAACAGTCTATGGCTTGTATATTGACTGGTGTTGCTAAGCCTTCAGTAACTCCAAATTAATTATTAACCTTAAAAGGGGGTGCCAAGGCTATATTATCGCATTTGACCTTTGATATTGCGACACTACAATTTATGAGTTGGCATTGGCAGGTGTTGCAAGAAAGCATAGACATTAAAACCTGCCTACAAATGAGGTCATGAGGGAAGTGAACATTTAATCAGAGACAAAGAACACTTTCATCAGACAACGAAAACTTAGGCTGAGTGTGGTGAGTGTCTTTAGATTAAGTCTCTTTTCAATTATATGAGCCTCCGTTAATGTTGTCAACCCAACTCTTCATGTTCTAATGTCGCTGCACTCCAGCTTGTTGGCTGCAATGGTGAGGGATCCAGTTAACATTAATATCACTATGAGTTCACATGGCGCTGGTGAGAAACTTTATTTCTCCGTTTATTATTTTACGACCGAAGATCATAAAGATATTTACGAAGATAATAGAGGGTATTTCTTTTTTTTTTATTAAGAGCTTGACTGTTTCCTGTCTCTCTCCAGAGACAAGTCATCCAGCTATTGGTGAGTCACACAGAAATGTGCACATTCTCAAAAATGATTTTCAGTGAACCAAACCTCTGTACTTATTTGAGATGAACAGATACAGCTCTACTAAAATAAGACAAAATGTGAATCCCCATTATAGTTGAATTTTCGTCTGCGTTTTGCGCCATTTAAAACACAGCAGTGACGTAAACTTGATCCTATTTAAAGTGAATATGCAAACATCATGAATTGACCTTGCAAATCTTCTCATTATTAGGCTATTTAGCACCGTCTACATTGGGTGTAGGTTAAGTACTGTACCAAACAACCCATGATGAGTCAACCTGCATGAAGAACACATGGTTTCGTTTAGGCAATTTCATTCCTTTGACATTTGGCAATGTGAACACAACCAGACCAAATGGAAAAAAAATACAATGTAACAAATAATCAAACTCTGATTAGAACTATAGAAAACTAACTTTGTGTGAAAAGTGACATATTACAGACACTAGAACGGCAAACTGGGACTAACAAACTACTCAATATCTCTCCTGTTCTCCTGATTAGAAGTAGGCCTGAGAGGAGTGAAAAACAACCTCAAGTCCAACATGAGGAAGAAGTCTGGGAACATCTTTGAGGGCATTGCAAAACGTGGAGATCCAACGTTGCTCAACAAGATCTACCCAGAGCTCTACATCACAGAGAGTGAAGGGGAGAACAGAGAGCACGAGGTTTTGAAGATGGACGATACGGCTCGGACCAAAGCATTTCAAGACCATGCAATCAACTGCAATGACGTCTTCAAATCCATATTCCAACAAGAGGCATCCGTCAGAACTCTGCTGACGAAGGGTATCGCTGGCATCGGAAAATCAGTCTCGGTGCAGAAGTTCATCCTTGACTGGGCAGAAGGACGAGCCAATCAGGATGTAGATTTCGTCTTCACCCTTCCATTCAGGGATTTGAATCGAAACAAAGACGACCAGTACAGTCTGTTGGAGCTGCTGAGTGACTTCCACCCTGAACTTTCAGATATGGAAGACACAAAGAAGGTGGTCGACTGCAAAGTCGTGTTCATCTTGGATGGTCTGGATGAAAGCCAACTTCCACTGGATTTCCATAACAACAAGAGGTTGTCTAATGTAACCAAGACAACATCAGTGGACGTGCTGCTGACAAACCTCATCAAGGGGAATCTGCTTCCTTCTGCTCTCCTCTGGATAACCTCCCGACCAGCAGCAGTTGATAAGATACCCTCCGACTGTTTTGACCGTGTAACAGAAGTTCGGGGATTCAACGACCCACTGAAAGAAGAATACTTCAAGAAGAGATTCAGTGATGATGAGAACCTGTCCAGCAAAATCATCTCACACATAAAGACATCGAGGAGTCTCTTCATCATGTGCCACATTCCGGTCTTCTGTTGGATTACTGCCATGGTTCTTGGGAACATGTTGAGAGGATCCTGTTCTGAAGAAGTCCCTAAAACTCTGACTGAGATGTACATTTGTTTCCTACTCACTCTGACAAACCTGGAGAACAAGAAGCATGGGAAAAATGAAACAGACCTTCGGAAACTGTCAGAGTCTGACGTATAGATCATTTTGAAACTTGGAAAACTAGCCTCCCATAACCTGTTAAAGAGCAATCTGGTGTTTTCTGAAGAAGATTTGAGAGAGTGTGAAATTGATATCAATGAAGCCTTTTTGGGCTCAGGGATGTGCACAGAGATCTTCAGAGAGGAGGACCCAATGTTTAGAGTGAAGTTGTATAGCTTTGTGCATCTCAGCATTCAGGAGTTCTTCGCAGCACTCTATGTTTCCCATTGTCATGCCAATGGTTTGCCATGTATTTCACCATGGGTTTCACTATATTTCGGAAAGCTGGATACATTGCATGACTTACACAGGTGTGCAGTGGATAAAGCGTTCCACAACAAGAACGGCCACCTGGACCTCTTCCTCCGCTTCCTTCTGGGCATCTCACTGGAGTCCAATCAGATCCTCTTGAAATGCCTACAGCTCCAGACAGAGGGAGACAAAGAGAGTATCCAGAATACCATCCAATACATCAAGGTCAAGTTATCGACTGAATGGTTTGTTTCCTCAGAGAGGTGTATCAATCTCCTCTACTGTTTGATTGAGCTGAAGGACAACTCCCTGGTGAATGAAATTCTAAAGTTCCTGACCTCCCAAAGTCTCTCCAAGATTGAGCTGACACCTGCTCAGTGCTGGCGTACATGCTGTTGATGTCAGAGGAGGTGCTCGATGAATTTGACACGAGAAAATACAACACGTCAATTCAGGGCCGTAGCAGACTCCTCCCAATAGTTAGATACTGCAGGAAGGCTATGTAAGTTCAGATGATAGTGAATTTACATTTACGTCATTTAGCAGACGCTCTTATCCAGAGCGACTTACAGGAGCAATTAGGGTTAAGTGCCTTGCTTAAGGGTACAGATAGATTTTTCACCTAGTCGGCTCGGGGAATAGAACCAGCGACCTTTCGGTTACTGGCACAACGCTCTTACCCACTAAGCTACCTGCCTCCATTTACTTTCCTAAGATTGGTAGATTCCCGTAGTCACTTACGACTATTAGTATAATTTACACTTTTTTTTAATGTCCTTTATAAGCCCTTTGTTTTCCCCTCTTAAGGCTAGTGGCCTGCTATTTCACAGACGACTGCGCTGAAATTTTGGCATCAGCTATCCAAATGCCTGGCTCACACCTGAGAGAACTCAGCATAATCTACAGCCAGCTGGAGAACCAGAAGCCCTTCATAGACGCGCTGGCAAGTCCCAACAACAGACTAGAGTCACTAGACATCAGTCATATCCAAGGGTTTTCAACAACTGAGCTGGAGGTGCTAACTGCTGCACTGAATCAATCTTACAGTCAGCTGCACACACTAAGGTGAGCAATTATTAGTAAACAAAACAAAAAAAAGAGCAAACCAAGAAAAAGCTTCTTAGTAAAGTGGAAGAAAAATAGAAACGGAAGCCGTTTGTGACATGAATGGATGGATCTACAGCTTCTTCTTCTGCTGGCAACTAGCAATGCAACAACGGCACCTAAGGGATGTTAGGGGACGGAACAGGGGAAGTCAGCCAAGTGTTTAGCTGTTTGAAGTCAATTTAAAAGACTCTTCTGTAAACTTGTTTACTACGATTACACTCCGTAAGAGACTAAAGCATGTAAGTCCACAAAGTGTAGAAGGATGATCCACTTTGTTGTAATCCAAAGGTTTCCTGGGTGTTGGCTCGACGAGAGCTGCGGTGAAATTGTGGCTTCAGCTCTGGCGTCAGAGAACAGCCATCTGAGAGAGCTGGACCTCAGCGACAACAAACTGACAGACACCGGGGTGGAGGGGATCTCCACTGGGCTTATGAGTCCACACTGTGAACTGAAGATACTGAGGTGCGATATTTACGACAACAAGTGTTTCGAATCGTGTCAATCCATACAGCCCCTTTTAATTCCATATTCTCTCACGCCAGACTTGTCCGTTGTGAGGTCACTTCCTGTGGAAGTTTGTCCCCTGCTCTAGCAGCCTCCCAGTTGGAGGAACTGCATCTGAGCTGCAACACCCTGGGCGACATGGGACTGAAGCTGCTCTCTGCTGGACTGGAGGATCCACACTGTCAGATACAGAAACAGGGGTGAGAAATGATGATGCTGTAAAAAAAAAAAAATAAAAAAAAAATAAAAAATGTAAAGTGTGGTATACATACATACAGTTTTATTTAACATTCTATATTTCTGTGCACAGGTATTTGGATAAAACCAAATTCAAATTTCAATCTCTCTCTCTCTCTCTCTCTCTCTCTCTCTCTCTGTTTCTCCTGCTATCTCTCTCATTCATCTCTTAGACTGAGGCAGTGTAATCTATCAGAGTTATCCTGTGAGTCCCTGTCCTCTGTCCTGTGTTCAAACTCAACCCTGATAGAGCTGGACCTGAGAGACAACGACTTGGGGGATTCAGGAGTGGAGCGACTCTCTGCTGCACTGGGGGACCCTCGCTGTGCCTTGCAGGTTTTGGGGTGAGAGGCTCACATATTGATGTAAGCAAACCCTTTTGAATTGAGTATGGCACCCTAACTCATTCCAACTGTTCTCTGCAGGCTGTCTGGTTGTCTGGTCACAGAGGAATGCTGTGCTTCTCTGGATTCAGCTCTGAGGTCAAACCCCTCCCACCTGAGAGAACTGGACCTGAGCTACAATCACCCAGGAGACTCTGGAGTGAAGCTGCTCTCTGCTAGACTGGAGGATCCACACTGTAGACTGGATAAACTCAAGTTAGTGTAATATGTTATGTGTACACTATTTAGTTACTTTAATATTCCTTTAATATTCCTCTGCATATTATGATTATTTCTTGACATGAACTATTTCTATTAAAACAATACAGTGTGGACTTGTGTGGAGAGTGCAGGATCAAACCAGGCCTGAGGAAATGTGAGTCTGACTGATGTGTAATATGATATACAGGGTTTCTTCAGTTTGACATTTCCTTTAAAACAATGAGAAAGTACCGTCAGCTGAACAGAAAAACATTTAACTTTCCTATTTCCCTGGCTCCTCATTGTGCATGTGTGTCTTCTACAGATTCCTGTGAGCTCACCCTGGACCCAGATTCTGCACACATTGACCTGAGGCTGTCTGAGGATAGGAGGACAGTGTTGTGGAGAGAGGACAATGCTAACAGTCAGAGTAGTGCTAGCATAGGAAACGAAGCTAACAATGCTAACAGTGGGGATGGTGCTAGCATAGGAAACGAAGCTAACAATGCTAACAGTGGGGACGGTGTTAGCATAGGAAACGAAGCTACCAGAGGGGAAGAATCAAATAAATGGATTGATCCATCAATTTGTACAAGATCCCTGTCTGTGCATTGTACCAAGGGTTTATCTACTGGACGTTTCTACTGGCAGGTGGAGGCCACAGGATGGTTTGATATTGGGGTTATTATCAACGAAAACAATAGTATCTACAATATGTATGACCTCGTGGTAATATGTATGACCTTTATGGTATAATGATGTCATGCCATAGTGTTGTGAGGACAGAGGAAGAATTAAGAAATGAGTGGTTTGGGGCCATGAAGTCTACATTCCATTATGTCAAGGTAGATTAGTGATGTTTAGGATAGCATAAGTGATGTTTAGTATACTGACTTGGGGTAAAAAGTGATGAACATCAAAGACAGGGAGTGCCCATGGAGACTTGTCAAATGTATGTGAAAGGAATGAGAACCAAAAGGCTATATAAGATAGAGGGTCTTCTTTGTCTAGTTAGTTCAACTGACGAAGGGCAAAGCCATGTCCGTTTGTTAGATGAACCCACAAGCTCGTGATTCTATAAATGCTTGGTATGAAATCTCCACAGAATGTCTAAGAATATCCTTGCATCCTTGATTCTTTGATACCTGAGAAACTCATCATAACAACCTAGAATAGTATAAAAGTAATCCTTCTACCCCCCCCCCCCCCCCCCCACCCACCCCATGAAAATAAAAATAAAAAGTTGTTGTCCCACTCGCTATCCTAAGTTGAATGCACCAATTTGTAAATCGCTCTGGATAAGAGTGTCTGCTAAATGACGTAAATGTAAATGTAAATGTTGCCTGTAGTTTTATAATTTATTTTAAAATAGCTGTATGGGATTTTTAAAGTACTACGTGGCCCTGCACCTGAATACATGTCTGACATGCTTTTAAGATACTGTATGTGCCCGGTCGGTCCCTCAGATCCTCTTTTAGTTGTTCCAAAGGTGAGAACCAAAACGTTTGGTGAGGCTGCCTTCAGCCACTATGGTCCTGGCCTTTGGAACAGCCTGCCGGAGGATCTGAGGGCCTCAGAAACTGTAGACAGTTTGAAGAGCTTAAGACATACCTTTTTAGCCATGCTTCTGCTTAGTCATACTATCTGTTGTATATATCTTATTTATTTTCATTTATTTTAATGCATTAGTCTCTCATGTCCACTGTTATTGTTTTACTATTTTAATTTGTCTAATTTATAAAACCTATTTGTGTCTTTCTAACCTTTTATTTTATTTGCTAAGCACTTTTGAAATGCATAATCTGTAAGAAATGTGCTCTGAAAATAAAGTTTGATTTGGTTTTGATCAGGAACATATCCCACAGTAGAGCCATTCAACCACAAATTTACATTAATATGCAAAGTGTCTCAAAAGATTTCGTACATATTTACTAGTGTGTAATGCAGTAATACTGTGATTAATAAGTACTTAATAAGTACTTCTCAAACAGCTTAATAGTCTGGATAATTAATTAATAAAAATGTTATTTCAAGCATTATGAATTTCAAGTTATATGAAAAACACTAATGAAACCAGTTTTTTTGTTGGGGTTCAGATCCCCTTTATTTTTATTATTAAAAATAGGCAGTTCAAAGGAAAGGTGGAGATGGTGGAGAAATTCAGATGCAGAGTGTGGCCCAGAGTTGTGTGTGTGTGTGTTTGTGCTTGAGTCACTCCTCTTTGGGGAGGCTGATGGTGCATGTGAAGAACTTCAACACACGTCGGAAGAATCGCAGAACGCCATTTTTCTTCCGCTTCTTTGTTTCGCTGGACACCTTTGCCACTGAGTTCAACGCCTCGGTCACTCCGCTGCTCACCTCAGGACAGCTCTCAGTAGATAGCTGCATCACCTTGCTGAGGCCATTTCCAGTGTTCAGAAGGTTTTCAGCAGCCGCTGTCTTCTTTTTGTCACTGGACACCTCTTCCACTGCGTTTGGTGCCTCAGGCACCTCACTGAACACCTCAGGACTTCCCCTGCACACCTCAGGACCTCCATTGAACACTTCAGGCACTCCACTGCACATGTCAGGCACTCCACTGCATACCTCGGGTCCTCCACTGAACACCTCAGGCACTCTGATGCACACCTCAGGACTGCTGCACACCTCAGGACGGTTCTCAGTGGATAGCTGCACAACCCTGCATAGGCCATTTCCTGTTTTTTCAGGACCTGTGCTGCACACCTGTGAACTTATGCTGCACACCTCAGGACCTCTGCTGCTCACCTCAGGACCTCTGCACCTCACCTCAGGACCTCTGCACCTCACCTCAGGACCTCCGCTTCTCACCTCAGGACCTCTGCACCTCACCTCAGGACCTCCGCTTCTCACCTCAGGCACGCTTCTGCACACTTCAGGACCTCTTCTGCACACCTCAGGACCTCTGCTGCACACCTCAGGCACTCTGCTACACACCTCAGGACCTCTGCCACACATCTCTGGAAGGCTCTCAGTGGATCCGAAATAGGACTAAATAGACAATGCAGAGCAATGAAAGAGTAAGAACAAAACAATATCTGTCCTTTTTCACAAAACATACCACAGACATCTAAAGTCAAAATGTATAGAAGCTCATTTGTAATATTGTCCAGTTTGAGACAACTCTGATACACCCAACTTGGAAAGACACTTACGAAACAGGCTTCTTGTTCCTTACCTTTGGTAGTTCTGCAATCATATCATAGAATTTTCGGATTAACTTCAAACGCTCCTCTTTCAGAAGCTGGATGTCTCCGTCGGTAGCAGTGTCCACGATGACATTTGGTATCCTTAATTCATCCTGAACTCTCTGGCCACTGAGCAGGATAACTCTCTCTGTCTCTGTTTCCTGTAATTCCAGGCCCCTCTTTGCATCCCAAGTCTATGTAACAACATAATATGTCATTAAAAGACTGTTGATGTACCAGGTGAGACTGGACACTGGTCCATCATTGAAATGATGGGGAAAATTATGAATTTGAACTGATAGCTATTGTTTTTCTCTGGGTACAAAAATGAGCTTGCTGATATTTGAAGTGCTTTACAGTGGGTGTACTGTTTGCTCTACATAGTCCTCACCAATTCAGCTACAGAGACCTTCCTCCATCTCTTCCATGTCTCTGCCTCACGCCTTCATGTGAATATGGAAATGTATCAGACTGTGTCTGTCTACACTATCTATCAAACTATTGCTATCATCTAATATATTTTGATACATTCAGGTTATTATTTGGCCTTGTGTACTGATGTGATAAACTCAAGTTACCTAAATGAAGTATAAAGTTTCGTACTTCGTATTTAAAAATAGTCTGAGAACACTGCACTTACTCCAGGAAGACTCTTTTCCCTGCCAGGAGCCAGGCCTTCATTGGTCTCAGAGGGAGGTCCAGTGGGAGCCTTCCCTGGGCTTTCAGCATACAGAATTGCCACTTGAGCATTTTCTGCAATAGAGTCTTCAATTAGTGACTTAACCAGTTAGAATGTGGCAATCAGAGAGTGATATGAATTGGTTCATGGCAAAAACTTACTGCTCCTCCATGGAGAGTGATGAGGCCTTATTGATTATTAATTGTTGTTGGCCAAAACCCTGCAGAAAGAGCGAGGGTTACTGAGCACAGTACCCAACACCAGATGTCTACAGCAGTACATCTATCTTTTATTAATTCATGCTGGAAAAAGTTATCTAAATGGGAAGAATATACATTATACCTTACATAGAACAAGACCATGCAATATAAGCAATGAAAATGCAGATGAGATTAATGAGATCTTAATTATGATGAGGAAGCAAGTCATCTTAGATTGTCGATAAATTGGTTGTATATCTAATAGATTCGATATGATCCAAGTAACGTTATTTTTCTCAAATGTCGAAAGCGTGCAATATCGGTCATTCTCATTATGGGAACCCCTACTTACCTTACTGAGAACAATAAAAAATATTGATTGACTTGAATGAAGAATGCGCGTTTGCTATAGATATACTGTAGGTTGGTTGTGATTGTGAATAACTTAACCTCTGAGTGATACACACAGAATTAGGAATTAGAATGTATGCTATTGGGCATTGTGACGCGTATATAATTATAATCTAGATTCGATTTCTATGGTGACGAGTTCCTTACTGCGGACAGAGTGCGTAATTTCTGAGCACATTTATTTGTCCTGTTGTATCATTTGCCCCGGGCAAATCCTATTTCTCCCTAATGAATACACATCCTATAACATTTTTAGGCGATGTCACGGGAAAAAAACGTATTTTATGATGGTTTATTGGCATTGAAAGAAAAATACATAAAACATGCAATACAGTATTCAAATGTGTTGGTTAATACATCTCTTCAAAGTTGAAGACAATAGGCAATTTAAAGGTGGCTATATGAAAGAAATTACAGAATCAATCAATACAATTTACACTATGCCTAGATATCAACAAAATAAAATAAAATCAAATTGTATTTGTCACATGCGCGGAATACAACAGGTGTAGACATTACAGTGAAATGCTTACTTACAAGCCCTTAACCAACAACGCAGTTAAAAAAAAAAAGTGTTAAGTAAAAAATAATAATAAATAAAATAATGAAAGAGCAGCAGTAAAATAACAGGAGCAAGGCTAAATACAGGGGATACCTGTACTGAGTCAATGTGTTGGCACAGGTTAGTCGAGGTAATTGAGGTAATATGTACATTAAAGTGACTATGCATAGATAATAAACAGAGAGTAGCAGCAGCGTAAAAGAGGGGGACAATGCAAATAGTTCAGGTAGCCATTTGATTAGCTGTTCAGGAGTCTTATGGCTAGGGGTAGAAGCTATTAAGAAGCCTTTTGGACCTAGACTTGGCACTCCGGTACCGCTTTCCATGCGGTAGCAGAGAGAGCAGTCTATGACTAGGGTGGCTGAAGTCTTTGACAATTTTTAGGGCCTTCCTCTGACATGGCCTGGTATAAAGGTCCTGGATGGCAGGAAGCTTGGCCCCAGTGATGTACTGGGCCGTACGCACTACCCTCTGTAGTGCCTTGCGGTCGGAGGCCGAGCAGTTGCCATATCAGGCAGTGATGCAACCAGTCAGGATGCTCTCGATGGTGCAGCTGTAGAACAAATCTATTCAGTCTCCTGAGGGGGAATAGGCTTTGTTGTGCCCTCTTCACGACTGTCTTGGTGTGTTTGGACCATGATCGTTTCTTGGTGATGTGGACACTAAGGAACTTGAAGCTCTCAACCTGCTCCACTACAGCCCCGTCGATGAGAATGGGGGCGTGCTCTGTCCTCTTCTTTTTCCTGTAGTCCACAATCATCTCCTTTGTCTTGACCACTTTGTCTTGACCATACGGCCAGGTCTCTGACCTCCTCCCAATAGGCTGTCTCATCGTTGTCGGTGATCAGGCCTACCGCTGTTGTGTCGTCTGCAAACTTAATGATGGTGTTGGAGTCATGCCTGACCATGCAGTCATGGGTGAACAGGGAGTACAGGAGGGGACTGTGCACGCACCCCTGAGGGGCCCCCGTGTTGAGGATCAGCATGGCAGATGTGTTGTTACTAGGGGTGTAACGATCCATCTACTACATCGATGTATCGATTTATATTTCTATGATCCAACTACATCGATCTGTGCTCGGCGAGTTGGCCTTTTGGACAACATATATCGATCTAACATCGTTTTAAAATGTAATAAATCGATTGTATCGATGCTAGGAAATAACCCATTGGATTTAAGCACGTCAGATTTCTTATGCAGGGGTGCACATAACTGGTACGCAGGTACGCAAGCGCGACAAAAATCAGGAATGCGTTATGCCACTTGTGTTACTACGCGCCTTTGCGTACTTGACCGATCTTCTCATCTAACCTTACACATGACATGTTGCTTGTCAACTACTGTCAGGGATGTCCAAAAAGCAACAGACATTAAGCAGCTTCTTTGGCGTTTCGCCACCTACAAAGAAACGCCAACTGGAGCCAAGTGGCTCCAAGATGTGCAGTGGCTTGAAGCTAACGATGAGCGCACTGAAATGTGGTGCAAGATTTGCCACTCAAATCCACATCTAGCAGACAAAACAGGTGCATTTTATAAAGGCTCAAAGAATTTCAACCATCCTTTATTTGACAAACATGAAAAGAGCAAGGAGCACACGAATGTAGCGCAAGCCATTGCTAAACAAGCTAGCCGAGAATAAATGTCCAGTTGCCCACTTGCCAGATGGCGAGACAAGCTGAATGAAGAACAGCGGCAAGCTCTGTTTAATATTTTTCTCCTCACCTTCCATGAAGCTAAACACGCACGTCCCACGTCTTCCTATTCTGAGGATGTTCCTTTACTGAAGCGGCTAGAAGTAAATGTCGGAGGTGCATATCATTCACGTGAAGAGGTCACACGGATCATGCAGAGCATCGCTCACACCATCAGCGGGGAGTTACGAGCCAAGTTGCAGTCTGCTGAATTTTTGTGGGCTGCTTTTTGATGGATCTGAGGACATCACAAAAACTGAGCAGGAAATCGTTTACAGTGTGTCTGTGTCCAGCAACGGAGAGTTTACTTCGGACTTTATTGGACTGATTGAATTGGGTGCTGACCGAACCGCACAGGCCATAACAGACGGACTTGTGAGACTTTTCCAGGACACAGGCTTGGATGACTGGACAACAAAGTTGGTCGCTGTGTGCACAGACTGCTGCTGTCAACGTGGGTATCTACAACGGCGTTGTGCCAAAACTCCGGCAACTTGCTGCGGTTGGAGACTCCCTTGTGCACATTCTGTGCACCGCACACACACTGGAGAATTGCGCGAAATCAGCTGATCGCAACGTTCCTTACTGTGAGACATTTAATCGCTCTGTGGTCAAGCTGCTGCAGTTTTATTTACAAAAAGGTGGAGCAAAAAAAACTGCTGCACTGAATAAGCTATGTGAAGAAAATGGGATCTCCTTTGTGAAACTGGGTAAGTTTCATAATATCAGATGGTCTGCATGGAGACATGAAACACTGTTAAAAATATCAAGACTATTGCCAGCCATTAAAATGCAACTGGTTACGAGTGATAACAGTGACTTGCAGCATATCTGCACAGAGCGTTTTCAGTGCTTTCTGTCAAACATGCTTGACATTTGCAACATTTTGAACACCACATCCATTAGGTTTCAGAAGGAAAAGCTGACCATTGGAGAATGTAAGGATGAACTCATGGTGGCCATTGGACAGTTCACACTTCTGCTTGATGGTGAAAGCCATAGGGCACACACGGTTTCCAATGCTGATGCTGACAGAGACAATACTCAGGGGGTTAATTGAAGAGTTTGAAATCAGATATGACTCCCTCAAGTCATGTGATCATTTCTTAGTATTTGATCCTTCAACATGGCCTCAGGAAATGCAAGACCTCCACAGTTTTGGAAACACAACAGTTTGCAGCATTCTCAAGAAATATGAGGCCACCTTGCAACTTGACAAAGATACCACTGTGACAGAATGGATGCGCTTAAAGCAGGCAGGAAAACGCCTGGGAGCCACTTCTGTGTATGACTTGGTCCAAATAGTAAGTACAAGTAACCCAGATGCTTATTCCAACATCAACAAGGTGGTTAAGCTGTCTCTTACACTGCCTTTAAGCATTGCAGATTGTGAGAGGGGATTCTCACATCTCAACATTATAAAAACCAAGTACAGATCTTGTCTGTCACATGCTCGTCTCTCAGCACTGATGCACATTCACCTGTCAAAGCAGACCACAGAGACATTTGACCCAAAGCCTGCTGTTGACCTGTGGATGGAGACAGCTAATCGGAGGCTCAACCAAGGACAGGGAGGTGCATCTGCAGCATCTTCATCATCTACCATGCAGGAAGCTGAAGCAGAGGACAGTGGTGGTGGCACTGAGGAGGACAGTGGTGGCAGCACTGAGGAGGACAGTGATGGCAGCACTGAGGAGGACAGTGGTGGTGGCACTGAGGAGGACAGTGGTGGCAGCACTGAGGAGGACAGTGATGGCAGCACTGAGGAGGACAGTGGTGGCGGCACTGAGGAGGACAGTGGTGGCGGCACTGAGGAGGACAGTGAAGAAGACTGCACTTATTAAGACCACGCTACATATATGGTGAGTACCAAACACCATCTGCTGGTACTCACCTGAGTAACTCACTGAAAAAGTTATGTGCACCCCTGTTTATATGGATGTTTTTTCTTAGCACTTTTAATGATAAAGGCTTTAAACATTACTCGATTCAGTCTGCCTGTCCGTGACGTCATCGCGCCAGCAGCAGCGCAAAGGCGCCAAGACAACAAAACATAGCATGGCGGACGACAGAGGAGAAGCCGACGAGCGAGAAATTATCAAGCCACCATTGCGGTCCTTACAAGAAACAGGAATCTAGGAAACTTCACCTGCACTGTCCAATATCCAGGTATTTATTTCAGTCACACTGGTTGAATTTTTGGCTAAAAGGTTACTGAATCGATTTCAAGTCACTGAATCGTTTCGGATTGTATCGTTCTAAATGAACCAATATCGTCCTTGAATCGTATCGACAACCACGAATCGTGATACAAATCGAATCGTTGTTAAAACGAATCGTTACACCCCTAGTTGTTACCTAACCTTACCACCTGGTGGTGGCCCGTCAGGAAGTCCAGGATCCAGTTGTAGAGAGAGGTGTTTAGTCCCAGGGTCCTTAGCTTAGTAAAGAGCTTTGAGGGCATTATGGTGTTGAACGCTGAGCTGTAGTCAATGAATAGCATTCTCACGTAGGTGTTCCTTTTGTCCAGGTGGGAAAGGGCAGTGTGGAGTGCAATAGAGATTGCAACATCTGTGGATCTCTTGGGGTGGTATGCAAATTAGAGTAGGTCTAGGGTTTCTGGGATAATGGTGTTGATGTGAGCCATGACCAGCCATGACCTTCAGGCTCTGATCAGACCCTACACCCAAACGAGGGCACTACATTCATCCACCTCTGGCCTGCTAGACCCCCTACCTCTACGGAAGCACAGTTCCCGCTCAGCCCAGTCAAAGCTATTCGCTGCTCTGGCACCCCAATGGTGGAACAAGCTCCCCCACGACGCCAGGACAGCGGAGTCACTGACCACCTTCCGGAGACACTTGAAACCCTACCTCTTTAAGGAATACCTGTGATATGATGTTTTTATGGTATAATGATGTCATGCCATAGTGTTGTGAGGACAGAGGAAGAGTTAAGAGATGAGTGGTTTGGGGCCATGAAGTCTACATTCCATTATGTCAAGGTAGATTAGTGATGTTTAGGATAGCATGAGTGATGTTTAGTATACTGACTTGGGGTAAAAAGTGATGAACTTCAAAGACAGGGAGTGCCCATGGAGACTTGCCAAATGTATGTGAAAGGAATTAGAACCAAAAGGCTATATAAGATAGAGGGTCTTCTTTGTCTAGTTAGTTCAACTGACGAAGGGCAAAGCCATGTCCGTTTGTTAGATGAACCCACAAGCTTGTGATTCAATAAATACTTGGTATGAAATCTCCACAGAATGTCTAAGAATATCCTTGCATCCTTGATTCTTTGATACCTAAGAAACTCATCATAACAGATTGGCGTCTAAATGAACAGGATGCAGTTCACAGCTCAACTAACAGGTAAGCAGACTTTCATTTTTTGAATTCTGTCAAAATCTGCTTATCTGTGGTAAAGCTGAGCTGTAACGAACTGTAAAAAGCAATATTTTTAAATGGGGACGATGAGTGGTGTTGAATGATGTAAAGGGATGTAAGGAGAAATATTAAATTACACAATGACATGATGCTATGATTCAAAACAAGGTGTGTTTATAGTAATTAGCATAAATTGGTAAAGAGAGACTCTGATGTGTAGTATCATCATGGGAGTAAATTAGGTTATGAGACTCTGATGTGTAGTATCATCATGGGAGTAAATTAGGTTATGAGACTCTGATGTGTAGTATCATCATAGGAGTAAATTAGGTTATGAGACTCTGATATGTAGTATCATCATAGGAGTAAAATAGATGGAGCTCTGATGTGTTGTATCATCATAGGAGTAAAATAGATGAAGCTCTGATGTGTAGTATCATCATAGGAGTAAAATAGATGAAGCTCTGATGTGTAGTATCATCATAGGAGTAAAATATATGAAGCTCTGATGTGTTGTATCATCATAGGAGTAAAATAGATTAAGCTCTGATGTGTTGTATCATCATGGAAGAATTCATGAAATAGAGAGATGTGTAGTATCATTATGAAAAGCGATAAACGTCTTTGGTAGACGAACGTAGAAAGATGCGAGGTTCGAGTCCTCAGGGATAAACGTCTTTGGTAGACGAACGTAGGAAGATGCGGGGGTCGAGTCCTCAACATGACGAGATTATAAAATAGAATCCTTGCTATAGGTTCGAGGCCTTTGATGTGAAAGATTCATCATAAAGTTCATAAAATAGTTTTGAGGCCTTTGATGTTGTCACGGTTTACTAAGCCAGAACCCAGAAGCAGACCAGGACAAGGTGAGTTGAAACGAAGGTGAGTATTTATTTAACAGATTCAAAAAAACGATGCAGAATAATCCAGGGGACAGAGCGGGCGGCGGAGATGAGTTGGTGGAGGTGCAGTGGCAGATCCAATAATGGCTCGGCAGCCGCCGACAACCAGGCAGGGGTTGGGTGAAGGTTCCGGGAGATTGACTGTAGATAGAAACAAAACGGAGGTAAGTACACGGCAAGACAACAAGGTGCAAAACAACAAAACTAACGCTATAAACTCAAAGGCTGATACGCTGACAAACATACTGTTCATGGCTAACGATCCGGCAGGGAATGGATGTCAGGTCAGAGCTTATGAAGGGTGATGATCAGGACCAGGTGTGCAGATCGCTGATGAGATGCAGGTGCGGGTAATAGGGAGATCTCCCGCCTAGCAACGTCGCCCGGCAACCAGGCAGGGAGCGTTCAAGAACCTTCAGGAACAGGAGATTTAGAGCAGAAAAAATGGCAACATAGGCAGGAACCGACTCAGGACGCAGGGTTCATGACAGATGTGAAAGATTCATCATAAAGTTCATAAAATAGGTTTGAGGCCTTTGATGTGAAATATTCATCAAAAAGTTCATAAAATAGGTTTAAAGCCTTTGATGTGAAAGAATCATAATAAAGTTCATAAAATAGGTTTAAGGCCTTTGATGTGAAACAATCACCATAAAGTTCATAAAATAGGTTTAAGGCCTTTGATGTGAAAGATTCATCATAAAGTGTTAGTCGGGAAGAGGTTCAAGGCCTCAACCGTGTTATACAAGCCCTGTCACAATAAGTACTGTGGATGAATTACGCAAAAGGGCTAGGAGATGGAGCCAATGACAGGTAACATATTGAATCATAGCACCAAAAATGACATTTAAAGGCGAACTACATTTAAAAAAAAAACATTATCAGAAGTGGATTTGATGCAAGTATTTAAATTACTAACACTGAAAGTTACTAACATTGCATGGGTGATAAAGAATATCCTCAGAAGAGTATTTATAAGGGGTAAATAGAGCTTGATGTTATTGTAGAAAGTAGTGGAAGAGTCTGAGTTTTCTGGGACAGGAACGGCAGTGTCCTTGGAAATTACAGTCTGTTTTTTTTTGGTTCCGCTGAGAGAATGAAGGAGAGGCTGATTTGGGTTGAATGAGGATTGTTAAACTAACTGAAGGGATTATTTCATGTGAATATATAGAACTTTCTAACGTTCTATAAGGAGTTGTGACGATTTGGAAATGGTAATGACAAAATCATAATTAGAGTGCCATGTCTGTATTATATTTTTTCACTCAAACGTAGACATGCGTCGTGGGTGAAGAAAGTAATAAATATGGGTTTTCTAAGTTTATACCGTTGTTGGATCATGTGATAGTGGAATAAACTGACCATAAGTAATGTTGTTTCAGACGTAATGTATAATAATGTACAAAGCAAATAGAGGGTTCAATTGAAATAATTATCATGGTAGAGCTAACGTAGTACAGTGAGGGAACTTCATTTTGTATCAGAGGGTCAGATGAGAAATCATTGTAATGGCGCTATTGGTGGAAATCTATTTATCATTTCAAGGCATGGAGTATCAATCTGCATTTCTGAGTGTACATTCCACTGCTGATGTGTTGATTGAATGGGTACGACGGAGTATTTGGTTTGGTGATGTTGAATGTATGATTTGAAGCGTGTGTGGTTTAAATAGCAGGACTCTTGTAGCTCGTTTGGTGGAGAATGGTGCTTGCAACGCCAGGGTTGTGTGTTCTATTCCCAAGGTGGGCTGGTATAAGTATAACAATGTAAGAGCTTACTAATTGTGGGTCGCTTGGGATACGAGCGTCTGCTAAATGACTAAAATGTAAAAATGTTAACGAGTATGGAGAGAAGAGTGCGTGATAGTACATTTTTTTGGCATTTGAATAAGGTTTTGATAGATTAAATGAGTGAGAATGGTGGAATATGTCTATAAATAAATTGGATCGTGATAAATGGATGATTTCAATATATGATGGTAAACTACAGCAAGTGTTTGGTGTTACTTGTAGCCTACTTAGAAAGGATAGTTGACTAGATCTCATTCATTCTGTAAATGGCGGAGTGATG
Source organism: Coregonus lavaretus (assembly GCF_964263955.1). Classification (NCBI taxonomy): domain Eukaryota; kingdom Metazoa; phylum Chordata; class Actinopteri; order Salmoniformes; family Salmonidae; genus Coregonus; species Coregonus lavaretus. Next base: position 307,992 of record NW_028165496.1, on the reverse strand, counting down.
GTTTCATTGCGTGGCTATGATTTTAGTTGATAAACTGAACCAAACATGATGTTACTATGGCAATTTAGGATGGTTAATGTTGTTAAGTTAGTTTTTAAACCCTATGATAGAGGTAAATGCAGAACGTTGTTTGAAAGTGTGTTTTATTAGGACTGGTAGTAAAAATGGAAGAATTTCCATTTTTGTCTGCGGGTATTAAACATACATTGGGGCTTGCTGAAACGTGAGAGCGCTGAAATGGACATTATGGGTTACGTTAGGTGTACAAGGATTGCGTATTTTGTAGGAAGTCATAGGACGTTGAATATTATCGGCAGGAAATGGCTAACTAGTTAGCGGTGAGAGCTAGTGCGGTTTTCATTGGGTGACGTCACTTGCTCTATGAACTGGAAGTAGTTGCTATGCAAGGGCCGCGGCTTTTGTGGAGCGACGGGTAACGGTGCTTCGAGGGTGACTGTTGTCGATGTGTGCAGAGGGTCCCTGATTCGAATCCAGTAAGGGATAGAAAGCAAATCTTTTACATTGATGCTATTGACGTGAATTACTGGTTTCATTGATAACATTATAGGAAAGATGTTGTCCTACCAATCCATGTCAGATAGGATAACATAGTAATTAAAATTGCATATCGGTGAATGGATGTTTTATTGGTTTTGACTATAACTTTAAATTAATTTCTCATCTGTTGAGGTACTGTTATGAGGAAAATTAGCGGTAGAGTATGATAGATATTGTAGAGGGTTTAAAAAGTAAGTAATTTAATTGGTTGATGAGACAGGTTGACTTGATGTTGAATGGGATTGTTTAATAGAAGTAATTATTTCTATTTAGGAGAATGAGAATATGTTATTAAGTAGTATTGCTTTGTGGAGACGATTTACAAATGAAGAACATGTCTAGATAGTTGAATAAGGAACGATATTTGATAATTGATCATTTTTTAATTACATTATATAGTTTGTTTAAACAGCCGTGTGTTATGCAAATGGTTCATTACTTCAGATAACGATAATCTGTTTATGGTACGTTGAATGATGGGAGATAGTTGTTGTTGTTGGCATGATGGATTAAGTAGACATCTTTTTATGGGTTTTGGATTATGAAACAATAGGTTTATATTTTAATAACATCAATGCAACAGTTTGCAATGATTAAATTACTAAAAAGGGGTTATAGGTTTATAGTGGAAGGTGTACTTAACTTAATAAAACGTGTTATTATCTAGTGTCTTCTAAGTGGGAGTTTTTTTTCCTGGATTGATGGAAGTCTCCTATAATATTATGTTAGGGGTAAAGTCGGACACAACGTATCAATTTTTTTTAATCGATAATGGGGATAAGATATCTAGTCTTACTTAAGAGGAGTACTGCTAAATGGCATATTATATATTATTATATTATTATATATATTATATATTATATTATATATAATATTATATTATTATATTATATACATTATTGTATTGGATAATGTATGAAATTGGACATTTAGAGGGAAGTTAGGAACATTAAAAGGGGTAGCTGATATTTTCTATGTTGTTGATACAGAAAATGATAACGGTTTGTTTGATGTGGGATCACAAGGAGCAGATGTAGGGGTTCAATAATCATGCTGAGATTTAAAGAGGATATGATCTGAAGGGTGATCAATTCAACAGAATCATTGTAAACTCAGAGGAATTTTGAGTGGTTTTAATTTTGTGAAAGGTTTTATATAATATTTTTATGGAGTAGTTATGAGGAGTGAGATTGATACAAATGATTATTGATGAGATAGGACTGTGGATGTATGTATCATGTTTTGTGTGTAATTACTATCTTTGGATTGTTGATTATATGTTAACAACATGTATACTTTCTATTCCAGGAGAAAGGGCATTTCTTTATCTCATTGGAATATTGCCCAGAGCTAGGGTGGAACTAGTTAGTAAAATTAAGTAGTCTTGTTTTTAGGTTGTAATAGGGAGCTACCAAATTAAATAAAGCCTGGCCATGTTTGTTTTATTTGTTTTCCAAATGGGTTTTTCAAATAAACACACAACTCACCTAGGATGATGTTATAAAAGGTTGTTATTTTTATTTAAGGGGATTTCAACAGGTCAAAGGTGATACGTCTTAAAGGAGCACACACAATGACTTTTTATTTTTATTTTTGACTGAGTTTTGGGTATACATGATTTCTTATGAGAATAAATGTCATGAGGATTTTATGTAAACTTGGGGTACATAACATTTATTAGATCTTTTGAATGTTGGTAATGATTAGTATACTATCAATTCGTTGAATGATTTCAATGACCTCTGAACTCTGTTCTGACTTGCTGGTGTGATTTGATCATCCACACTAGTAATCCGAGAAACAAGGGCTGAGAAATGTAAGATAGTTCATTTTACTGAGTTGAGGGTAATTTATTATAACTGATTGTGGTTTATAATTTGATTTTAATATATATGATTTGGGCTAGATAATAACAAGGGAGAGAGAGAGCTATCCTGAATGAGGGATAACTGTTGATAGTTATGTATACTAATCTTGGATTACTTTACGGGATAGAAGTAAATGGAGGTATTATCAAAGGTTGTCTTTTTAATTTCATTTTTTTAGGGTTTAATTAACAATGTTGGTGTTTTGTTTTCGAAAGCATGAATCACGTTGTGACTCATGTGTTCAAAAAAGGGGGTAGTATTGATGGTATGAGGATTTCTTGGTATATTTGCATATTGTATTAAGAATATGAGCAGTAGAAAGTCATGTGTTATGGGTTAGATTAAATGTTTTAGGGGAAAATGTATTTGTGGTATAAGGCAGAATTTAGAGGAGGCCTTTCTATGACATTAGTGACTATAACAAGATGCAAGAATGTGCACTTCCTAATCTAAAAGGCTTATCAGGAAGGATAAGAAGAAAGGTTGAAGTAGCATGCTGTGTCTCAACTAACAATGTTATCCAGACTTTCTTTAGAAAAGGTGATGGCTTCTCTGACAGACCTACCGGGAGAATCTGGACATTTTTTGCAACTTGGAGACTATGTGGTGGTAAAGGATTAATGAAGTCATTGATGGACAACACCCAAGTGGGAAGGTTAGTAATAGGTGTTAATGGCTACCTTGATGGAGGGGCAAGTAAGAAAGAGAGATTCCTAGATCTATATGTAACATTGTAGGACTTTTCTAACACAAAGGAGGTATGGATAGAGGGGAGATTGAACAGGTATCATGTCAACCAATGATACAGAAGGCTACGATGAAATTGACGATTAGAGATGAGGATACTGTTGATGACAATTATCAGGTGATAGAGGACGACGTTTGAGGAATGACAATGATGAGATGTGGGTTATGGCTGAGTACCTGAGTGGAGAAACAGAGTTATATACCTCCAATAATTTCAAGATTTTTCAGATTTTTCAGCAATCAACTGACTGTCATTCCATTCGGTTATATGTATTTAAATGTTAGGCTATGGTTCAACCCAGCACTCAGAGAAACAAACACGACAAAGGGAGTGGAAGAAACAAAAATATTTAATAAAAGTTAAAATTGTCTTAGTCCAAAAAACAACTGAAGTAAAGGAACAGAGTGGGCTAGTCGGCTCCGGAGGAAGGAGAGGCTGAGGCAGGCAGGCAGGCAGGCAGGCAGGCAGGCAGGCAGACCGACAGGCAGGAAGGCAGGCAGGTTGGGAGGTATGTCCGAAACGCTCTGGTAAGAACAACGATCTGGCGCCGGTGGAGAGCCATGCCCCGGAATATGTAGTGCAGGTTGATTAGAGAATAGGATGCAGCTGCGTAGGCAGGAATCACTGGAAACAACCCGCAGCTGCACAGGAGAGGCAGATCCTGAGCACGCCCCCTGATCCACTCCAGACACACCCACATAAAGGGGACAAACACACATACAGATACAACAGACACAGAGGGGACAAAACAAGGAGGAAGGGAAACAGAAAAGGGAGAGACAAGCTGCCCACATAACAGTACCCCCCCCTCAATGGTCGCCACCTGGCGACCCACCAGGCCTGTCCGGGTTGTCGTGATGGAAGTCCGTGATCAACTGAGGATCCAACACAAAACGCTTTGGGACCCAAGACCTCTCCTCTGGTCCATAACCTTCCCAATCGACTAGGTATTGGAGACCCCTACCCCGCCTCCGAGAGTCCAGTAGCCTACTGACGGTGTAGGCCGGATGGTCGTCAATGAGACGAACAGGTGGAGGTGGAACAGCCGGCGGACACAAAAGGCTGGAGGACACAGGTTTCAGTTGGGAGACGTGGAAAGTAGGGTGTATCTTCATGGCTGAAGGCAACTTCAAACGAACCGCAGCGGGGTTAATGATGGACTCCACCACAAACGGACCCAGGTACCGAGGAGACAGCTTGCGTGATTTGGTACGAAGAGGTACGTTCTTAGACGACAGCCAAACCTCTTGACCAGGATGAAACACAGGTGCGGGAGTCCTATCCTATCCGCTGTCATCTTGTTCCTGTCGGTGGTCCGAAGCAACGCTTCCCGAGCATCGCGCCACACTCTCTGGCAGCGGCGGAGGTTCTCCTGAACCGAAGGAACAGCCAATTCCTTCTCCTGAGCAGGAAACAGAGGGGGTTGATAACCCATGGTCACTTCGAAGGGTGAAAGACCAGTGGCAGAGGTGGTGAGGGAGTTGTGGGCGTACTCTATCCAAGGCAGATGTTTGGCCCAGGATGATGGATGTTGAGCAGCCACACAACGAAGGGTTGCTTCGAGGTCTTGATTGGCTCTTTCTGTTTGACCGTTGGTCTGGGGATGAAACCCTGAGGACAGACTAACGGAAGCACCCAAAGCAGAACAGAACACCTTCCAAACACGGGAAGTAAACTGTGGGCCTCTATCAGATACGATGTCCACAGGTATTCCATGGGGACGGAATACATGTTGGACTAGGAGGTCCGCTGTCTCACTGGCAGACGGTAATTTTGGTAATGCTATATAGTGAACAGATTTAGAGAATCTGTCCACAATGGTAAGTATAGTATCATTACCTTCAGACTTGGGTAGGCCGGTGACAAAATCCATGGCTATGTGGGACCAGGGACGGCTGGGAACTGGGAGGGGTAGCAGCAGCCCCGAAGGGGACTGATGGGAGGCTTTGCCCCGAGCACAAGTTGAACAGGCTGCCACAAAAGCCCGAACGTCAGTTTCCATTGAAGGCCACCAAAAATGTCTCCTAAGCAGCGTCAACGTGCGTCTCATCCCAGGGTGACCAGCAAAACGGGAGGTGTGAATCCACTGCAACACCTGAGACCGGACCGTCTCGGGAACAAAGAGTAGGTTGGGAGGTCCATCACCCGGTCCCGGGTCCGTGGCAAGTGCAGTCTTCACAAGAGACTCGATCTCCCACTGAACAGCCGCCACGACGCATGAGGAAGGCAGGACTGCCTCAGGCTCGCTGGTCTCCGAAGGGTCAGCAAACTGGCGGGACAAAGCATCTGGTTTAACATTTCTTGACCCCGGTCTGTATGTAAGAATAAAGTTAAACCTACTAAAAAACAGGGCCCATCTGGCTTGGCGTGAGTTGAGTCTCTTAGTGGCTTGGATGTAAGCCAAGTTCTTGTGGTCAGTCCAGACCACAAACGGCAGTTCAGCTCCATCCAGCCAGTGCCGCCATTCTTCCAGTGCTAGCTTGACCGCCAGCAGCTCTCGGTTTCCAACGTCGTAATTCCGTTCTGTGGGTGACAATTTTTTGGAGAAAAAAGCACAGGGGTGAAGCTTTTGGTCAGTGGGGGAGCGCTGGGAGAGGACGGCTCCCACACCTGAGTCCGACGCGTCCACCTCCACAACAAACTGCAGAGAGGTATTGGGGTGTATCAACACAGGGGAGGTGGAAAACAGTTCCTTCAAAACCCCTACCGCCTGCTCCGCCTCAGGGGACCACAAAAAAGGGACCTTTGGGGATGTGAGTCTAGTAAGGGGTGCCACCACTTTACTAAAACCCTTAATGAACCTACGGTAGAAGTTAGCAAAGCCCAAAAATCGTTGAAGTTGCTTACGGGTGGTGGGTATGGGCCATTCCGTCACTGCCCGGATCTTCTCGGGGTCCGCCTTCACCTGCCCGCTCTCAATGATGAAACCAAGGAACGATGTAGACTGTTTGTGGAACTCACACTTCTCTGCTTTGACGTACAGCTTGTTTTCCAAGAGCCGTTGAAGGACTTGACGGACGTGTGACTCATGCTCCTCGGGTGACTTGGAAAAAACAAGAATATCATCCAGGTATACAAAGACAAAACGGTTCAAAAAATCCCTCAGAACATCGTTCACCATGGCTTGGAAAACAGCAGGGGCGTTTGAGAGCCCAAAGGGCATGACCAAATACTCAAAATGTCCCAGTGGAGTGTTGAAAGCGGTTTTCCACTCATCTCCCTTACGGATCCGGACAAGGTGATAAGCGTTCCTGAGGTCGAGCTTGGAGAAAACTGTGGCGCCATGCAGAGGTTCAAAAGCAGAGTTGATGAGTGGAAGGGGATACTTGTTTTTAACAGTTATGTTGTTTAAACCCCTGAAATCGATACAGGGGCGTAACGACTTGTCCTTCTTTTCCACGAAAAAGAAACCTGCACCCAAAGGAGACGACGAGGGACGGATTATGCCCGAGACCAGAGAATCACCAATGTACTGCTCCATTGCCTCTCTTTCCGGTCGGGACAGATTGTATAAGCGACTAGAGGGCAAGGGAGCACCAGGAAGCAGTTCAATAGGGCAATCATAAGGCCTATGTGGTGGTAGAGACAGAGCCTTGTCCTTACTGAAAACCTCCGCTAAGTCATGGTATTCTTTGGGGACAGATGACAGATCAAGAGGAGCTGAGGGATGAGTTGGGTTACACTTAGTGGGGGGAACCGCTGACCTAAGGCACTCGGAATGGCAGTTAGTGCTCCAACTGAGAATGGTGTGACGTGTCCAATCAATTTGTGGGTTGTGAAGAGCCAACCAGGGGAAGCCAAGGATTAGTGAGGTAGCTGAGCCAGACATAACTCTTAGCTGAATGCTTTCACAATGATTGCCAGAAATCACTAGGGAAACGGGGGTGGTTTGATGAGTTATCTCCGCGAGGAGGCGCCCATCAAGGGCTGTGACCCGAATGGGGGTAGGTAGTGGCTCCATGGGGATACGAGCTTGTGTAACGAACTGGTGGCTAATAAAGTTATCTTCTGCACCTGAGTCTATGAGAGCTGAGAGTGGCAGGGAATGACTCTGGAAACGTAAGGTTACAGGTACTTGTAATCGGGGAATGATGGGTTCAGGATCTAACTCTGGGCTCGCAAGTAGACCCACCGTTACGAGCGAGCCTTGTCTTTTGGCCGCTTAGGGCATGTAGCCAGAATGTGTGTGGCGTCTCCACAGTACAGGCACTCACCCGCCTGGAGGCGCCGTTGCCGCTCTGCTGGAGGTAGTCGAGCTCGACCCACTTGCATAGGTTCCTCCTCTGTGCTCGGGATGGAATCAGGAACAAGAAGCTGCCGGCTCCGGGGAGGCGAGACTCGAGTGGTTGAAGGCTGGGGAACTCGTCCTCCTAGATGCGGCCGACCGCCTCTCTCCCGACGCCTCTCCCGCAACCGGTTGTCTAGCTTAATGGACAGGGAAACGAGAGAATGTAAATCATGTGGCTCGTCACGAGCAGCCAGTTCATCCTTAATGGCTTCATTCAAACCGTTTAGAAATGCTCCTTGAAGTGCCACATTGTTCCACTTGGAGTCCGCTGCCAAAGTCCAGAACTCAATAGAGTACTCAGCCACACTGTTAGAACCCTGCCTCAAATTAAAAAGTATCTTGGAGGAATTACCCACATGGTCAGGATGGTCAAAAACAGTCTTCAATTTAGCAGAAAAATCAGCGAAAGTCAATCCAGTCAAAGTTTGATTTGAGCACACCGCCTCAGCCCAAACCAGAGCTCTCCCTCTTAACAGCCCCAGAACATAATGTACCTTAGAGGAATCAGTAGAAAATGACAGTGGTCTCTGCCGAAAAATCAAGTCACACTGAAGCAAAAATCCCCGGCACTTGTCCAATTCTCCATTGAACGGTTCAGGCGACGTGACAGGGGGTTCCCGATGGAACGAAGCCTGCATCATGTCCGAGGAACCAACTTGGGGTGCATCAAACTGGGGGTCAGAGAGAGATGGAGAACTGATAACAGACAATTTAGAGACTTGTGTAGTTAACTGAGTCACCTGGTTCAGCAGTTGATGATTATTTTCCAAAAGAGTCCGAATCCGTTGGTCATGCTGTCCTAGCAACGTTCCTTGAGCCTGGATAGCTTGTTGGAAGCTGTCTTCGTTTGCCCCGTGCTGTCTCTCTGTTGGGTCCATGGCCAGATCGTTCTGTTAGGCTATGGTTCAACCCAGCACTCAGAGAAACAAACACGACAAAGGGAGTGGAAGAAACAAAAATATTTAATAAAAGTTAAAATTGTCTTAGTCCAAAAAACAACTGAAGTAAAGGAACAGAGTGGGCTAGTCGGCTCCGGAGGAAGGAGAGGCTGAGGCAGGCAGGCAGGCAGGCAGGCAGGCAGGCAGGCAGGCAGACCGACAGGCAGGCAGGCAGGCAGGTTGGGAGGTATGTCCGAAACGCTCTGGTAAGAACAACGATCTGGCGCCGGTGGAGAGCCATGCCCCGGAATATGTAGTGCAGGTTGATTAGAGAATAGGATGCAGCTGCGTAGGCAGGAATCACTGGAAACAACCCGCAGCTGCACAGGAGAGGCAGATCCTGAGCACGCCCCCTGATCCACTCCAGACACACCCACATAAAGGGGACAAACACACATACAGATACAACAGACACAGAGGGGACAAAACAAGGAGGAAGGGAAACAGAAAAGGGAGAGACAAGCTGCCCACATAACATTAAAGGGTTTATATAATAGAAATTGGGATGTATATTAGGAATTGGTATTAGGAATAATTGTTAAACCATAATAATTTGTCATATGGTGAATGTTTATAGGGATTTATTGGTTTAGAAATGAAATTAATTAAACTGTTGTGTTTTTGTCTTCTAGTGAGGTAAATACAGATGGTATCTTAATGCATAATAAGGGATAATTTGGCATAGAATGGTGTGAACCTATAAATAAGTAAAAGTAAGAAGACTGAAGTTATTTCTATTTTTGATATATTCATTTGCATATATTGTAACACCCATGTAATTTACAAAGTGTCACGGATCTTTGTATTTGTGGGGATGATGTCATGATGGTCACAATTTATTTCTATGTATGTTTTTTTTGATTGCATGTCTCAGAAATAGGGGTTATTTTAAAAGGGGGGATAATGATCTATGTGGGATTTTTCCTTATATATGTAAAAATGGGGTTTTGACTACATAGATTATTATCATGAATATATAGTAGTTAATTATGTGTTTATTTTTTACTCAGACTGAGTTTATAGAGGTTTGAGAGGTTTGATATCGCATAAGATAGATGACTGAGAATTTATACCTTTGTTGATTAAATATATTGAGAATGGAGTTGGATTCAGGTATGAATGGTGGAAGCAATCAATTCTCAGTTATCTAGCATAGTTTAGGATCTAGTCAGAGATGTGTGTACTACTAATGGGAGAATATTGTATTTTATATACAGTTATATGTGCATTGTTGGGGTTAAGTCGTGTCACATACCACAAAGAAAAAAAGAAAAAAAAAAGAGTGGATTGATATGATGTTTTTATGGTATAATGATGTCATGCCATAGTGTTGTGAGGACAGAGGAAGAATTAAGAAATGAGTGGTTTGGGGCCATAAAGTCTACATTCCATTATGTTAAGGTAGATTAGTGATGTTTAGGATAGCATGAGTGATGTTTAGTATACTGACTTGGGGTAAAAAGTGATGAACATCAAAGACAGGGAGTGCCCATGGAGACTTGCCAGATGTATGTGAAAGGAATGAGAACCAAAAGGCTATATAAGACAGAGGGTCTTTTTTGTCTAGTTAGTTCAACTGACGAAGGGCAAAGCCATGTCCGTTTGTTAGATGAACCCACAAGCTCGTGATTCTATAAATGCTTGGTATGAAATCTCCACAGAATGTCTAAGAATATCCTTGCATCCTTGATTCCTTGATACCTGAGAAACTCATCATAACAACCTGGAATAGTATAAAAGTAATCCTTCTACCCCACCCACCCCATAAAAATAAAAATAAAAAGTGGTTGTCCCACTTGCTATCCCAAGTTGAATGCAGCAATTTGTAAATCGCTCTGGATAAGGGTGTCTGCTAAATGACGTAAATTTAAATGTAAATCTTGCCTGTAGTTTTATAATTTATTTTAAAATAGCTGTATTGATTTTTAAAGTACTACGTGGCCCTGCACCTGAATACATGTCTGACATGCTTTTAAGGTACTGTATGTGCCCGGTCGGTCCCTCAGATCCTCTTTTAGTTGTTCCAAAGTTGAGAACCAAAACGTTTGGTGAGGCTGCCTTCAGCCACTATGGTCCTGGCCTTTGGAACAGCCTGCCGGAGGATCTGAGGGCCTCAGAAACTGTAGACAGTTTGAAGAGCTTAAGACATACCTTTTTAGCCATGCTTCTGCTTAGTCATACTATCTGTTGTATATATCTTATTTATTTTCATTTATTTTAATGCATTAGTCTCTCATGTCCACTGTTATTGTTTTACTATTTTAATTTGTCTAATTTATAAAACCTATTTGTGTCTTTCTAACCTTTTATTTTATTTGCTAAGCACTTTGAAATGCATAATCTGTAAGAAATGTGCTCTGAAAATAAAGTTTGATTTGGTTTTGATCAGGAACATATCCCACAGTAGAGCCATTCAACCACAAACTTACATTAATATGCAAAGTGTCTCAAAAGATTTCGTGCATATTTACTAGTGTGTAATGCAGTAATACTGTGATTAATAAGTACTTAATAAGTACTTCTCAAACAGCTTAATAGTCTGGATAATTAATTAATAAAAATGTTATTTCAAGCATTATGAATTTCAAGTTATATGAAAAACACTAATGAAACCAGTTTTTTTGTTGGGGTTCAGATCCCCTTTATTTTTATTATTAAAAATAGGCAGTTCAAAGGAAAGGTGGAGATGGTGGAGACTTTCAGATGCAGAGTGTGGCCTAGAGTTGTGTGTGTGTGTGTTTGTGCTTGAGTCACTCCTCTTTGGGGAGGCTGATGGTGCATGTGAAGAACTTCAACACACGTCGGAAGAATCGCAGAACGCCATTTTTCTTCCGCTTCTTTGTTTCGCTGGACACGTTTGCCACTGAGTTCAACGCCTCGGTCACTCCGCTGCTCACCTCAGGACAGCTCTCAGTAGATAGCTGCATCACCTTGCTGAGGCCATTTCCAGTGTTCAGACGGTTTTCAGCAGCCGCTGTCTTCTTTTTGTCACTGGACACCTCTTCCACTGCGTTTGGTGCCTCAGGCACCTCACTGAACACCTCAGGACTTCCCCTGCACACCTCAGGACCTCCATTGAACACTTCAGGCACTCCACTGCACATGTCAGGCACTCCACTGCATACCTCGGGTCCTCCACTGAACACCTCAGGCACTCTGATGCACACCTCAGGTCTGCTGCACACCTCAGGACAGTTCTCAGTGGATAGCTGCACAACCCTGCATAGGCCATTTCCTGTTTTCAGAAGGTTTACAGTAGCCTCTGTCTTCTTTGTGTCACTGCACACCTCTTCCACTGTGTATGAGGCCTTGGGACCTCCACTGAACACCTCAGTCACTCTGATGCACACCTCAGGACTGCTGCACACCTCAGGACGGCTCTCAGTGGATAGCTGCACCACCTTGCTTAGGCCATTTCCCGTTTTCAGATGGTTTCCAGTAGACTCTGTCTTCTTTGTGTCACTGCACACCTCTTCCACTGCGTTTGAGGCCTCAGGACCTCTGCTGCACACATCAGGAAGGCTCTCGGTGGATCTGAAATAGGACTAAACAGACAATGCAGCGTAATGAAAGAGCAAGAACAACACATCTGTCATTTTTTTAAAAACATACCACAGACATCCAAAGTCTAAGATTATAGTAGCTAATTTATAATATTGTCCAGATTGAGACAACCCTGATACACCCAACTTTCAAAGATGCTTGACCTTTAATTTACAAAACAGGCTTCTTGTTCATTACCTTTGGGAGTTTTGCAATCATATTAGTGAAGTCTTGGTGCAGCTGATCTTCCCATCCCTCCTTCAGCCACCCTTTGGGGTTCACCACCTTGCTAAGGACATTTTCAGTTTCCAGAAGGTTTTCAGCAGCCGCTGTCTTCTTTTTGTCACTGGACACTTCTTCCACTGCGTTTGGTGCCTCAGGCACCTCACTGAACACCTCAGGACTTCCCCTGCACACCTCAGGACCTCCATTGAACACTTCAGGCACTCCACTGCACATGTCAGGCACTCCACTGCATACCTCGGGACCTCCACTGAACACCTCAGGCACTCTGATGCACACCTCAGGACTGCTGCACACCTCAGGACGGCTCTCAGTGGATAGCTGCACCACCTTGCTTAGGCCATTTCCCGTTTTCAGATGATTTCCAGTAGCCTCTGTCTTCTTTGTGTCACTGCACACCTTTTCCACTGTGTATGAGGCCTTGGGACCTCCACTGAACACCTCAGGCACTCTAATGCACACCTCAGGACCAGGGACGGCCTGTTCAATAGGGCGATATGGGCGACGCACTGCCAAACGGGAAAAGGAAGGGATTTTTTTTCTAATCAATTATATCACGGCAACAGTAGTTATCAGTGTTCTAATCTGATCTGACTGCCACTAAATGTCAAATCAGGCTAAAGTCGTGCTTCAAATGGCCCCGCCCGTTTTTGGGGCGATTTCAGTCAGGTTGAAAATCGCCCAGAAGTCTCTCATAGCCTGTCATGTAAAATCTATTTTTTTCAAATTTCAAAGCTTTCAATACATTCTCTATGGGAGTCTGAGGGCTTGCACTTACGCGCTTTCGTCATACGTGACGTAACCATGAACGTAACTAAGAAAATAGCGGCTAGCAGCGTCTCTGTTGCGACCTGCAGTGTGGCGTTATCTTATGTTTTTAATTTGTACACTTAGTGGCGTTATTTTATGTTTTTAATTTGTACACTTAGTTTACAAACATTCTGCCAACCATGGATTTCCAGTGGTGGGTTTTGGACTGATCTTGTTGATCGTGTACATACCCGCTACGAACGGACTAAATAATGAAAACGCTGCTGGCAGCGGAATCCAATACAGCTGGGAGACTTGGCTGGATGACAGAGTCCCGGACAGAGAAGTGGAGCCGGCCGGCTTCACCCTGGTCAGAGCGGACCGCGATCCTGGTAAGAGAGCGACTCTGTACCCCCGACATTGAACTGCTTTCTGTGTCACTGCGACCTTACTATCTGCCCCGTGAGTTCCCCCAATTGTTTGTTACCGTTGTGTACTGTTGATAATCACAAGTTTACTGGAGAACTGAGACCAAGTAGAGACTTTGGACAGGGTGGATATGGTATAATAAAGGCAGTTTATTCAGAGGTAAAGATATCTGGAATCGCGTGCACGGACTCGTTCGTCAAACTCTTAGGGAGCTATCTGAAGAGAGCCCCGAAAACATTGTGTGCAGACATTTTATACAATAAATGATGTAGGTTGAATCTAGTAGTTCTGATCTTCTGATTGGTCCTGATGAGTTGGGCGAGGTCCCCTCCACTGTTGCATTGGCTCTGAGTCGGGTTCTCTGTCTTCAAGTGTTCAGCCTAAAGAGAGGGGATTTTTGTGTGTGTGTGTGTGTGTGTTTAACAGTGATGATGTGTGTGTGTGTGTGTGTTATCAGTGATGATGTGTGTGTGTGTGTGTGTGTGTGTGTGTGTCCTCAGAGCAACAACTCGTGAGTTGGAAGAACTGAGAGACCTATGGCGTGGGTGTTGTCCTTGGCCACCTGCTGACAAGGCTGACAAGATAGGACTCTTTTGTCCATTGTTATAGGATAGGAACAGCATTGATTGAAAACAAACGCCCAACACAAAATGGGTCATGCACAAGATTTTAGTCAGACCAAGCTATAACATTATATATTTACTACGACAGTACATTCAACCAAAAGCTAATATAACAGGCATCAGAGATTATTTACAATCTGTCACAGAAACTGGAATCCATCTCCCCAGATCAGTCAATAAATGCTTCTGGTATTGACTTATATGCTGCCCCTGTCTTCATGTTGTTGCTGGACATATCTTTTTTAAAATGTGTGTAGGTCACCTAAATCATCAGAAAAATTGCCCCTCCTGAGAATTTTTTCAGGAGCCGCCACTGCTCAGGACTGCTGCACACTTCAGGACGGCTCTCAGTGGATAGCTTCACCACCTTGCTTAGGCCATTTCCCGTTTTCAGATGGTTTCCAGTAGACTCTGTCTTCTTTGTGTCACTGCACACCTCTTCCACTGCGTTTGAGGCCTCAGGACCTCCACTGCACACCTCAGGACCTGTGCTGCACACCTGTGAACTTATGCTGCACACCTCAGGACCTCTGCTGCTCACCTCAGGACCTCTGCACCTCACCTCAGGACCTCTGCACCTCACCTCAGGACCTCCGCTTCTCACCTCAGGACCTCTGCACCTCACCTCAGGACCTCCGCTTCTCACCTCAGGCACGCTTCTGCACACTTCAGGACCTCTTCTGCACACCTCAGGACCTCTGCTGCACACCTCAGGCACTCTGCTACACACCTCAGGACCTCTGCCACACATCTCTGGAAGGCTCTCAGTGGATCCGAAATAGGACTAAATAGACAATAGACAAACAGGACTAAACAAAACAATATCTGTCCTTTTTCACAAAACATACCACAGACATCTAAAGTCAAAATGTATAGAAGCTCATTTGTAATATTGTCCAGTTTGAGACAACTCTGATACACCCAACTTGGAAAGACACTTACGAAACAGGCTTCTTGTTCCTTACCTTTGGTAGTTCCGCACCGCAATCATATCATAGAATTTTCGGGTTAACTTCCAACGCTCCTCTTTCAGAAGCTGGATGTCTCCGTCGGTAGCAGTGTCCACGATGACATTTGGTATCCTTAATTCATCCTGAACTCTCTGGCCACTGAGCAGGATAACTCTCTCTGTCTCTGTTTCCTGTAATTCCAGGCCCCTCTTTGCATCCCAAGTCTACGTAACAACATAATATGTCATTAAAAGACTGTTGATGTACCAGGTGAGACTGGACACTGGTCCATCATTGAAATGATGGGGAAAATTATGAATTTGAACTGATAGCTATTGTTTTTCTCTGAGTACAAAAATGAGCTTGCTGATATTTGAAGTGCTTTACAGTGGGTGTACTGTTTGCTCTACATAGTCCTCACCAATTCAGCTACAGAGACCTTCCTCCATCTCTTCCATGTCTCTGCCTCACGCCTTCATGTGAATATGGAAATGTATCAGACTGTGTCTGTCTACACTATCTATCAAACTATTGCTATCATCTAATATATTTTGATACATTCAGGTTATTATTTGGCCTTGTGTACTGATGTGATAAACTCAAGTTACCTAAATGAAGTATAAAGTTTTGTACTTCGTATTTGAAAATAGTCTGAGAACACTGCACTTACTCCAGGAAGACTATTTTCCCTGCCAGGAGCCAGGCCTTCAGTGGTCTCAGAGGGAGGTCCAGTGGGAGCCTTCCCTGGGCTTTCAGCATACAGAATTGCCTCTTGAGCATTTTCTGCAATAGAGTCTTCAATTAGTGACTTAACCAGTTAGAATGTGGCAATCAGAGAGTGATATGAATTGGTTCATGGCAAAAACGAACTGCTCCTCCATGGAGAGTGATGAGGCCTTATTGATTATGAATTGTTGTTGGCCAAAACCCTGCAGAAAGAGCGAGGGTTACTGAGCACAGTACCCAACACCAGATGTCTACAGCAGTACATCTATCTTTTATTAATTCATGCTGGTAAAAGTTATCTAAATGGGAAGAATATATATTATACCTTACATAGAACAAGACCATGCAATATAAACAATGAAAATGCAGATGAGATTAATGAGATCTTAATTATGATGAGGAAGCAAGTCATCTTAGATTGTCGATAAATTGGTTGTATATCTAATAGATTCGATATGATCCAAGTAACGTTATTTTTCTCAAATGTCGAATGAGTGCAATATCGGTCATTCTCATTATGGGAAGACCTACTTACCTTACTGAGAACAATAAAAAATATTGATTGACTTGAATGAAGAATGCGCGTTTGCTATAGATGAAGTTGCATATTCAGGAGAAGGCACCACTACCACTAATTGCATTGGGGTGTTTCTGGACTGGCCGGCCAGCACGCTGTCCTTTTACAGCGTCTCCTCTGACGCTATGACACACCTGCACACGTACAATGACTTGTTCACTGGACCCCTTTACCCTGCATTCAATATTCACACTGAAGAGGAGCAGGAGGGGTCCATCAGATTGTTGTCACGTTCATTAAGGCCCTTCAATATTCACACTGAAGAGGAGAAGGAGGGGTCCATCAGATTGTTGTAACGTTCATTAAGGCCCTTCAATATTCACACTGAAGAGGAGAAGGAGGGGTCCATCAGATTGTTGTAATGTTCATTAAGGCCCTACAATATTCACACAGAAGAGGAGAAGGAGGGGTCCATCAGATTGTTGTAACGTTCATTTAGGGCCATGTCAAGGTTTAGAAGAAATGACTGTGATTATATCTTCTACTAATGACATTGTGTAGGTTTAAGGGGACCTCTGGTTTTCTACTGAAGGGGTTTGGCTGCTGTTGTAACCTGACTTCATTGTCCTTCGGTATCTTAGTTAATGAATGACAGATGAAGATCCATTGGTAGCATGGTCATTTATATTTATTATGGATTCCCCATAGGCAGCAGCTACTCTTCCTGGGGTCCAGCAAAATAAAGGCAGTTATACATTTTAAAAACATGACAACAAACTTTACAATGCATTCATAACAGATTTCACAACATATTAAGTGTGTGCCCTCAGGCCTCTACTCTACTACCACATATCTAGAACACAAAATCCATGTGTACATGTGTGTATAGTGCGTACGTTATCATGAGTTTGTGTGCATGTGTCTATGTTTGTGTTGCTTCACAGTCCCCGCTGTTCCATAAGGTGTATTTTTTATCCGTTTTTTAAATCTAATTTGACTGCTGGCATGAGTTACTTGATGTGGAATAGAGTTCCATGTAGTCATGGCTCTATATAGTACTGTGCTCCTCCCATAGTCTGTTCTGGACTTGGGGACTGTGAAGAGACCTCTGGTGGCATGTCTTCTGGGGTATGCATGGGTGTCCGATGCCATGTCAATACCTCTCACAAATACAAGTAGTGATGAAGTCAATCTCTCCTCCACTTTGAGCCAGGAGAGATTGACATGCATTTTATTAATGTTAGCTCTCTGTTTACATCCAGGGCCAGCCGTGCTGCCCTGTTCTGAGCCAATTGCAATTTTCCTAAGTGCCTCTTTGTGGCACCTGACCGCATGACTGAACAGTAGTCCAGGTGCGACAAAACTAGGGCCTGTAGGACCTGCCTTGTTGATAGTGCTGTTAAGAAGGCAGAGCAGCGCTTAATTATGGACATAGTTCTCCCCATCTTAGCTACTGTTGTATCAATATGCTTTGACCATGACAGTTTACAATCCAGGGTTACTCCAAGCAGTTTAGTCTCCTCAACTTGCTCAATTTCCACATAATTCCTTACAATATTTAGTTGAGGTTTAGGGTTTAGTGAATGATTTGTCCCAAATACAATGCTTTTAGTTTTTGAAATATTTAGGACTAACTTATTCCTTGCCACCCATTCTGAAACTAACCTCAGCTCTTTGTTAAGTGTTGCTGTCATTTCAGTCGCTGTGGTAGCTGACGTGTATAGTGTTGAGTCATTCGCATACACAGACACACTGGCTTTACTAAAGATTGAAAAAAGTAAGGGGCCTAGACAGCTGCCCTGGGGAATTCCTGATTCTACCTGGATTATGTTGAAGAGGCTTCCATTAAAGAACACCCTCTGTGTTCTGTTAGACAGGTAACTCTTCATCCACAATATAACAGGGGGTGTAAAGCCATAACACATACGTTTTTCCAGCAGCAGACTATGATCGATAACGTCAAAAGCCGCACTGAAGTCTAACAAAACAGCCCCCACAATCTTTTTATCATCAATTTCAGTCATTTGTGTAAGTGCTGTGTTTGATGAATGTCCTTCCCTATAAGCGTGCTGAAAGTCTGTTGTCAATTTGTTTACTGTAAAATAGCATTTTATCTGGTCAATTACCATTTTTTCCAAAAGTTTACTAAGAGTTGGGAACAGGCTGATTGGTCGGCTATTTGAGCCAGTTAAGGGGGCTTTACTATTCTCAGGTAGGGGTATAAATGTTGCTTCCCTCCAGGCCTGAGGGCACACACTTTCTAGTAGGCTTAAATTGAAGGTATGGCAAATAGGAGCGGCAATATCGACCTCTATTATCCTCAGTAATTTTCCATCCAAGTTGTCAGACCCCGGTGGCTTGTCATTGATGATAGACAATAATACTTTTCCACACTTACTTTACGGAATTCAAAATTACAATGCTTGTCTTTCATAATTTGGTCAGATATACTTGGATGTATAGTGTCAGCGTTTGTTGTTGGCATGTCATGCCTAAGTTTGCTAATAATTAAAGTAGTTGGCAATATCAGTGGGTTTTGTGATGAATGAGCCATTGATTCAATGATGGGAGCGGAGTTTGCCTTTTTGCCCAAAATGTCATGTAAGGTGCTCCAAAGCTTTTTACTATAATTCAATGTCATTTATCTTTGTTTCATAGTGTAGTTTCTTCTTTTTATTCAGTTCAGTCACATGATTTCTCAATTTGCAGTATGTTTGCCAATCGGTTGTACAGCCAGACCTATTTGCCATATCTTTTGCCTCATCCCTCTAAATTATAAAATTTTTCAATTCCTCATCAATCCACGGGGATTTAACAGTTTTTACAGTCATTTTCTTAATGGGTGCATTGTTATTAGTAACTGGGATAAGCAATTTCAAAAATGTGTCAAGTGCAGTGTCTGTTTGCTCCTCAGTACACACCACGAACCAACAAATATTATTACATCAGCAACATAGGAATCACTACAAAACTTATTGTATGACCTCTTACACACTATATTAGGCCCAGCCTTTGGAACTTTGGTTTTCCTAGATATGGCTACTATATTGTGATCACTACATCCGATGGATTTTGGATACTGCTTTCAAACAAATGTCTGCAGCATTAGTAAAGATGTGATCAATACATGTTGATGATTTCAGTTCTTGTACTGTTTGTAACTACCCTGGTAGGTTGATTGATAACCTGAACCAGGTTGCAGGCACTAGTTTACAGTTTGAAGCTTTCTCTTGAGTGGGCAGCCTGATGAAAGCCAGTCAATATTTAAATCACCCAGAAAGTATACCTCTCTATTGATATCACATACATTATCAAGCATTTCACACATGTTATCCAGATACTGACTGTTAGCATTTGGTGGTCTATAGCAGATACTGACTGTTAGCATTTGGTGGTCTAGGCAGGTGAACCTGTAGCCATATTACTTCAACAGTATTTAACATGAGATCCTCTCTAAGCTTTACAGGAATGTGGTTCTGAATATAGACAGCAACACCGCCCCGTTAGCATTTCTGTATTTTCTGTAAATGTAATAACCCTGTGTTGCTAACACTGTATCATCAAAGGTATTATCTAAGTGAGTTTCAGAGATTGTCAGAATATGAATGTCATCTGTTACTAGCAAATTATTGATTTCATGAACCTTGTTTCTTAAGCTACATATGTTAACTTGGGCTATTTTTAACACTTTTCTGGGATGCTTCATTCTTTTTCTTGCTTTACTGGGAAGCTTAGCAGAGGTAGACATATTCTGGTTATTTTTATTAGTGCAGGGTGAGCTGCACACAGTGGACTTCCTACTAGGGCACACCACCTCAGTGGCAACAGTATTACTCTGGTTCATAGGCATATGAGTACTGCATACAATAGCTGTAGGATCAGCAGAGGCATTCCGGGCAGTAAGAGGGACATAAATTAGGTTATTTACATTGTGTCTTCCAATGTCCCTAGGATAATGTACATTTGCTGAAGCATTATGACAACTCAGCGACACAATGGTAGGGATTAAATGAGCTGGACTTGGGTCATTGATAAGTCATTGTCTCAACGCAGCCTTATAATGGTGTGAAATGATCCAGGAACCCAAATGATTTGGATGGATCCCATCCTCCTTATAATACAAGCTTTGTTTCCAGAAGGTATCAAAATGGTCAATAAATGATTCATGTAGGTACTGAACTGTCTGTCTGGTCTGTCTATTTAGGCGTAACGTCTCATCAATGCACAGTTAACGTTGATATATATCCATGACAACATGATGTGATAATTGCCCCTATAGCGTATCATAACTTGCTATAAGAATTCATTAGAGCTCCATGCATTCCTAACAGCTCCATGCATTCCTAACAGCTCCATGCATTCCTAACAGCTCCCTGCATTCCTAACAGCTCCCTGCATTCCTAACAGCTCCCTGCATTCCTAACAGCTCCATGCATTCCTAACAGCTCCATGCATTCCTAACAGCTCCATGCATTCCTAACAGCTCCATGCATTCCTAACAGCTCCATTCGTCCATAACAGCTCCATGCATTCATAACAGCTCTATGCATTCATAACAGCTACATGCAAATGTTATACATATGTACAGAATGGTGTAATAAATAATTGGTCATTTAGCAGACGCTCTTATCCAGAGCGACTTACAGGAGCAATTAGGGTTAAGTGCCTTGCTCAAGGGCACATCGACAGATTTTTCACCTAGTCGGCTCGGGGATTAGAACCAGCGACCTTTCGGTTACTGGCACAACGCTCTTAACCACTAAGCTACCTGCTGCCCTGAATTTAGTTTTTATTTAGTTGAACCTGCCAGACACCCGGATCCTTCTGTTCTGGTGTGTAGTCACTAGGAACCAAACAGAACCAAAACAGAGCCAATCGGAACAGGGAGGGAACTATCTGAATTCGTCTAATATATACTCCTATTTTCATAGCCAATTCTTATTATTTTTTTTGATGAAAAAAGGTTTGTCAGACTAATGAATACACCCCTTTTCTCTGAGTGGGAGGGGCGGGGAGTGGTGAGCTGATAAAGAGAGAGACAGAAAAGGAAACGGAAGTGAGACCTCAATGAACTAAGTAGAACGGACCCAGCTGCTATCATTGGTGTCTATGGGAGAGCCACCCCCTTCAGTAGATCGGACCCGGCTGCTATCATTGGTGTCTATGGGAGAGCCAAACCCCTTCAGTAGACCGGACCCAGCAGCTATCATTGGTGTCTATGGGAGAGCCACCCCCTTCAGTAGATCGGACCCGGCTGCTATCATTGGTGTCTATGGGAGAGCCACCCCCTTCAGTAGATCGGACCCGGCTGCTATCATTGGTGTCTATGGGAGAGCCACTCCCTTCAGTAGACTGTGGGATTATTTAAGATACTGTTCGAAGAGGTAGGGTTTCAGGTGCTTTCGAAAGAGTGACAGGGACTCTGCTGTCCTAGCTTCAGAGGGAAGCTGGTTCCACCATTGGGGTGTCAGGACAGAGAAGAGCTTGGACTGGGCTGAGCGGGAGCTGCCCTCCCGTAGGGGTGGGAGGGCCAAGAGACCAGAGGTGGCAGAACAGAGTTCTTGGGTTGGGGTGTAGGGTTTGAGCAGAGCCTGAAGGTAGGGAGGGGCAGTTCCTCTTGCTGCTCCGTAGGCAAGTACCATGGTCTTGTAGTGGATGAGAGCTTCGACTGGAAGCCAGTGGAGTGTGCGGAGGAGCAGGGTGACAGGAGAGATCTTGGGAAGGTTGAAAACCAGGCAGGCTGCTGCGTTCTGGATAAATTGGTTTGATGGCACAAGTGCCTGGATTAGTACATGGCCAAAAGAAGAAACAGGACTCAGTGTTGACCTGGAGTGAACTGAAGGGTCGCTATCCAGTAAGAAACAGAAGAGAAGCATCATTCTTCCTACTCTGGACAAACTGTCAGTGGAGATCCTAAAGAGGGAGGTCCTTACTCCCAAGAAGAGGTTTTCATTGGCCGGGAAGAGGACGGAGTCACCCTCAATCAAGAGGCTGTCATTGGGTAACTCTAGGAAGGAGTCTGTGTCACTGAAGAGTCTCTCTCCGGGTAAGAGGAAGAAAGAGGTGAAGAAAGGAGAACTGAAGATATTCTCTCTGGGTTACATTGGAAAGGAATCACCTTCACCACCACCCAGAAATATATTCTCTCTGGTTAACATCAAGAAGGAATCACCTCCTCCACCAACCAAAAATACACTACATGGCCAAAAGTATGTGGACACCTGCTCGTCAAACATCTCATTCCAAAATCATGGGCATTAATATGGAATTGGTCCCCATTTGCAGCTATAACAGCCTCCACTCTTCTGGGAAGGCTTTCCACTAGATGTTGGAACATTGCTGCTGGGACTTGCTTCCATTCAGCCACAAGAGCATTAGTGAGATCGGGCGCTGATGTTGGGCGATTAGGCCTGTCTCGCAGTCGGCGTTCCAATTCATCCCAAAGGTGTTCGAAGGGGGTTGAGTTCAGGGCTCTGTGCAGGCCAGTCAAGTTCTTCCACACCGATCTCTAAACACCATTTCTGTATGGACCTCGCTTTGTTCACGGGGGCATTGTCATGCTGAAACAGGAAAGGGCCTTCCCCAAACTGTTGCCACAAAGTTGGAAGCACAGAATGGTCTAGAATGTCATTGTATGCTATAGCGTTAAGATTTCCCTTCACTGGAACTAAGGAGCCTGAACCATGAAAAACAGCCCCAGACCATTATTCCTCCTCCACCACCACCACCCAAAAATATATTTCCCAATTTAACATCAAGGAGTCAAATCCCAAAGATTATACCTGGCAAATGTTAATCCCTTAATTTAAACATGACCTAGGCCCTAGACAGACAGAGAGAGAGATAGATGGACAGACAGAGAGAGAGAGAGAGACAGACAGACAGATGGACAGACAGAGACAAACAGCTTCAGACAGACACACACACACACACACACACACACACACACACACACAGCTTTGTAATACAAGCTAAAACACGCCTCTCTGCCTATTTGTTTGAATTTATTTCTATCCAATCACCAAGCCTGTTAGAACAGAACCGTTGCCAGAGGTTATGAAACTTTGCGGTTAACAGGAAGGAGCCTACCCTACAACGCCCAGAGTAGACAGGACAACAAAACAACTTACATGCGGTACGTGTCGTCTTTTTAGGGATTCAAAGCTCTATATAACCGTTATATAGATATGTGTTACATCCTACCCAGTGTTGTACATTTGTCTTTTACCTTTTCTGTTTATGTGTTGAGTTTCAAAGAACTGTCTGCTTTGATACACGGTGTATCGCTCTTATCGTGGTCAGGTCGTTATTGTTAAAGAAAATGTGTAAACTGGGTAGTTCGAGCCCTGAATGCTGATTGGCTGAAAGCCATGGTATATGAGACCGTATACCACGGGTATGACAAAACACTTATTTTTACTGTTCTAATTATGTTGGTAACCATTTTACAATAGCAATAAGGCACCTCCGGGGTTTGTGGTATATCAGCCATATACCACACCCCCTTGGACCTTATTGCTTAAGTATACTCAATGAGGTACCTGGTTAAATAAGAGCAAATAAAATACATTTACTACGGCATCGTTCTGTAAATCAACTAGTATCCTATGTATCCTACATGTTTTTTAAAATATTTATATTTTTACGTCATTTAGCAGACGCTCTTATCCAGAGCGACTTACAGTTAGTGCATACATTATTATTTTTTATTTATTTTCATACTGGCCCCCCGTGGGAATCGAACCCACAACCCTGGCGTTGCAAACGCCGTGCTCTACCAACTGAGCTACCTCCCTGCCGGCCATTCCCTCCCCTACCCTGGACGACGCTGGGCCAATTGTGCGCCGCCCCATTGGTCTCCCGGTTGCGGCCGGCTACAGCAGAGCCTGGATTCGAACCAGGATCTCTAGTGGATCAGCCTTAGACCACTGCGCCACTCGGGGGAAGCGCATGGCCTTATATATTGAATATCCCAATGATGAAGAGAGAGAGAAAGAAAAACAGACAGACTGATGGACAGAGAGAGACAGACTAACAGACAGACTGACTGACAGATAGACAGACTGACAGACAACAGACAACAGACAGACTGACTGACTGACAGACAGACTGACAGACAGACTAACAGACTGACAGACAGAAAAATCAACTTCATTAATTAATTTATGCTTTAAATACAAAGTATATAAAACAGACAGACAGACTGATAGACTGACTGACAGAAAAATCAACATGTTTTTAAAAATATTTATATATTTTATTTTTGAATATCCCTACTATGAAGAGAGAGAGAAAGAAACACATACAGACAGATGGATGGACAGAGAGACAGACCGACAGACAGACTGATAGAAAAATCAACTTTATTAATACATTTGTGCTTTAAATACAAAGTATATAAAACAGACAGACAGACACAGTTTTGTATTATAAACTAAGACACGCCTCTCTGACTATTCCTTTGAATTAATTTCTATCCAGTCACCAAACCCTGTCAGTACAGAGATGATGAAACTTTGCGGTTAACTGCAAAGTTCAGGAAGTTAACATTGCCAATTTAGCGACTTTGTCGCTATATTTAGCGAGTATTCAGAGCAGAAGATGTTCACCACTCCGCGTCCAGACTGCAAATGAATCGCGCATGCGAGAAGCCGCCGCTGGCTGATCCCGCCCTTATTTTTTTGTGGTCCATTTAGATTGTTAATGTAGATTGTATACAAAAAAAATTCTCTCTCACGAAGTTATTCCTCTCTCCTACAGCGTCCATCACAATTACAAGCGCATGACCAATGATGCAAATTGAGTGTTGACGTAATTTAGCGACTTCTAGTGACTTTTAGGACAGCCAATAGCTACTTTACTTACTGAGGAGTTGGCAACACTGAGGAAGTATCCTCCTCTACAACGCCCAGAACATGAAACAGACCAAAGAAAGTAGGAGGAAGAAAGAGCACCATTGTAGACGGCACAACAAGACAACTTACATGCGGTAAGTGTCGTCTTTTTAGGGATTCAAAGCTCTATATAACCGTTATATAGATATGTTTTACATCCTACCGAGTGTTGTGCATTTGTTTTTTACGTTTTCTGTTTATGTGTTGAGTTTTAAAGAATTGTCTGCTTTGCTGCACGTTGTCTCGCTCTTATCGTGGTCAGGTTGTTATTGTTAAAGAAAATGTATACTGTTGGGTTTTATTTTTCTCATAATTGGATCTGTATGAGATTACTACCTTGGAAGGAATGCATTGATGTAGATTGTTTCACTTGGCAAGCTGTGATTAATGTGAGGAGCTGTTTTAGGGAGTAAGGGGAGATAAGAACTTGTGTCTCAAAGTACTAGACCTCACTGCCTCTTTGTATTCTGTGAAACTGTCCTTGAACATGGAGTACAGTGGGAGGATGTCTTTCTGGGTGCTGGCTCTGCAGGTTATCATAGCAACCATGTCTAGTAACAAATGGAGTGCCGAGGAGTTGGGCCCACCCCTGCGCCAACGGATTGGCTGAACCACACTCAGTCCTTTGCTCTGGTTGGCCAACAGAAGAAGGGACTGCTTTCTGTCAGAGTATTTGAGAAAGAATCTGAAAACAGATTCTTAGTTCTCTGTCGGCCCTGCGTGGTTTGACAGTGAGCCCGTATACGAACTTTCATACTTATCATACAATACATTCTGCATATAATAAATTAAGCTTGGATTGAAGATCTCTTGATTCTTATTCCAATACCAGATTTGAATTACGCAATCTCGACAATTGGTGACCTCCGACTGTGATCTGGTAGCGGAACTTCACTTCGCTGGAATTCACCCAGCCTATTGGACATCACTGTCATCGAACTGTGTTTCACAAATTGCCCGGGCTTCTATAAAGGTAAGCAAAACACCTATTGTAATATAACTGAAGTTTTGCACATTGGCTTTATCCAAATTAATTTTGTGAAACACCTGTTTGATGTAAGTGAACCCTATTCTACTATAAATAACAATTACAGTATACTATTTCGATTTCATAATGTACTATGCAAATGTTTGATAATTGTGATGGTTAAACCCATGGGAGTGCAAACTATGACTAGAAGTTCATAGGTGGCACTTTAAAGCAAATAAACATTGTGACCTATGGTTAGAGGGTGTGACTCCCATAGGATGTATTTTAAATAAACATTGTGACCTATGGTTAGAGGGTGTGACTCCCATAGGATGTATTTTAAATAAACATTGTGACCTATGGTTAGAGGGTGTGACTCCCATAGGATGTATTTTAAATAAACATTGTGACCTATGGTTAGAGGGTGTGACTCCCATAGGATGTATTTTAAATAAACATTGTGACCTATGGTTAGAGGGTGTGACTCCCATAGGATGTATTTTAAATAAACATTGTGACCTATGGTTAGAGGGTGTGACTCCCATAGGATGTATTTTAAATAAACATTGTGACCTATGGTTAGAGGGTGTGACTCCCATAGGATGTATTTTAAATAAACATTGTGACCTATGGTTAGAGGGTGTGACTCCCATAGGATGTATTTTAATTAAACAGTGTGACCTATGGTTAGAGGGTGTGACTCCCATAGGATGTATTTTAAATAAATGGTGTGACCTATGGTTAGAGGGTGTGACTCCCATAGGATGTGTTTTAAATAAGTAGTGAACTATGGTTAGAGGGGTCTGACTCCCATAGAAGTTATTTTACACAAGTGGTGTGACAGTACGGTTTATGACTTAAAAATCATAGGAAGCAGGATAAAAGGTTAGACAGTGAGAGTGTGGTCGTATGAATGAGAGTGTGAATGATAAACCAGTATCCCTTGATAGAAAACTAATTGGGGCTCAAAGACGTCTGTGCCTGTCCAAACTGTATAATTTGGGGATAACTGTTGGGTTCGTGATTGTTTAAACCATATAACCCATCAATAACAATTGGGAACATAAAGCTAAAGTGATTAATTGTGTGACTGAACTGGTTTTGAATAGTTGTGTTGAAACAATTTGGTTTATTATTTGATTCAGTGTTTGATGTTTGACATAGCATAATACTGGTTCTAGGTGTTTGGGTTGAAGCTTTTTGGTTTATTATTTGATTTAACGTTTAATGTTTGACCCTGCAAAATACTGGTTAAACAATTAGACTGAAATAATTCGGTTTATCATTTAAATATAAACATGCACCAACTTTAACTAATTAGGTGGGAATAATTTGATTTAAATAACTAGATGAAAGTACTTTAAATAACCACAGAATATTGGAAACACTAACACAGCTCCTCGAAGGAACCTGCTCCCAGAGGAGAGGGAGAGAGAGTTGCGAGGGGAGGGGCTGGAGACAGCGAGAGTGTGGCTTTTGGAGAGTCAGGAGAGAGAGAGAAGGGGGGTGATTTAGATTGATACAAACAATTATTGATGGGTTAGGACTGGGGATATCTGTATCATTTATATTTGCATTTTTGGTTATTTAGTTAAATAAAGTGGTCTAATGGTATTACTATTACCCATTTGGTTTTAACCTAAAAATATTAGACCTTTAACATTGAAAGCACTTTTTATACAAAATATTGGAGTCAGTAAGGTTTTAAATTACAATTAAGAATAAATAATAAAGTTCTTAAAACAAAAGTATAGATACAACAACATTGGCAAAAATGACAGATAAAGTAATTAAAGTGTTGAAATCCACCCACGAGATAAATGGGGGAAAAGACGGGAGGGAAGGCAAGAGGAAGGAGGAAGACGAACTAAAGCAGCTACAGAAGAAAGTTTTGAAAAAACAACTGGCTGAAGACAAACCAGGCAAACAGATGGTTGTGACCAGCACCCCGAATATGCAGAATGTGCAGAGTATTGATCCAGTTGCCGCCGCAGCAGCTGCAGTGGTACAGGCGCTAACTGGAATGGTGGGACCCCAGATGATGGCTCCTGTGGGGCCAAATGGGTATTTCTTTGTCGGGATGTACACAGAACCAGATTTACCCCAACATCCTGGCTACGTACCTCATCACAGGAGGTGTTTCAACTGTGGCAAGAACGGACACATGGCTAGAGACTGTTGGTCACAACCCTCAAACTTCAAACGACCAAGAGGACGAGGTTATGGAGGACAGCAAGAAGGGGGTGGGCCCAGATACCCAGGTCAAAGGCCAACCTGGCAAGGCGCCCAACAATTCCAACCACAACCAGCACCCCAATATCCTGAAGGGTCAAATATCCAGCCACAGCAACTACCCAACCCTGAAATGCTGCCAAGTATGTCATGGATGGGAATGCAACACCCCAACCAGGACCCCCAATGAAGCTGCCAAGAAACCCAATCTAACCACACCACCAACATCTACTCATTTCCACCAGGGTTAGAACCGGTAGTGTTATTTTTAATTGGAGGAAGCTATTTGTGGTTGTTGTTTTTCAAATTGGGTTTTTCAAACAAAAAAACAACACACCTAGTATGATGTTTATAAAGCCTTATTGTTTCAATTTTGGGGGGTTTCAGCAGGTCAAGGGTGATAGGTCTTAGAGGAGCACACAGTGAATTTTATGGAGTTTTTTAGCTTTTTGGCTGAGTTTGGGGTATATATGATTTCTTATGAGAATGAATGTCATGAGGATTTAATGAACACTTGGGATAGCTAACATTTATGAAATATTTAGAATAATGGTAATGTTTAGTATACTATGGGATTAAACAGTTCGTTAAATGATTTCAATGGCCTCTGAACTCTGTTTTAACATTCTGGTGTTATTTTAATCATCCACACTAGTAAATTCTAAAGGCATGAGAGGAGGACTTTAAGATAGTTTATTTTACTAAGTTGAGGGTAATTTATAGTACAGTGAAAATTGTGAAGAAGATTATAATTTGGTAATAATATATTTGATTTGAACCATAAAATAACAGAAGAAAGAGTGGAGGAATGGCAATTGGATAATGAATTAACAATATTAACTAAAGTGATTGTTTAGATAGGTGGTAATATTGACACATGGCCAAATCATGTGTCAAAAGGGGGATGGTTGGATTAAATATTAAATATATACGAAGGAGAGGACAAAATACTTAAAAAAAAAAAAAAAACATATATGATAGTTTATTAACCACACCTGTATGTCAGAGGTTTTGTGCCCCACAGGTGAACTAAAGGAGAAGGTGACCCACTCTATCTAACCAGGAGACTGAATCAGGCCTGGCGGGAAGGGCCCTACCAAGTACTGCCTTTTTGCCAGCAGAACAGCTGAGAGATCCATCTGGGTGCATGTCACACACTGTAAAAAGGCAAACCCAGCTACACCTGACGAACAAACACAGAGTTAGGAGAAAGATCCGATAACCACAAGGGTCCGGGGGTTGGCTCCTTAACGAAGATTCCCTTACCCTGTCTGATCATCCCTGTGTGAGTTCGGTAGAAGGTGAAGCAATGGGTTGGCCTCTGGCATCTGACATGTTCTCAGGGCAAGGGTGGGGATTCACAGGTCTCCCGACGGTAGGTAGCTGTCTGATTGTGGGGGCCATATTCCTAACACACACGGACCCTCCTGTTTCAGCCAGAAGTAGTAGTTAACCTAACACAAGTTGAAAAGGCATAGGAGACAGCTAGACGTAGGGAAAGGGGAAATTCTAGAGTAAACCTCTCTGATGGAGGTAGTGAGACCGGGGCTGTGGTAAAGATAGTGCAAAACTATAGACCTGGAGGAAGTAGTACAGGTGGAAACGGGGTATAGAAATCTTAACCTGTGGTTGGAATGGATTCAGTATACGGCAAAAAACTATGTCTAAAGAGGACTGTTTTGCCTGTGGGACAGCCAAACCAGGGTTGACAACTACTCCGTTCCCCTTGACAGGCTTTGACTCTCTGTCAGGTTTATCCTCCATGCAAGCCCGATAACGGGGTCGTCCCGACCTGGGTTGCCTCAATTTGAAGTCTCAGGGGATTCTAATTGTTTTTCTAGGACTAGTAAGATAGGATACAGAGTAGGGCATCTTAGCTCTGCTCCTACACAGAGAATATCACAACTGAAAGAGAACATGACTAATCTCTCCTATTTGTTGCAGACAGAGGATTGTAGGACCCAAAACCAGGCCTGTGCTGACATCTGATGGTTGTGTGGTGATAACTGATTGTGAACTCAACTACATATGCAAACAATCAAACGTGTCAGAGACTGGTGAGTTGTCACATAGAAAGTAGGACCTCCTCCCGGGAGCCTTTGATGAAAGGATATATATATATATTGATGGGATCCACAATCAGATCGCAGCTGGGTTTGAATCAAGTATTTTCTGATGGTCAACAATTAATAAAAATGTAGATTGGATAAATTATATTTAATATAACCAGCAAAATATTTATAAACCACACTCGTGATGCAATAAAGGGATTAGCTGAGCAGACAGCGGCAACTAGCTTAATGACATGGCAGAATAGAATAGCTTAGATATGCTTTTGGCTGAGCAGGACGGGGTTTGTGTTCTGTTTGGATATATGTGCTGTACTTTCATCTCCAACAATATAGCACCGGACGGGCCCGTGACCAAAGCGCTTGAGTGACCATCACCACGCTGGCGAACGAACTGGTTGAGAACTCTGGTATTGATAGCTCCATAAACGGTTGGTTTGATAACATATTTGGTAAATGGAAAACTATTGTTGTGACTGTTCTGGATGAAGTTATAGCTTCTATGGGTATACTTGTTATTTGTGGATGTTGTCTTATTTCCTGGCTGAGTGACTGGTTTGGTGAGTACACTTCTATGGTGGTTACTGGATTTCTGACCCTAATAATTGTGTTTTTGCTGTTAATGTGTTGTGCTGCTTGCATCGTCCCCTGTCTCAGGAGGTCAGTGGTAGGAGTGGTGCAGGCGTCAGGTATGATGCTGTTGTTACCGGCCCAGGATGATGCGGGTGACTCTGCTACTGACTCTGAGACCAAGCTGGATGATCCATGGTTTGCCTAGTAAAATACATACACGCATTTATTTTCAGTTCTTGCTCATTTATTACCTTATGTTTTTACTAACCACTGTGATTGTTTATTCTTCCTGATGTGAAGGTAAAGGATTCCTGGGTGGCTGGTAGCCAACTCAGTACATGTTAGGTGTAGGGGAGGAATAGAGGGTTAAAATTATAATTTTTTATTTTTTATTAACATTAAATGTTGTGATTTAATTTCCATATCCTGTTATTCTTAAGGGTGATTATACTCTGTTTAGAGTGACACCATAAATGGTGTCAAAAGAGGGAATTCAAAAATGTCCCTTTAAAAATCTTTAATCACACCCTAGAGTTTTAATAATCTTGTGTTTTGTGTTCTATTAATCCTGTGTTTTATGCTTTATTAATCAAGTTAGCCATGTGAATGTTTGTCTTTCCTTATGTGATGGTTTGAACTTCTTTGATGACTAGTAACAGTTTGCAAGTTGGGTGTCGATGGAAGGACTGAAGGACTGAAGGACTTTTATTATCAAATTGTCTATTAATAAAAGTGTTTATTTTTGTTTGTATTGTATTTTAATGAGTGACACCCTAGAGGGCGTCAAAAGAGGGAATTGTTGGGTTTTATTTTTCTCATAATTGGATCTGTATGAGATGACTACCTTGGAAGGAATGCATTGATGTAGATTGTTTCACTTGGCAAGCTGTGATTAATGTGAGGAGCTGTTTTAGGGAGTAAGGGGAGATAAGAACTTGTGTCTCAAAGTACTAGACCTCACTGCCTCTTTGTATTCTGTGAAACTGTCCTTGAACATGGAGTACAGTGGGAGGATGTCTTTCTGGGTGCTGGCTCTGCAGGTTATCATAGCAACCATGTCTAGTAACAAATGGAGTGCCGAGGAGTTGGGCCCACCCCTGCGCCAACGGATTGGCTGAACCACACTCAGTCCTTTGCTCTGGTTGGCCAACAGAAGAAGGGACTGCTTTCTGTCAGAGTATTTGAGAAAGAATCTGAAAACAGATTCTTAGTTCTCTGTCGGCCCTGCGTGGTTTGACAGTGAGCCCGTATACGAACTTTCATACTTATCATACAATACATTCTGCATATAATAAATTAAGCTTGGATTGAAGATCTCTTGATTCTTATTCCAATACCAGATTTGAATTACGCAATCTCGACAATACTCAATGGCGTACCTGGTTAAATAAAATAAATATACTAGGGAATCTTTCTGTAAGTCAACTATGTATCCTTTATGATGACCATTCTAGCCTTCTGTGGTTATGGCATAGGACTACAATACTGATACCGAATTGAGACTGTACTAAGGGCAAAAGGGGGTACAACTCAATATTAGGAAGGTGTTATGAGGGCAAAAGGGGTGCAACTCAATATTAGGAAGGTGTACTGAGGGCAAAAGGGGTGTAACTCAATATTAGGAAGGTGTTCTGAGGGCAAAAGGGGGTACAACTCAATATTAGGAAGGTGTTCTGAGGGCAAAAGGGGGTGCAACTCAATATTAGGAAGGTGTACTGAGGGCAAAAGGGGTGTAACTCAATATTAGGAAGGTGTTCTGAGGGCAAAAGGGGGTGTAACTCAATGTAAGGAAAGTGTTCAGTGTATATTGTCTGTTCTCTCTTTGCTTCTGGCTCTCTCAGGGGGAGGAGACTGACTGTCTGATATCATGGATCAGACTCCTCAGTCCCTCGTTCCAGCCCAGGACTCTGGTCCGCTGTCCTCCATGACGGCTCAACCTGCCCATCCACAGTCCTACATTACAGCTCAGCCTGCCCCACCACAGTCCTCCATTACGGCTCAGCCTGCCCCACCACAGTCCTCCATTACGGCTCAGCCTGCCCCACCACAGTCCTCCATTACAGCTCAGGGTGGTTCTGTTGTTGTTGCACCCCAACTTGTTGGCTGCAATGTCGGAGGTTCAGTTTATCAAAACATCAGTGTTACTATGCCTTCACATGGTGCTGGTAAGACAATTCTTTATTGTTATTTTTGTTATAATAGAAAAGAATGCAAAAAAACTAAACAAATTATTACAGAAATGTTGATTAGTTAATATGCAGTGTCCCTGTCAAATAATACAATACAATTAAGCATATATTTTGTGTTCTGATAGGGTACGACAGTTGAACTAAGCTCATGAGGTATTTGTAAATTGTATTCTTCAAGAATCAATGGGTACATAGTATATAATTAATTTTAAAGTAAAAAAATGGATGTACCAGTTGTAGATTAACACACACACAGACTCATAAAAGTCTGAAAAAAATAAAATAAGGCACGCCCATGCAGGAAATCGGACTTTGAAACCAGTAACTGAAAGTATTGTGTTCGTTACGGTACTGAATACTGCAGATAAAAAACGGAAGTAAAGATATTTTATGCATCCCACAACACTATCAATGTTCTTCCCTCATTAGATGAAGATCTGCAAAAAGTCAAGGGCAAGTCCAACATGAAGAAGAAGTTTGGGAGCATCTTTGAGGGGCTTGGAAAACGGGGAAACCCAACATTGCTGGACAATATTTACACCGAGCTCTACATCACAACTGGGGAGAGTGAAGGGGTTAATAAAGAGCATGAGGTATGGCAGATTGAAGATACGGCTCGGACCAAAGCATATCAAGACCATGCAATCAACTGCAATGACATCTTTAGATCTTTAGACCCTAAGACCGAGGAACATAATGAAAAATCCCAATCCAAACAAGCGGTACCCATCAGAACTGTGCTGACAAAGGGAATCGCTGGCATTGGAAAAACAGTCTCAGTGCAGAAGTTCATCCTTGACTGGGCAGAAGGAATAGCCAATCGGGATGTAGATTTTGTCTTCGCACTTCCATTTAGGGACTTGAATTTCATCAAAGATGACTACAATCTATTGGAACTCCTGAGTGACTTCCACCCTGAACTAACAGATATCTAACTGAAGGGGGATATAGGATGCAAAGAAGTTTGCCGACTGCAAAGTCGTGTTCATCTTGGATGGTCTGGATGAAAGCCAACTTCCACTGGATTTCCATAACAACAAGAGGTTGTCTAATGTAACCAAGACAACATCAGTGGACGTGCTGCTGACAAACCTCATCAAGGGGAATCTGCTTCCTTCTGCTCTCCTCTGGATAACCTCCCGACCAGCAGCAGTTGATAAGATACCCTCCGACTGTTTTGACCGTGTAACAGAAGTTCGGGGATTCAACGACCCACAGAAAGAAGAATACTTCAAGAAGAGATTCAGTGATGATGAGAACCTGTCCAGCAAAATCATCTCACACATAAAGACATCGAGGAGTCTCTTCATCATGTGCCACATTCCAGTCTTCTCTTGGATTACTGCCATGGTTCTTGGGAAAATGTTGAGTGAAAATGACCATGGAAAAGTCCCTAAAACTCTGACTGAGATGTACATTCGTTTCCTACTCACTCTGACAAGCATGAAGAACAAGAAATATAATGGGAAAAACGAACCAGATCCTCGTATTCTGTCAGAGTCTGACGTGCAGATCATTCTGAAGCTTGGAAAACTAGCCTTCCAAAACTTGGAAAAGAGCAATCTGGTGTTTTCTGAAGACGATCTGAGAGGGTGTGGCATTGATGTCAAAGAAGGCTTCTTGCTCTCAGGGATGTGCACAGAGCTCTTCAGAGAGGAGGACCCAATGTTTAGAGCAAACAAGTACAGCTTTGTGCATCTCAGCATTCAGGAGTTCTTCGCTGCACTCTATGTTGCCTACCTCTTTGTCAGTGAAAATGTCAACCCGTTTGCATCAAGAGAGAACAGGCTACCAAGATCGAATTACGGGTATTTTGGAGAAGGTGATGACTTCAGTGAGGACGAAGATTACAGGCCACAACCCAGAGGTTCTCAGCAGCAGCAGAAAACACTGCATGACTTGCAGAGGAGTGCGGTGGATGAAGCTTTGAAGAGCAAGACCGGTCATCTAGACCTCTTCCTCCGCTTCCTTCTGGGCATCTCACTGGAGTCCAATCAGATCCTCTTGAAATGCCTACAGCTCCAGACTGAGGGAGACAAAGAGAGTATCCAGAATACCATCCAATACATCAATGACAAGCTCTCAGACGAAAGACAATATCCCTCCCCAGAGAGGTGCATCAATCTCTTCCACTGTTTGATTGGGTTGAACGATACCTCGTTTGTGAATGAAATTCAAAGGTTCTTGACATCCAAAAACCCTGCTGAGAAGAACTTGACGCCTGCACAGTGCTCGGCGATGGCATACGTACTCTTGATGTCAGAGGAAGTGTTGGACAAACTGGACGTGAGAGAGTACAACACGTCAGATGAGGGGCGTGAGAGGCTGGTCCCTGCTGTTCGATGCTGCCGAAAGGCTATGTGAGTTGAAGTGTTGATATATACAGTATGTCACTGTATGTCTTACAGCCATTTAATTAGTCCTATACTACATCCACATCTCCCATAATAAACGTCTCTCCTCTGTAGACTAGCGGACTGCCGCCTTACAACGAGTTGCTGTGAAACGGTGGCATCTGCACTACAGCTGCCCGACTCCCAGCTGAGAGAGCTGGACCTCAGCGGCAACGCCCTGTTGGACCTGAAGTCCCTCTCTGTTGGACTGAGGAGTCCCAACTGCCGACTGGAGTCACTTAACCTTAGCCATATCAACATGGGAAGATCGGGACCAGAGCTTCTAAAGGCTGTGCTGATGGGTGCTCACAGCCAGCCACTTGTGTTGAGGTGAGTGCTATGCCTGGAACAACACACAGCAGAACACTTTTCAACAGTCAGTAACCTTCAAAATCTACTCTGGCAAAGAAAACAAGCAATAAATATAATGATAAACAACTTTAAATGACGGTGGTATGCATGTTGGCAAGTTTGAACAATTCAATAATTTTTTTGGGGTTGTTTCACACAGACTCACCAGTTGTGATCTCAAAGATGACGTTTGTGAAACCGTTGCCTCGGCTCTCCAGGCAGCTGGCTCATGTCTGACAGAGCTGGATCTCAGCTACAACAAACTGACAGACACAGGGGTGAAGCAGATCTCCAGTGGTCTTATGAGTCCACACTGTAACCTGAAGATACTGAGGTGAGTAATGAACATGTTTAAAGGGGAAGGTCAGGATCAATAGAAGGGAAATGCCTGCAATTTTCAAAATTGTCAAATCAACTCCATATGTGGTTTGACATTAGGTGATTTGTTCATTTATGTAAAAACATTGCACACATGCCCCTATCACTTACCATTGATTGTTAGCTAGCTTCTTAGTCCAGGATTTGGCTTAATGTGTCTTGAAACTGGCCCTATAGGTTAATGTATTCTTGATTAATGACAGCTCCCCTTTACATTTAGTTAATACATTTTTTTCATGTTGGACAGACTGACTGGTTGTGGGGTTACAGAGGAGTCCTGTGGAAGTTTGTCCTCTGCTATAGCAGTCTCTCAGCTCGAGGAACTACGTCTGGGCTGCAACAAACTGGGCGACTCTGGAGTAAAGCTGCTGTCTGCTGGACTGATGGATCCACACTGTCAGATACAGACTCTGGGGTGAGAAATAAACCGTTATGTTTAATCTTCCACATGTTACAGTAGAAGAAACCTTTTATTACCGCATTGTTAAAACTATACCGTAACAATGGAAACACCAAGAGAACGTAGCGTTAAATTCTCTCCCTTTTTCCCTCCCAAGGCTAAGGGAGTGTAATCTCTCCAGACGTTCCTGTGTCTCCCTGGCTCCTGTCCTGTGGTCATACTCAGTACTGAGAGAGCTGGACCTGAGAGACAACAGCCTGTGGTACTCTGGAATGAGGCTCCTCTCTGCTGGACTGAGGAACCCCAACTGTGCCTTACAGACTCTTAGGTAGATTACACATTTGATATTGTGAAAGCATACTGTAAACTTCAGAAAACAGTCAAATAGGAATGATTGAACTAGTGAACTGCACTGCACTTAAATGGAATTTAAACGTTTTAACTTAAAAAATATATACTCTAGCAGTTGTTCATTGTTTTATGCTGTCTCTTCTCTCTGTAGGCTTTCTGGTTGTCTAGTCACAGAGAAAGGCTGTACGTTTCTTGCCTCTGCTCTGGAGTCAAATCCCTCCCACCTGAAAGAACTGGACCTGAGCTTCAATCACCCAGGAGACTCCGGAGTGAAGCTGCTCTCTGCTAGACTGGAGGATCCACACTGTAGACTGGAGAAACTCAGGTAAAAGGAAATTTAGTTGATTTGACTTTTGCTTCTGTTAACACCTCATTGCTCAATGGGCTTTCAAGACTCTAGTTTATATAGTGAAATCATCAAGGTAATCTCCACTGTAATCAGGTTCAATAGGCCCTACATGACTCTTTCTTTGTCCCACAGTTTGGACCATGGTGGAGAGTCCAGAATCAAACCAGGCCTGAGGAAATGTGAGTCATCAAACTACATTTAGGAAAAGAAAGCTGGCTTTTTAAGCACCTAAACTTTTATAAGCAAATTGTGAAAATAACATAAAACACATGTTTCTGTTTTTCTGCCTTGTCTTGCTACAGATGCCTGCCAGCTCAAGCTGAACGATATGTCAGCAGATAGTGACCTGACTCTGTCCGAGGACAACACGAGGGTGGTGAGGAGAACACAGGTTAACCGATATCCTTATTTGGATTTCTCTGATTCAGATGACTCAGATCGGACAAAAAAGTTGGATAAGTGGGCCAAAGTACGCTGCAGGGAGCCCCTGTCTGATGGTCGTTTCTACTGGCAGGTTGAATGGACTGGCTGGGTTGACATTGGGGTGACAAATACATCCAGATCGGTTACTGAGAAGAAGAGGTCTTGGGGGCTTTTCTGCTGCAATGAACAGTACACATTTATTCATAATATCAGGATCTCAGTTGTGCCAGTACCCAGGCCGGACACAAAGTGTATAGGAGTGTATCTGGACTTTCCGGCCGGCGCTCTGTCCTTTTACAGCGTCTCCTCTGGTACACTGACCCACCTGTACACATTCCACACCACGTTCACTGAGCCCCTTTACCCTAGTTCAAAATCATGTGTGATGAGAGGGAGATATTTGGCTCAGTTAAAATCCAAACTCTGTGAATGAAAGCAGCCATCACCAGAGTAACTGACAGACACATTTTTAATTTAATTTTATTTCTGTAAATAGATTTAGTCTGTTTTTTGGGGGGAGATTTTAATTGAACTTTATTGATATCCAGGTGGGAAATCGAAATGGTATAGTCACACATGTCTCTGTCTGATATCAAGTGATGAAGATGACATCCACCTGTCTCATCAAACACATCATCACTCAGTGATGACATCAACCTGTCTCATCACAAATACACCTTCACTCAGAGAGATGACATCCACCTGTCTCATCACAAATACACCTTCACTCAGAGAGATGACATTTACATTTTAGTCATTTAGCAGACGCTCTTATCCAGAGCGACTTACAGTTAGCACATACATTATTTTATCGAACCCACAACCCTGGCGTTGCAAACGCCATGCTCTACCAACTGAGCTACATCCCCTGCCGGCCATTCCCTCCCCTACCCTGGACGACGCTGGGCCAATTGTGCGCCGCCCCATGGGTCTCCCGGTTGCGGCCGGCTACGACAGAGCCTGGATTCGAACCAGGATCTCTAGTGGCACACTAGACCACTGCGCCACTCGGCAGGTGACATCCACCTGTCTCATCACAAATACACCTTCACTCAGAGAGAGGACATCCACCTGTCTCATCACAAATACACCTTCACTCAGAGAGAGGACAATGATGTTTTGATTAGAAAATGTTAGGTAATAAACGTAATAAATATTTACCATTCACACATCATTCAGCTTTGGGTGGAAATGGTCTTTGGAAGTTGTTTGTTTATATTTTTATTATTGTATTATTGTTGTTGTTATAGTTATGTTTGATTATTAATATGTTTTTAATGATTCATTTGTGTAAAAGGGGGGGGGGTGATACTACAGAGTGATAGAGGAAAGAGAGAGAGCAAGGGAGGGAGGAGGGGGAGAAAGGGAGAGTGATAGAGGAAAGAGCGTGGGAGGGAGGAGGGGGAGAAAGGGAGAGTGATAGAGGGAGGAGGGGGAGAAAGGGAGAGTGATAGAGGAAAGAGCAAGGGAGGGAGGAGGGGGAGAAAGGGAGAGTGATAGAGGGAAGAGCGAGGGAGGGAGGAGGGGGAGAAAGGGAGAGTGATAGAGGGAAGAGCGAGGGAGGGAGGAGGGGGAGAAAGGGAGAGTGAGAGAGGAAAGAGTGTGGGAGGGAGGAGGGGGAGAAAGGGAGAGTGATAGAGGGAAGAGCATGGGAGGGAGGAGGGGGAGAAAGGGAGAGTGATAGAGGGAAGAGCATGGGAGGGAGGAGGGGGAGAAAGGGAGAGTGATAGAGGGAAGAGCATGGGAGGGAGGAGGGGGGAGAAAGGGAGAGTGATAGAGGGAAGAGCGTGGGAGGGAGGAGGGGGGAGAAAGGGAGAGTGATAGAGGGAAGAGCGTGGGAGGGAGGAGGGGGAGAAAGGGAGAGTGATAGAGGGAAGAGCGTGGGAGGGAGGAGGGGGAGAAAGGGAGAGTGATAGAGGAAAGAGCGTGGGAGGGAGGAGGGGGAGAAAGGGAGAGTGATAGAGGGAAGAGCGAGGTAGGGAGGAGGGGGAGAAAGGGAGAGTGATAGAGGGAAGAGCATGGGAGGGAGGAGGGGGAGAAAGGGAGAGTGATAGAGGGAAGAGCGTGGGAGGGAGGAGGGGGGAGAAAGGGAGAGTGATAGAGGGAAGAGCGAGGGAGGAGGGGGAGAAAGGGAGAGTGATAGAGGGAAGAGCGTGGGAGGGAGGAGGGGGAGAAAGGGAGAGTGATAGAGGAAAGAGCGAGGGAGGAGGAGGAGAAAGGGAGAGTGATAGAGGGAAGAGCGTGGGAGGGAGGAGGGGGAGAAAGGGAGAGTGATAGAGGGAAGAGCGAGGGAGGGAGGAGGGGGAGAAAGGGAGAGTGATAGAGGAAAGAGCGTGGGAGGGGGAGAAAGGGAGAGTGATAGAGGGAAGAGCGTGGGAGGGAGGAGGGGGAGAAAGGGAGAGTGATAGAGGGAAGAGCGAGGGAGGGAGGAGGGGAGAAAGGGAGAGTGATAGAGGGAAGAGCGAGGGAGGAGGGGTGGATGATACTTTAGAGCAGGGGTGGGCAAACTTTGTCTCAGATAAAAATAAAAGTTGTTCGATTTGTCTCATCAAAATCAATTTGAGGGACGGAAAAAAGGGCATTTATTTGAAAATATAAAATCTATATAATATATATATAAAATATAAAGCTCCGTTATACTTTCTATCTAGCATCTAGTTGAAGACGTTCAAGAATGGCCTGGAGTGTTTTCCTCCTCCTCCTCCTACCCTATCCTCCTCTTCCTCCCCTATCCTCCTCCTCCTATTCCCCTATCCTCCTCCTCCCCTATCCTCCTCCTCCTCTTTCCTCCTCCCCTTCCCTCCTCTTCCTCCCCTATCCTCCTCCTCCTCTGTCCTCCTCCCCTTCCCTCCTCCTCCTCCTCCTCCCCTATCCTCCTCCTCCTCCCCTATCCTCCTCTGGTTTATGTGAATGTGTGTGGGTTTTGTGTGAGTGTCAGTGTAGTGTGTGAGTGAGTGTGTATATAGTCTGCATACACAGTATAGTCCAGTCAGTGTGTATATAGTGTGTATATATAGTCAAGTGTGTGTATATATAGTCTAGTGAGTGTATATATAGTCTAGTGAGTGTGTATATAGTGTGTATATATAGTCAAGTGTGTGTGTATATAGTGTGCATATAGTCAAGTGAGTGTGTATATAGTGTGTATATAGTCTAGTCAGTGTGTATATAGTGTGTATATATAGTCTAGTGAGTATGTATATAACAAAGTACAGTGGGGGAAAAAAGTGTTTAGTCAGCCACCAATTGTGCAAGTTCTCCCACTTAAAAAGATGAGAGAGGCCTGTAATTTTCATCATAGGTACACGTCAACTATGACAGACAAATTGAGGAAAAAAAATCCAGAAAATCCCATTGTAGGATTTTTAATGAATTTATTTGCAAATTATGGTGGAAAATAAGTATTTGGTCACCTACAAACAAGCAAGATTTCTGGCTCTCACAGACCTGTAACTTCTTCTTTCAGAGGATCCTCTGTCCTCCACTCGTTACCTGTATTAATGGCACCTGTTTGAACTTGTTATCAGAAAAAAATACACCTGTCCACAACCTCAAACAGTCACACTCCAAACTTCACAATGGCCAAGACCAAAGAGCTGTCAAAGGACACCAAAAACAAAATTGTAGACCTGCACCAGGCTGGGAAGACTGAATCTGCAATAGGTAAGCAGCTTGGTTTGAAGAAATCAACTGTGGGAGCAATTATTAGGAAATGGAAGACATACAAGACCACTGATAATCTCCCTCGATCTGGGGCTCCACGCAAGATCTCACCCCGTGGGGTCAAAATGATCACAAGAACGGTGAGCAAAAATCCCAGAACCACACGGGGGGACCTAGTGAATGACCTGCAGTGAGCTGGGACCAAAGTAACAAAGCCAACCATCAGTAACACACTACGCCGCCAGGGACTCAAATCCTGCAGTGCGAGACGTGTCCCCCTGCTTAAGCCAGTACATGTCCAGGCCCGTCTGAAGTGCATTTGGATGATCCAGAAGAGGATTGGGAGAATGTCATATGGTCAGATGAAACCAAAATATAACTTTTTGGTAAAAACTCAACTCGTCATGTTTGGAGGACAAAGAATGCTGAGTTGCATCCAAAGAACACCATACCTACTGTGAAGCATGGGGGTGGAAACATCATGCTTTGGGGCTGTTTTTCTGCAAAGGGACCAGGACGACTGATCCGTGTAAAGGAAAGAATGAATGGGGCCATGTATCGTGAGATTTTGAGTGAAACCCTCCTTCCATCAGCAAGGGCATTGAAGATGAAACGTGGCTGGGTCTTTCAGCATGACAATGATCCCAAACACACCGCCCGGGCAACGAAGGAATGGCTTCGTAAGAAGCATTTCAAGGTCCTGGAGTGGCCTAGCCAGTCTCCAGATCTCAACCCCATAGAAAATCTTTGGAGGGAGTTGAAAGTCTGTGTTGCCCAGCGACAGCCCCAAAACATCACTGCTCTAGAGGAGATCTGCATGGAGGAATGGGACAAAATACCAGCAACAGTGTGTGAAAACCTTGTGAAGACTTACAGAAAACGTTTGACCTGTGTCATTGCCAACAAAGGGTATATAACAAAGTATTGAGAAACTTTTGTTATTGACCAAATACTTATTTTCCACCATCATATGCCAAAAAAATTCTCAATTTGTCTGTCATAGTTGACGTGTACCTATGATGAAAATTACAGGCCTCTCTCATCTTTTTAAGTGGGAGAACTTGCACAATTGGTGGCTGACTAAATACTTTTTTTCCCCACTGTATTGAGAAACGTTTGTTATTGACCAAATACTTATTTTCCACCATAATTTGCAAAAAAATTCATAAAAAATCCTACAATGTGATTTTCTGGAGAAAAAAATTCTCAATTTGTCTGTCATA
Organism: Coregonus lavaretus; assembly: GCF_964263955.1. NCBI lineage: Eukaryota > Metazoa > Chordata > Actinopteri > Salmoniformes > Salmonidae > Coregonus > Coregonus lavaretus. The sequence continues at coordinate 265,353 of NW_028165496.1, read as the reverse complement.
GTTGACGTGTACCTATGATGAAAATTACAGGCCTCTCTCATCTTTTTAAGTGGGAGAACTTGCACAATTGGTGGCTGACTAAATACTTTTTTCCCCCACTGTATATAGTGTGTATATATAGTCTAGTGAGTGTGTATATAGTGTGTATATAGTGTGTATATATAGTATGTATATATAGTCAAGTGTGTGTATATATAGTCTAGTGAGTGTGTATATAGTGTGTATATATAGTCTAATGAGAGTGTATGTAGTGTGTATATATAGTGAGTGTGCATAGAGTCAATGCAAGATAGGGTCAGTGGGTAACCATTTAATTAACTATTTAGCAGTCTTCTGGCTATTTAGCAGTCTTCTGGCTTGGGGGTAGAAGCTGTCGGACAGGCTCATAGAGCCGATGCTCCGCTACAGTTTGCCGGACGGTAGCAGAGTGAACAGTCTATGGCTTGTATATTGACTGGTGTTGCTAAGCCTTCAGTAACTCCAAATTAATTATTAACCTTAAAAGGGGGTGCCAAGGCTATATTATCGCATTTGACCTTTGATATTGCGACACTACAATTTATGAGTTGGCATTGGCAGGTGTTGCAAGAAAGCATAGACATTAAAACCTGCCTACAAATGAGGTCATGAGGGAAGTGAACATTTAATCAGAGACAAAGAACACTTTCATCAGACAACGAAAACTTAGGCTGAGTGTGGTGAGTGTCTTTAGATTAAGTCTCTTTTCAATTATATGAGCCTCCGTTAATGTTGTCAACCCAACTCTTCATGTTCTAATGTCGCTGCACTCCAGCTTGTTGGCTGCAATGGTGAGGGATCCAGTTAACATTAATATCACTATGAGTTCACATGGCGCTGGTGAGAAACTTTATTTCTCCGTTTATTATTTTACGACCGAAGATCATAAAGATATTTACGAAGATAATAGAGGGTATTTCTTTTTTTTTTATTAAGAGCTTGACTGTTTCCTGTCTCTCTCCAGAGACAAGTCATCCAGCTATTGGTGAGTCACACAGAAATGTGCACATTCTCAAAAATGATTTTCAGTGAACCAAACCTCTGTACTTATTTGAGATGAACAGATACAGCTCTACTAAAATAAGACAGAATGTGAATCCCCATTATAGTTGAATTTTCGTCTGCGTTTTGCGCCATTTAAAACACAGCAGTGACGTAAACTTGATCCTATTTAAAGTGAATATGCAAACATCATGAATTGACCTTGCAAATCTTCTCATTATTAGGCTATTTAGCACCGTCTACATTGGGTGTAGGTTAAGTACTGTACCAAACAACCCATGATGAGTCAACCTGCATGAAGAACACATGGTTTCGTTTAGGCAATTTCATTCCTTTGACATTTGGCAATGTGAACACAACCAGACCAAATGGAAAAAAAATACAATGTAACAAATAATCAAACTCTGATTAGAACTATAGAAAACTAACTTTGTGTGAAAAGTGACATATTACAGACACTAGAACGGCAAACTGGGACTAACAAACTACTCAATATCTCTCCTGTTCTCCTGATTAGAAGTAGGCCTGAGAGGAGTGAAAAACAACCTCAAGTCCAACATGAGGAAGAAGTCTGGGAACATCTTTGAGGGCATTGCAAAACGTGGAGATCCAACGTTGCTCAACAAGATCTACCCAGAGCTCTACATCACAGAGAGTGAAGGGGAGAACAGAGAGCACGAGGTTTTGAAGATGGACGATACGGCTCGGACCAAAGCATTTCAAGACCATGCAATCAACTGCAATGACGTCTTCAAATCCATATTCCAACAAGAGGCATCCGTCAGAACTCTGCTGACGAAGGGTATCGCTGGCATCGGAAAATCAGTCTCGGTGCAGAAGTTCATCCTTGACTGGGCAGAAGGACGAGCCAATCAGGATGTAGATTTCGTCTTCACCCTTCCATTCAGGGATTTGAATCGAAACAAAGACGACCAGTACAGTCTGTTGGAGCTGCTGAGTGACTTCCACCCTGAACTTTCAGATATGGAAGACACAAAGAAGGTGGTCGACTGCAAAGTCGTGTTCATCTTGGATGGTCTGGATGAAAGCCAACTTCCACTGGATTTCCATAACAACAAGAGGTTGTCTAATGTAACCAAGACAACATCAGTGGACGTGCTGCTGACAAACCTCATCAAGGGGAATCTGCTTCCTTCTGCTCTCCTCTGGATAACCTCCCGACCAGCAGCAGTTGATAAGATACCCTCCGACTGTTTTGACCGTGTAACAGAAGTTCGGGGATTCAACGACCCACTGAAAGAAGAATACTTCAAGAAGAGATTCAGTGATGATGAGAACCTGTCCAGCAAAATCATCTCACACATAAAGACATCGAGGAGTCTCTTCATCATGTGCCACATTCCGGTCTTCTGTTGGATTACTGCCATGGTTCTTGGGAACATGTTGAGAGGATCCTGTTCTGAAGAAGTCCCTAAAACTCTGACTGAGATGTACATTTGTTTCCTACTCACTCTGACAAACCTGGAGAACAAGAAGCATGGGAAAAATGAAACAGACCTTCGGAAACTGTCAGAGTCTGACGTATAGATCATTTTGAAACTTGGAAAACTAGCCTCCCATAACCTGTTAAAGAGCAATCTGGTGTTTTCTGAAGAAGATTTGAGAGAGTGTGATATTGATATCAATGAAGCCTTTTTGGGCTCAGGGATGTGCACAGAGATCTTCAGAGAGGAGGACCCAATGTTTAGAGTGAAGTTGTATAGCTTTGTGCATCTCAGCATTCAGGAGTTCTTCGCAGCACTCTATGTTTCCCATTGTCATGCCAATGGTTTGCCATGTATTTCACCATGGGTTTCACTATATTTCGGAAAGCTGGATACATTGCATGACTTACACAGGTGTGCAGTGGATAAAGCGTTCCACAACAAGAACGGCCACCTGGACCTCTTCCTCCGCTTCCTTCTGGGCATCTCACTGGAGTCCAATCAGATCCTCTTGAAATGCCTACAGCTCCAGACAGAGGGAGACAAAGAGAGTATCCAGAATACCATCCAATACATCAAGGTCAAGTTATCGACTGAATGGTTTGTTTCCTCAGAGAGGTGTATCAATCTCCTCTACTGTTTGATTGAGCTGAAGGACAACTCCCTGGTGAATGAAATTCTAAAGTTCCTGACCTCCCAAAGTCTCTCCAAGATTGAACTGACACCTGCTCAGTGCTCGGCGCTGGCGTACATGCTGTTGATGTCAGAGGAGGTGCTGGATGAATTTGACACGAGAAAATACAACACGTCAAGTCAGGGCCGTAGCAGACTCCTCCCAATAGTTAGATACTGCAGGAAGGCTATGTAAGTTCAGATGATAGTGAATTTACATTTACGTCATTTAGCAGACGCTCTTATCCAGAGCGACTTACAGGAGCAATTAGGGTTAAGTGCCTTGCTTAAGGGTACAGATAGATTTTTCACCTAGTCGGCTCGGGGAATAGAAACAGCGACCTTTCGGTTACTGGCACAACGCTCTTACCCACTAAGCTACCTGCCTCCATTTACTTTCCTAAGATTGGTAGATTACCGTAGTCACTTACGACTATTAGTATAATTTACACTTTTTTTTATGTCCTTTATAAGCCCTTTGTTTTCCCCTCTTAAGGCTAGTGGCCTGCTATTTCACAGACGACTGCGCTGAAATTTTGGCATCAGCTATCCAAATGCCTGGCTCACACCTGAGAGAACTCAGCATAATCTACAGCCAGCTGGAGAACCAGAAGCCCTTCATAGACGCGCTGGCAAGTCCCAACAACAGACTAGAGTCACTAGACATCAGTCATATCCAAGGGTTTTCAACAACTGAGCTGGAGGTGCTAACTGCTGCACTGAATCAATCTTACAGTCAGCTGCACACACTAAGGTGAGCAATTATTAGTAAACAAAACAAAAAAAAGAGCAAACCAAGAAAAAGCTTCTTAGTAAAGTGGAAGAAAAATAGAAACGGAAGCCGTTTGTGACATGAATGGATGGATCTACAGCTTCTTCTTCTGCTGGCAACTAGCAATGCAACAACGGCACCTAAGGGATGTTAGGGGACGGAACAGGGGAAGTCAGCCAAGTGTTTAGCTGTTTGAAGTCAATTTAAAAGACTCTTCTGTAAACTTGTTTACTACGATTACACTCCGTAAGAGAGACTAAAGCATGTAAGTCCACAAAGTGTAGAAGGATGATCCACTTTGTTGTAATCCATAGGTTTCCTGGGTGTTGGCTCGACGAGAGCTGCGGTGAAATTGTGGCTTCAGCTCTGGCGTCAGAGAACAGCCATCTGAGAGAGCTGGACCTCAGCGACAACAAACTGACAGACACCGGGGTGGAGGGGATCTCCACTGGGCTTATGAGTCCACACTGTGAACTGAAGATACTGAGGTGCGATATTTACGACAACAAGTGTTTCGAATCGTGTCAATCCATACAGCCCCTTTTAATTCCATATTCTCTCACGCCAGACTTGTCCGTTGTGAGGTCACTTCCTGTGGAAGTTTGTCCCCTGCTCTAGCAGCCTCCCAGTTGGAGGAACTGCATCTGAGCTGCAACACCCTGGGCGACATGGGACTGAAGCTGCTCTCTGCTGGACTGGAGGATCCACACTGTCAGATACAGAAACAGGGGTGAGAAATGATGATGCTGTAAAAAAAAAAAAAAAAAAAAATAAAAAATGTAAAGTGTGGTATACATACATACAGTTTTATTTAACATTCTATATTTCTGTGCACAGGTATTTGGATAAAACCAAATTCAAATTTCAATCTCTCTCTCTCTCTCTCTCTCTCTGTTTCTCCTGCTATCTCTCTCATTCATCTCTTAGACTGAGGCAGTGTAATCTATCAGAGTTATCCTGTGAGTCCCTGTCCTCTGTCCTGTGTTCAAACTCAACCCTGATAGAGCTGGACCTGAGAGACAACGACTTGGGGGATTCAGGAGTGGAGCGACTCTCTGCTGCACTGGGGGACCCTCGCTGTGCCTTGCAGGTTTTGGGGTGAGAGGCTCACATATTGATGTAAGCAAACCCTTTTGAATTGAGTATGGCACCCTAACTCATTCCAACTGTTCTCTGCAGGCTGTCTGGTTGTCTGGTCACAGAGGAAGGCTGTGCTTCTCTGGATTCAGCTCTGAGGTCAAACCCCTCCCACCTGAGAGAACTGGACCTGAGCTACAATCACCCAGGAGACTCTGGAGTGAAGCTGCTCTCTGCTAGACTGGAGGACCACACTGTAGACTGGATAAACTCAAGTTAGTGTAATATGTTATGTGTACACTATTTAGTTACTTTAATATTCCTTTAATATTCCTCTGCATATTATGATTATTTCTTGACATGAACTATTTCTATTAAAACAATACAGTGTGGACTTGTGTGGAGAGTGCAGGATCAAACCAGGCCTGAGGAAATGTGAGTCTGACTGATGTGTAATATGATATACAGGGTTTCTTCAGTTTGACATTTCCTTTAAAACAATGAGAAAGTACCGTCAGCTAAACAGAAAAACATTTAACTTTCTTATTTCCCTGGCTCCTCATTGTGCATGTGTGTTTTCTACAGATTCCAGTGAGCTCACCCTGGACCCAGATTCTGCACACATTGACCTGAGGCTGTCTGAGGATAGGAGGACAGTGTTGTGGAGAGAGGACAATGCTAACAGTCAAAGTAGTGCTAGCATAGGAAACGAAGCTAACAATGCTAACAGTGGGGATGGTGCTAGCATAGGAAACGAAGCTAACAATGCTAACAGTGGGGACGGTGTTAGCATAGGAAACGAAGCTACCAGAGGGGAAGAATCAAATAAATGGATTGATCCATCAATTTGTACAAGATCCCTGTCTGTGCATTGTACCAAGGGTTTATCTACTGGACGTTTCTACTGGCAGGTGGAGGCCACAGGATGGTTTGATATTGGGGTTATTATCAACGAAAACAATAGTATCTACAATATGTATGACCTCGTGGTAATATGTATGACCTTTATGGTATAATGATGTCATGCCATAGTGTTGTGAGGACAGAGGAAGAGTTAAGAAATGAGTGGTTTGGGGCCATAAAGTCTTCATTCCATTATGTCAAGGTAGATTAGTGATGTTTAGGATAGCATGAGTGATGTTTAGTATACTGACTTGGGGTAAAAAGTGATGAACATCAAAGACAGGGAGTGCCCATGGAGACTTGCCAAATGTATGTGAAAGGAATGAGAACCAAAAGGCTATATAAGATATAGGGTCTTCTTTGTCTAGTTAGTTCAACTGACGAAGGGCAAAGCCATGTCCGTTTGTTAGATGAACCCACAAGCTCGTGATTCTATAAATGCTTGGTATGAAATCTCCACAGAATGTCTAAGAATATCCTTGCATCCTTGATTCTTTGATACCTGAGAAACTCATCATAACAACCTGGAATAGTATAAAAGTAATCATTCTACCCCCCCCCCCCCCCACCCCCCCCCCCCCCCCCCCCACCCCCACCCACCCCATAAAAATGAAAATAAAGAGTGGTTGTCCCACTTGCTATCCCAAGTTGAATGCACCAATTTGTAAATCGCTCTGGATAAGAGTGTCTGCTAAATGACGTAGATGTAAATGTAAATGTTGCCTGTAGTTTTATAATTTATTTTAAAATAGCTGTATGGGATTTTTAAAGTACTACGTGGCCCTGCACCTGAATACATGTCTGACATGCTTTTAAGATACTGTATGTGCCCGGTCGGTCACTCAGATCCTCTTTTAGTTAATCCAAAGGTGAGAACCAAAACGTTTGGTGAGGCTGCCTTCAGCCACTATGGTCCTGGCCTTTGGAACAGCCTGCCGGAGGATCTGAGGGCCTCAGAAACTGTAGACAGTTTGAAGAGCTTAAGACATACCTTTTTAGCCATGCTTCTGCTTAGTCATACTATCTATTGTATATATCTTATTTATTTTCATTTATTTTAATGCATTAGTCTCTCATGTCCACTGTTATTGTTTTACTATTTTAATTTGTCTCATTTATAAAACCTATTTGTGTCTTTCTAACCTTTTATTTTATTTGCTAAGCACTTTGAAATGCATAATCTGTAAGAAATGTGCTCTGAAAATAAAGTTTGATTTGGTTTTGATCAGGAACATATCCCACAGTAGAGCCATTCAACCACAAACTTACATTAATATGCAAAGTGTCTCAAATGATTTCGTACATATTTACTAGTGTGTAATGCAGTAATACTGTGATTAATAAGTACTTAATAAGTACTTCTCAAACAGCTTAATAGTCTGGATAATTAATTAATAAAAATGTTATTTCAAGCATTATGAATTTCAAGTTATATGAAAAACACTAATGAAACCAGTTTTTTTGTTGGGGTTCAGATCCCCTTTATTTTTATTATTAAAACTAGGCAGTTCAAAGGAAAGGTGGAGATGGTGGAGAAATTCAGATGCAGAGTGTGGCCCAGAGTTGTGTGTGTGTGTGTTTGTGCTTGAGTCACTCCTCTTTGGGGAGGCTGATGGTGCATGTGAAGAACTTCAACACACGTCGGAAGAATCGCAGAACGCCATTTTTCTTCCGCTTCTTTGTTTCGCTGGACACCTTTGCCACTGAGTTCAACGCCTCGGTCACTCCGCTGCTCACCTCAGGACAGCTCTCAGTAGATAGCTGCATCACCTTGCTGAGGCCATTTCCAGTGTTCAGAAGGTTTTCAGCAGCCGCTGTCTTCTTTTTGTCACTGGACACCTCTTCCACTGCGTTTGAGGCCTCAGGACCTCTGCTGCACACCTCAGGAAGGCTCTCGGTGGATCCGAAATAGGACTAAACAGACAATGCAGCGTAATGAAAGAGCAAGAACAACACATCTGTCGTTTTTCAAAAAACATACCACAGACATCCAAAGTCTAAGATTATAGTAGCTAATTTATAATATTGTCCAGATTGAGACAACCCTGATACACCCAACTTTCAAAGATGCTAGACCTTTCATTTACAAAACAGGCTTCTTGTTCATTACCTTTGGGAGTTTTGCAATCATATTAGTGAAGTCTTGGTGCAGCTGATCTTCCCAGCCCTCCTTCAGCCACCCTTTGGGGTTCACAACATTGCTAAGGACATTTTCAGTGTCCAGAAGGTTTTCAGCAGCCGCTGTCTTCTTTTTGTCACTGGACACCTCTTCCACTGCGTTTGGTGCCTCAGGCACCTCACTGAACACCTCAGGACTTCCCCTGCACACCTCAGGACCTCCATTGAACACTTCAGGCACTCCACTGCACATGTCAGGCACTCCACTGCATACCTCGGGACCTCCACTGAACACCTCAGGCACTCTGATGCACACCTCAGGACTGCTGCACACCTCAGGACGGCTCTCATTGGATAGCTGCACCACCTTTCTCAGGCCATTTCCAGTGTTCCGAAGGGCTCCAGTAGCCTCTGTCTTCTTTGTGTCACTTGACACCTCTCCCACTGCATTTGACACCTCAGGCACTCCACTGCACACCTCAGGACCTGTGCTGCACACCTGTGAACTTATGCTGCACACCTCAGGACCTCTGCACCTCACCTCAGGACCTCCGCTTCTCACCTCAGGACCTCTGCTGCACACCTCAGGCACTCTACTACACACCTCAGGACCTCTGCCACACATCTCAGGAAGGCTCTCAGTGGATCCGAAATAGGACTAAATAGACAATGCAGAGCAATGAAAGAGTAAGAACAAAACAATATCTGTCCTTTTTCACAAAACATACCACAGACATCTAAAGTCAAAATGTATAGAAGCTCATTTGTAATATTGTCCAGTTTGAGACAACTCTGATACACCCAACTTGGAAAGACACTTACGAAACAGGCTTCTTGTTCCTTACCTTTGGTAGTTCTGCAATCATATCATAGAATTTTCGGATTAACTTCAAACGCTCCTCTTTCAGAAGCTGGATGTCTCCGTCGGTAGCAGTGTCCACGATGACATTTGGTATCCTTAATTCATCCTGAACTCTCTGGCCACTGAGCAGGATAACTATCTCTGTCTCTGTTTCCTGTAATTCCAGGCCCCTCTTTGCATCCCAAGTCTATGTAACAACATAATATGTCATTAAAAGACTGTTGATGTACCAGGTGAGACTGGACACTGGTCCATCATTGAAATGATGGGAAAAATTATGAATTTGAACTGATAGCTATTGTTTTTCTCTGGGTACAAAAATGAGCTTGCTGATATTTGAAGTGCTTTACAGTGGGTGTACTGTTTGCTCTACATAGTCCTCACCAATTCAGCTACAGAGACCTTCCTCCATCTCTTCCATGTCTCTGCCTCACGCCTTCATGTGAATATGGAAATGTATCAGACTGTGTCTGTCTACACTATCTATCAAACTATTGCTATCATCTAATATATTTTGATACATTCAGGTTATTATTTGGCCTTGTGTACTGATGTGATAAACTCAAGTTACCTAAATGAAGTATAAAGTTTCGTACTTCGTATTTAAAAATAGTCTGAGAACACTGCACTTACTCCAGGAAGACTCTTTTCCCTGCCAGGAGCCAGTCCTTCATTGGTCTCAGAGGTAGGTCCAGTGGGAGCCTTCCCTGGGCTTTCAGCATACAGAATTGCCTCTTGAGCATTTTCTGCAATAGAGTCTTCAATTAGTGACTAAACCAGTTAGAATGTGGCAATCAGAGAGTGATATGAATTGGTTCATGGCAAAAACTTACTGCTCCTACATGGAGAGTGATGAGGCCTTATTGATTATTAATTGTTGTTGGCCAAAACCCTGCAGAAAGAGCGAGGGTTACTGAGCACAGTACCCAACACCATATGTCTACAGCAGTACATCTATCTTTTATTAATTCATGCTGGAAAAAGTTATCTAAATGGGAAGAATATACATTATACCTTACATAGAACAAGACCATGCAATATAAACAATGAAAATGCAGATGAGATTAATGAGATCTTAATTATGATGAGGAAGCAAGTCATCTTAGATTGTCGATAAATTGGTTGTATATCTAATAGATTCGATATGATCCAAGTAACGTTATTTTTCTCAAATGTCGAAAGCGTGCAATATCGGTCATTCTCATTATGGGAAGACCTACTTACCTTACTGAGAACAATAAAAAATATTGATTGACTTGAATGAAGAATGCGCGTTTGCTATAGATATACTGTAGGTTGGTTGTGATTGTGAATAACTTAACCTCTGAGTGATACACACAGAATTAGGAATTAGAATGTATGTTATTGGGCATTGTGACGCGTATAGAATTATAATCTAGATTCGATTTCTATGGTGACGAGTTCCTTACTGCGGACAGAGTGCGTAATTTCTGAGCACATTTATTTGTCCTGTTGTATCATTTGCCCCGGGCAAATCCTATTTCTCCCTAATGAATACACATCCTATAACATTTTTACGCGATGTCACGGGAAAAAAAACGTATTTTATGATGGTTTATTGGCATTGAAAGAAAAATACATAAAACATGCAATACAGTATTCAAATGTGTTGGTTAATACATCTCTTCAAAGTTGAAGACAATAGGCAATTTAAAGGTGGCTATATGAAAGAAATTACAGAATCAATCAATACAATTTACACTATGCCTAGATATCAACAAAATAAAATAAAATCAAATTGTATTTGTCACATGCGCGGAATACAACAGGTGTAGACATTACAGTGAAATGCTTACTTACAAGCCCTTAACCAACAACGCAGTTTTAACAAAAAATAAGTGTTAAGTAAAAAATAATAATAAATAAAATAATGAAAGAGCAGCAGTAAAATAACAGGAGCGAGGCTAAATACAAGGGATACCTGTACTGAGTCAATGTGTTGGCACAGGTTAGTCGAGGTAATTGAGGTAATATGTACATTAAAGTGACTATGCATAGATAATAAACAGAGAGTAGCAGCAGCGTAAAAGAGGGGGACAATGCAAATAGTTCAGGTAGCCATTTGATTAGCTGTTCAGGAGTCTTATGGCTAGGGGTAGAAGCTATTAAGAAGCCTTTTGGACCTAGACTTGGCACTCCGGTACCGCTTGCCATGCGGTAGCAGAGAGAGCAGTCTATGACTAGGGTGGCTGAAGTCTTTGACAATTTTTAGGGCCTTCCTCTGACATCGCCTGGTATAAAGGTCCTGGATGGCAGGAAGCTTGGCCCCAGTGATGTACTGGGCCGTACGCACTACCCTCTGTAGTGCCTTGCGGTCGGAGGCCGAGCAGTTGCCATATCAGGCAGTGATGCAACCAGTCAGGATGCTCTCGATGGTGCAGCTGTAGAACAAATCTATTCAGTCTCCTGAGGGGGAATAGGCTTTGTTGTGCCCTCTTCACGACTGTCTTGGTGTGTTTGGACCATGATCGTTTCTTGGTGATGTGGACACTAAGGAACTTGAAGCTCTCAACCTGCTCCACTACAGCCCCGTCGATGAGAATGGGGGCGTGCTCTGTCCTCTTCTTTTTCCTGTAGTCCACAATCATCTCCTTTGTCTTGACCACTTTGTCTTGACCATACGGCCAGGTCTCTGACCTCCTCCCAATAGGCTGTCTCATCGTTGTTGGTGATCAGGCCTACCGCTGTTGTGTTGTCTGCAAACTTAATGATGGTGTTGGAGTCATGCCTGGCCATGCAGTCATGGGTGAACAGGGAGTACAGGAGGGGACTGTGCACGCACCCCTGAGGGGCCCCCGTGTTGAGGATCAGCATGGCAGATGTGTTGTTACTAGGGTTGTAACGATCCATCTACTACATCGATGTATCGATTTATATTTCTATGATCCAACTACATCGATCTGTGCTCGGCGAGTTGGCCTTTTGGACAACATATATTGATCTAACATCGTTTTAAAATGTAATAAATCGATTGTATCGATGCTAGGAAATAACCCATTGGATTTAAGCACGTCAGATTTCATATGCAGGGGTGCACATAACTGGTACGCAGGTACGCAAGCGCGACAAAAATCAGGAATGCGTAATGCCACTTGTGTTACTACGCGCCTTTGCGTACTTGACCGATCTTCTCATCTAACCTTACACATGACATGTTGCTTGTCAACTACTGTCAGGGATGTCCAAAAAGCAACAGACATTAAGCAGCTTCTTTGGCGTTTCGCCACCTACAAAGAAACGCCAACTGGAGCCAGAGCCGAAGAAAATACTTTTTTCGGAAAAGTGGCTCCAAGATGTGCAGTGGCTTGAAGCTAACGATGAGCGCACTGAAATGTGGTGCAAGATTTGCCACTCAAATCCACATCTAGCAGACAAAACAGGTGCATTTTATAAAGGCTCAAAGAATTTCAACCATCCTTTATTTGACAAACATGAAAAGAGCAAGGAGCACACGAATGTAGCGCAAGCCATTGCTAAACAAGCTAGCCGAGAATAAATGTCCAGTCGCCCACTTGCCAGATGGCGAGACAAGCTGAATGAAGAACAGCGGCAAGCTCTGTTTAATATTTTTCTCCTCGCCTTCCATAAAGCTAAACACGCACGTCCCATGTCTTCCTATTCTGAGGATGTTCCTTTACTGAAGCGGCTAGAAGTAAATGTCGGAGGTGCATATCATTCACGTGAAGAGGGCACACGGATCATGCAGAGCATCGCTCACACCATCAGCGGGGAGTTACGAGCCAAGTTGCAGTCTGCTGAATTTTTGTGGGCTGCTTTTTGATGGATCTGAGGACATCACAAAAACTGAGCAGGAAATCGTTTACAGTGTGTCTGTGTCCAGCAACGGAGAGTTTACTTCGGACTTTATTGGACTGATTGAATTGGGTGCTGACCGAACCGCACAGGCCATAACAGACGGACTTGTGAGACTTTTCCAGGACACAGGCTTGGATGACTGGACAACAAAGTTGGTCGCTGTGTGCACAGACTGCTGCTGTCAACGTGGGTATCTACAACGGCGTTGTGCCAAAACTCCGGCAACTTGCTGCGGTTGGAGACTCCCTTGTGCACATTCTGTGCACCGCACACACACTGGAGAATTGCGCGAAATCAGCTGATCGCAACGTTCCTTACTGTGAGACATTTAATCGCTCTGTGGTCAAGCTGCTGCAGTTTTATTTACAAAAAGGTGGAGCAAAAAAAACTGCTGCACTGAATAAGCAATGTGAAGAAAATGGGATCTCCTTTGTGAAACTGGGAAAGTTTCATAATATCAGATGGTCTGCATGGAGGCATGAAACACTGTTAAAAATATCAAGACTATTGCCAGCCATTAAAATGCAACTGGTTACGAGTGATAACAGTGACTTGCAGCATATCTGCACAGAGCGTTTTCAGTGCTTTCTGTCAAACATGCTTGACATTTGCAACATTTTGAACACCACATCCATTAGGTTTCAGAAGGAAAAGCTGACCATTGGAGAATGTAAGGATGAACTCATGGTGGCCATTGGACAGTTCACACTTCTGCTTGATGGTGAAAGCCATAGGGCACACACTGTTTCCAATGCTGATGCTGACAGAGACAATACTCAGGGGGTTAATTGAAGAGTTTGAAATCAGATATGACTCCCTCAAGTCATGTGATCATTTCTTAGTATTTGATCCTTCAACATGGCCTCAGGAAATGCAAGACCTCCACAGTTTTGGAAACACAACAGTTTGCAGCATTCTCAAGAAATATGAGGCCACATTGCAACTTGACAAAGATACCACTGTGACAGAATGGATGCGCTTAAAGCAGGCAGGAAAACGCCTGGGAGCCTCTTCTGTGTATGACTTGGTCCAAATAGTAAGTACAAGTAACCCAGATGCTTATTCCAACATCAACAAGGTGGTTAAGCTGTCTCTTACACTGCCTTTAAGCAGTGCAGCTTGTGAGAGCGGATTCTCACATCTCAACATTATAAAAACCAAGTACAGATCTTGTCTGTCACATGCTCGTCTCTCAGCACTGATGCACATTCACCTGTCAAAGCAGACCACAGAGACATTTGACCCAAAGCCTGCTGTTGACCTGTGGATGGAGACAGCTAATCGGAGGCTCAACCAAGGACAGGGAGGTGCATCTGCAGCATCTTCATCATCTACCATGCAGGAAGCTGAAGCAGAGGACAGTGGTGGTGGCACTGAGGAGGACAGTGGTGGCAGCACTGAGGAGGACAGTGATGGCAGCACTGAGGAGGACAGTGGTGGTGGCACTGAGGAGGACAGTGGTGGCAGCACTGAGGAGGACAGTGATGGCAGCACTGAGGAGGACAGTGGTGGCGGCACTGAGGAGGACAGTGAAGAAGACTGCACTTATTAAGACCACGCTACATATATGGTGAGTACCAAACACCATCTGCTGGTACTCACCTGAGTAACTCACTGAAAAAGTTATGTGCACCCCTGTTTATATGGATGTTTTTTCTTAGCACTTTTAATGATAAAGGCTTTAAACATTACTCGATTCAGTCTGCCTGTCCGTGACGTCATCGCGCCAGCAGCAGCGCAAAGGCGCCAAGACAACAAAACATAGCATGGCGGACGACAGAGGAGAAGCCGACGAGCGAGAAATTATCAAGCCACCATTGCGGTCCTTACAAGAAACAGGAATCTAGGAAACTTTACCTGCACTGTCCAATATCCAGGTATTTATTTCAGTCACACTGGTTGAATTTTTGGCTAAAAGGTTACTGAATCGATTTCAAGTCACTGAATCGTTTCGGATTGTATCGTTCTAAATGAACCAATAACGTCCTTGAATCGTATCGACAACCACGAATCGTGATACAAATCGAATCGTTGTTAAAACGAATCGTTACACCCCTAGTTGTTACCTAACCTTACCACCTGGTGGTGACCCGTCAGGAAGTCCAGGATCCAGTTGTAGAGAGAGGTGTTTAGTCCCAGGGTCCTTAGCTTAGTGATGAGCTTTGAAGGCATTATGGTGTTGAACGCTGAGCTGTAGTCAATGAATAGCATTCTCACGTAGGTGTTCCTTTTGTCCAGGTGGGAAAGGGCAGTGTGGAGTGCAATAGAGATTGCAACATCTGTGGATCTCTTGGGGTGGTATGCAAATTAGAGTAGGTCTAGGGTTTCTGGGATAATGGTGTTGATGTGAGCCATGACCAGCCATGACCTTCAGGCTCTGATCAGACCCTACACCCAAACGAGGGCACTACATTCATCCACCTCTGGCCTGCTAGACCCCCTACCTCTACGGAAGCACAGTTCCCGCTCAGCCCAGTCAAAGCTATTCGCTGCTCTGGCACCCCAATGGTGGAACAAGCTCCCCCACGACGCCAGGACAGCGGAGTCACTGACCACCTTCCGGAGACACTTGAAACCCTACCTCTTTAAGGAATACCTGTGATATGATGTTTTTATGGTATAATGATGTCATGCCACAGTGTTGTGAGGACAGAGGAAGAGTTAAGAGATGAGTGGTTTGGGGCCATGAAGTCTACATTCCATTATGTCAAGGTAGATTAGTGATGTTTAGGATAGCATGAGTGATGTTTAGTATACTGACTTGGGGTAAAAAGTGATGAACATCAAAGACAGGGAGTGCCCATGGAGACTTGTCAAATGTATGTGAAAGGAATGAGAACCAAAAGGCTATATAAGATAGAGGGTCTTCTTTGTCTAGTTAGTTCAACTGACGAAGGGCAAAGCCATGTCCGTTTGTTAGATGAACCCACAAGCTTGTGATTCAATAAATACTTGGTTTGAAATCTCCACAGAATGTCTAAGAATATCCTTGCATCCTTGATTCTTTGATACCTGAGAAACTCATCATAACAGATTGGCGTCTAAATGAACAGGATGCAGTTCACAGCTCAACTAACAGGTAAGCAGACTTTCATTTTTTGAATTCTGTCAAAATCTGCTTATCTGTGGTAAAGCTGAGCTGTAACGAACTGTAAAAAGCAATATTTTTAAATGGGGACGATGAGTGGTGTTGAATGATGTAAAGGGATGTAAGGAGAAATATTAAATTACACAATGACATGATGCTATGATTCAAAACAAGGTGTGTTTATAGTAATTAGCATAAATTGGTAAAGAGAGACTCTGATGTGTAGTATCATCATGGGAGTAAATTAGGTTATGAGACTCTGATGTGTAGCATCATCATGGGAGTAAATTAGGTTATGAGACTCTGATATGTAGTATCATCATGGGAGTAAATTAGGTTATGAGACTCTGATGTGTAGTATCATCATAGGAGTAAAATAGATGAAGCTCTGATGTGATGTGTCATCATAGGAGTAAAATATATGAAGCTCTGATGTGTAGTATCATCATGGGAGTAAATTAGGTTATGAGACTCTGATGTGTTGTATCATCATAGAAGTAAAATAGATGAAGCTCTGATGTGTAGTATCATCATAGGAGTAAATTAGGTTATGAGACTCTGATGTGTAGTATCATCATAGGAGTAAAATAGATGAAGCTCTGATGTGTAGTATTATCATAGGAGTAAAATAGATGGAGCTCTGATGTGTTGTATCATCATAGGAGTAAAATAGATGAAGCTCTGATGTGTAGTATCATCATAGGAGTAAAATAGATGAAGCTCTGATGTGTTGTATCATCATGGAAGAATTCATGAAATAGAGAGATGTGTAGTATCATTATGAAAAGCGATAAACGTCTTTGGTAGACGAACGTAGAAAGATGCGAGGTTCGAGTCCTCAGGGATAAACGTCTTTGGTAGACGAACGTAGGAAGATGCGGGGGTCGAGTCCTCAACATGACGAGATTATAAAATTGAATCCTTGCTATAGGTTCGAGGCCTTTGATGTGAAAGATTCATCATAAAGTTCATAAAATAGTTTTGAGGCCTTTGATGTTGTCACGGTTTACTAAGCCAGAACCCAGAAGCAGACCAGGACAAGGTGAGTTGAAACGAAGGTGAGTATTTATTTAACAGATTCAAAAAAACGATGCAGAATAATCCAGGGGACAGAGCGGGCGGCGGAGATGAGTTGGTGGAGGTGCAGTGGCAGATCCAATAATGGCTCGGCAGCCGCCGACAACCAGGCAGGGGTTGGGTGAAGGTTCCGGGAGATTGACTGTAGATAGAAACAAAACGGAGGTAAGTACACGGCAAGACAACAAGGTGCAAAACAACAAAACTAACGCTAGAAACTCAAAGGCTGATACGCTGACAAACATACTGTTCATGGCTAACGATCCGGCAGGGAATGGATGTCAGGTCAGAGCTTATGAAGGGTGATGATCAGGACCAGGTGTGCAGATCGCTGATGAGATGCAGGTGCGGGTAATAGGGAGATCTCCCGCCTAGCAACGTCGCCCGGCAACCAGGCAGGGAGCGTTCAAGAACCTTCAGGAACAGGAGATTTAGAGCAGAAAAAATGGCAACATAGGCAGGAACCGACTCAGGACGCAGGGTTCATGACAGATGTGAAAGAATCATCATAAAGTTAATAAAATAGGTTCGAGGCCTTTGATGTGAAATATTCATCAAAAAGTTCATAAAATAGGTTTAAAGCCTTTGATGTGAAAGAATCATAATAAAGTTCATAAAATAGGTTTAAGGCCTTTGATGTGAAACAATCACCATAAAGTTCATAAAATAGGTTTAAGGCCTTTGATGTGAAAGATTCATCATAAAGTGTTAGTCGGGAAGAGGTTCAAGGCCTCAACCGTGTTATACAAGCCCTGTCACAATAAGTACTGTGGATGAATTACGCAAAAGGGCTAGGAGATGGAGCCAATGACAGGTAACATATTGAATCATAGCACCAAAAATGACATTTAAAGGCGAACTACATTTAAAAAAAAAACATTATCAGAAGTGGATTTGATGCAAGTATTTAAATTACTAACACTGAAAGTTACTAACATTGCATGGGTGATAAAGAATATCCTCAGAAGAGTATTTATAAGGGGTAAATAGAGCTTGATGTTATTGTAGAAAGTAGTGGAAGAGTCTGAGTTTTCTGGGACAGGAACGGCAGTGTCCTTGGAAATTACAGTCTGTTTTTTTTTGGTTCCGCTGAGAGAATGAAGGAGAGGCTGATTTGGGTTGAATGAGGATTGTTAAACTAACTGAAGGGATTATTTCATGTGAATATATAGAACTTTCTAACGTTCTATAAGGAGTTGTGACGATTTGGAAATGGTAATGACAAAATCATAATTAGAGTGCCATGTCTGTATTATATTTTTTCACTCAAACGTAGACATGCGTCGTGGGTGAAGAAAGTAATAAATATGGGTTTTCTAAGTTTATACCGTTGTTGGATCATGTGATAGTGGAATAAACTGACCATAAGTAATGTTGTTTCAGACGTAATGTATAATATTGTACAAAGCAAATAGAGGGTTCAATTGAAATAATTATCATGGTAGAGCTAACGTAGTACAGTGAGGGAACTTCATTTTGTATCAGAGGGTCAGATGAGAAATCATTGTAATGGCGCTATTGGTGGAAATCTATTTATCATTTCAAGGCATGGAGTATCAATCTGCATTTATGAGTGTACATTCCACTGCTGATGTGTTGATTGAATGGGTACGACGGAGTATTTGGTTTGGTGATGTTGAATGTATGATTTGAAGCGTGTGTGGTTTAAATAGCAGGACTCTTGTAGCTCGTTTGGTGGAGAATGGTGCTTGCAACGCCAGGGTTGTGTGTTCTATTCCCAAGGTGGGCTGGAATAAGTATAACAATGTAAGAGCTTACTAATTGTGGGTCGCTTGGGATACGAGCGTCTGCTAAATGACTAAAATGTAAAAATGTTAACGAGTATGGAGAGAAGAGTGCGTGATAGTACATTTTTTTGGCATTTGAATAAGGTTTTGATAGATTAAATGAGTGAGAATGGTGGAATATGTCTATAAATAAATTGGATCGTGATAAATGGATGATTTCAATATATGATGGTAAACTACAGCAAGTGTTTGGTGTTACTTGTAGCCTACTTAGAAAGGATAGTTGACTAGATCTCATTCATTCTGTAAATGGCGGAGTGATGGTTTCATTGCGTGGCTATGATTTTAGTTGATAAACTGAACCAAACATGATGTTACTATGGCAATTTAGGATGGTTAATGTTGTTAAGTTAGTTTTTAAACCCTATGATAGAGGTAAATGCAGAACGTTGTTTGAAAGTGTGTTTTATTAGGACTGGTAGTAAAAATGGAAGAATTTCAATTTTTGTCTGCGGGTATTAACCATTGGGGCTTGCTGAAACGTGAGAGCGCTGAAATGGACATTATGGGTTACGTTAGGTGTACAAGGATTGCGTATTTTGTAGGAAGTCATAGGAGGTTGAATATTATCGGCAGGAAATGGCAAACTAGTTAGCGGTGAGAGCTAGTGCGGTTTTCATTGGGTGACGTCACTTGCTCTATGAACTGGAAGTAGTTGCTATGCAAAGGCCGCGGCTTTTGTGGAGCGACGGGTAACGGTGCTTCGAGGGTGACTGTTGTCGATGTGTGCAGAGGGTCCCTGATTCGAATCCAGTAAGGGATAGAAAGCTAATCTTTTACATTGATGCTATTGACGTGAATTACTGGTTTCATTGATAACATTATAGGAAAGATGTTGTCCTACCAATCCATGTCAGATAGGAAAACATAGTAATTAAAATTGCATATCGGTGAATTGATGTTTTATTGGTTTTGACTATAACTTTAAATTAATGTCTCATCTGTTGAGGTACCGTTATGAGGAAAATTAGCGGTAGAGTATGATAGATATTGTAGAGGGTTTAAAAAGTAAGTAATTTAATTGGTTGATGAGACAGGTTGACTTGATGTTGAATTGGATTGTTTAATAGAAGTAATTATTTCTATTTAGGAGAATGAGAATATGTTATTAAGTAGTATTGCTTTGTGGAGACGATTTACTAATGAAGAACATGTCTAGATAGTTGAATAAGGAACGATATTTGATAATTGATCATTTTATTATGACATTATATAGTTTGTTTAAAAAGCCGTGTGTTATGCAAATGGTTCATTACTTCAGATAACGATAATCTGTTTATGGTACGTTGAATGATGGGAGATAGTTGTTGTTGTTGGCATGATGGATTAAGTAGACATCTTTTTATGGGTTTTGGATTATGAAACAATAGGTTTATATTTTAATAACATCAATGCAACAGTTTGCAATGATTAAATTACTAAAAAGGGGTTATAGGTTTATAGTGGAAGGTGTACTTAACTTAATAAAACGTGTTATTATCTAGTGTCTTCTAAGTGGGAGTTTTTTTTCCTGGATTGATGGAAGTCTCCTATAATATTATGTTAGGGGTAAAGTCGGACACAACGTATCAATTTTTTTTTATCGATGCTGGGGATAAGATATCTAGTCTTACTTAAGAGGAGTACTGCAAAATGGCATATTATATATTATTATATTATTATATATATTATATATTATATTATATATAATATTATATTATTATATTATATACATGATTGTATTGGATAATGTATGAAATTGGACATTTAGAGGGAAGTTAGGAACATTAAAAGGGGTAGCTGATATTTCCTATGTTGTTGATACAGTAAATGATAACGGTTTGTTTGATGTGGGATCACAAGGAGCAGATGTAGGGGTTCAATAATCATGCTGAGATTTAAAGAGGATATGATCTGAAGGGTGATCAATTCAACAGAATCATTGTAAACTCAGAGGAATTTTGAGTGGTTTTAATTTTGTGAAAGGTTTTATATAATATTTTTATTTGAGTAGTTATGAGGAGTGAGATTGATACAAATGATTATTGATGAGATAGGACTGTGGATGTATGTATCATGTTTTGTGTGTAATTACTATCCTTGGAATGTTGATTATATGTTAACAACATGTATACTTTCTATTCCAGGAGAAAGGGCATTTCTTTATCTCATTGGAATATTGCCCAGAGCTAGGGTGGAACTAGTTAGTAAAATTAAGTAGTCTTGTTTTTAGGTTGTAATAGGGAGCTACCAAATTAAATAAAGCCTGGCCATGTTTGTTTTATTTGTTTTCCAAATGGGTTTTTCAAATAAACACACAACTCACCTAGGATGATGTTATAAAAGGTTGTTATTTTTATTTAAGGGGATTTCAACAGGTCAAAGGTGATACGTCTTAAAGGAGCACACACAATGACTTTTTATTTTTATTTTTGACTGAGTTTTGGGTATACATGATTTCTTATGAGAATAAATGTCATGAGGATTTTATGTAAACTTGGGGTACATAACATTTATTAGATGTTTTGAATGTTGGTAATGATTAGTATACTATCAATTCGTTGAATGATTTCAATGACCTCTGAACTCTGTTCTGACGTGCTGGTGTGATCTGATCATCCACACTAGTAATCCGAGAAACAAGGGCTGAGAAATGTAAGATAGTTCATTTTACTGAGTTGAGGGTAATTTATTATAACAGGAAGGATAAGAAGAAAGGTTGAAGTAGCATGCTGTGTCTCAACTAACAATGTTATCCAGACTTTCTTTAGAAAAGGTGATGGCTTCTCTGACAGACCTACCGGGAGAATCTGGACATTTTTTGCAACTTGGAGACTATGTGGTGGTAAAGGATTAATGAAGTCATTGATGGACAACACCCAAGTGGGAAGGTTAGTAATAGGTGTTAATGGCTACCTTGATGGAGGGGCAAGTAAGAAAGAGAGATTCCTAGATCTATATGTAACATTGTAGGACTTTTCTAACACAAAGGAGGTATGGATAGAGGGGAGATTGAACAGGTATCATGTCAACCAATGATACAGAAGGCTACGATGAAATTGACGATTAGAGATGAGGATACTGTTGATGACAATTATCAGGTGATAGAGGACGACGTTTGAGGAATGACAATGATGAGATGTGGGTTATGGCTGAGTACCTGAGTGGAGAAACAGAGTTATATACCTCCAATAATTTCAAGATTTTTCAGATTTTTCAGCAATCAACTGACTGTCATTCCATTCGGTTATATGTATTTAAAGGGTTTATATAATAGAAATTGGGAGGTATATTAGGAATTGGTATTAGGAATAATTGTTAAACCATAATAATTTGTCATATGGTGAATGTTAATAGGGATTTATTGGTTTAGAAATGAAATTAATTAAACTGTTGTGTTTTTGTCTTCTAGTGAGGTAAATACAGATGGTATCTTAATGCATAATAAGGGATAATTTGGCATAGAATGGTGTGAACCTATAAATAAGTAAAAGTAAGAAGACTGAAGTTATTTCTATTTTTGATATATTCATTTGCATATATTGTAACATCCATGTAATTTACAAAGTGTCACGGATCTTTGTATTTGTGGGGATGATGTCATGATGGTCACAATTTATTTCTATGTATGTTTTTTTTGATTGCATGTCTCAGAAATAGGGGTTATTTTAAAAGGGGGGATAATGATCTATGTGGGATTTTTCCTTATATATGTAAAAATGGGGTTTTGACTACATAGATTATTATCATGAATATATAGTAGTTAATTATGTGTTTATTTTTTACTCAGACTGAGTTTATAGAGGTTTGAGAGGTTTGATATCGCATAAGATAGATGACTGAGAATTTATACCTTTGTTGATTAAATATATTGAGAATGGAGTTGGATTCAGGTATGAATGGTGGAAGCAATCAATTCTCAGTTATCTAGCATAGTTTAGGATCTAGTCAGAGATGTGTGTACTACTAATGGGAGAATATTGTATTTTATATACAGTTATATGTGCATTGTTGGGGTTAAGTCGTGTCACATACCACAAAGAAAAAAAGAAAAAAAAAAGAGTGGATTGATATGATGTTTTTATGGTATAATGATGTCATGCCATAGTGTTGTGAGGACAGAGGAAGAGTTAAGAAATGAGTGGTTTGGGGCCATAAAGTCTTCATTCCATTATGTTAAGGTAGATTAGTGATGTTTAGGATAGCATGAGTGATGTTTAGTATACTGACTTGGGGTAAAAAGTGATGAACATCAAAGACAGGGAGTGCCCATGGAGACTTGCCAGATGTATGTGAAAGGAATGAGAACCAAAAGGCTATATAAGACAGAGGGTCTTTTTTGTCTAGTTAGTTCAACTGACGAAGGGCAAAGCCATGTCCGTTTGTTAGATGAACCCACAAGCTCGTGATTCTATAAATGCTTGGTATGAAATCTCCACAGAATGTCTAAGAATATCCTTGCATCCTTGATTCCTTGATACCTGAGAAACTCATCATAACAACCTGGAATAGTATAAAAGTAATCCTTCTACCCCCCCCCCCCCCCCCCCACCCACCCCATAAAAATAAAAATAAAAAGTGGTTGTCCCACTTGCTATCCCAAGTTGAATGCAGCAATTTGTAAATCGCTCTGGATAAGAGTGTCTGCTAAATGACGTAAATTTAAATGTAAATCTTGCCTGTAGTTTTATAATTTATTTTAAAATAGCTGTATTGATTTTTAAAGTACTACGTGGCCCTGCACCTGAATACATGTCTGATATGCTTTTAAGATACTGTATGTGCCCGGTCGGTCCCTCAGATCCTCTTTTAGTTGTTCCAAAGTTGAGAACCAAAACGTTTGGTGAGGCTGCCTTCAGCCACTATGGTCCTGGCCTTTGGAACAGCCTGCCGGAGGATCTGAGGGCCTCAGAAACTGTAGACAGTTTGAAGAGCTTAAGACATACCTTTTTAGCCATGCTTCTGCTTAGTCATACTATCTGTTGTATATATCTTATTTATTTTCATTTATTTTAATGCATTAGTCTCTCATGTCCACTGTTATTGTTTTACTATTTTAATTTGTCTAATTTATAAAACCTATTTGTGTCTTTCTAACCTTTTATTTTATTTGCTAAGCACTTTGAAATGCATAATCTGTAAGAAATGTGCTCTGAAAATAAAGTTTGATTTGGTTTTGATCAGGAACATATCCCACAGTAGAGCCATTCAACCACAAACTTACATTAATATGCAAAGTGTCTCAAAAGATTTCGTACATATTTACTAGTGTGTAATGCAGTAATACTGTGATTAATAAGTACTTAATAAGTACTTCTCAAACAGCTTAATAGTCTGGATAATTAATTAATAAAAATGTTATTTCAAGCATTATGAATTTCAAGTTATATGAAAAACACTAATGAAACCAGTTTTTTTGTTGGGGTTCAGATCCCCTTTATTTTTATTATTAAATATAGGCAGTTCAAAGGAAAGGTGGAGATGGTGGAGACTTTCAGATGCAGAGTGTGGCCCAGAGTTGTGTGTGTGTGTGTTTGTGCTTGAGTCACTCCTCTTTGGGGAGGCTGATGGTGCATGTGAAGAACTTCAACACACGTCGGAAGAATCGCAGAACGCCATTTTTCTTCCGCTTCTTTGTTTCACTGGACACCTTTGCCACTGAGTTCAACGCCTCGGTCACTCCGCTGCTCACCTCAGGACAGCTCTCAGTAGATAGTTGCATCACCTTGCTGAGGCCATTTCCAGTGTTCAGACGGTTTTCAGCAGCCGCTGTCTTCTTTTTGTCACTGGACACCTCTTCCACTGCGTTTGGTGCCTCAGGCACCTCACTGAACACCTCAGGACGTCCCCTGCACACCTCAGGACCTCCATTGAACACTTCAGGCACTCCACTGCACATGTCAGGCACTCCACTGCATACCTCGGGTCCTCCACTGAACACCTCAGGCACTCTGATGCACACCTCAGGTCTGCTGCACACCTCAGGACAGTTCTCAGTGGATAGCTGCACAACCCTGCATAGGCCATTTCCTGTTTTCAGAAGGTTTACAGTAGCCTCTGTCTTCTTTGTGTCACTGCACACCTCTTCCACTGTGTATGAGGCCTTGGGACCTCCACTGAACACCTCAGGCACTCTAATGCACACCTCAGGACTGCTGCACACCTCAGGACGGCTCTCAGTGGATAGCTGCACCACCTTGCTTAGGCCATTTCCCGTTTTCAGATGGTTTCCAGTAGACTCTGTCTTCTTTGTGTCACTGCACACCTCTTCCACTGCGTTTGAGGCCTCAGGACCTCTGCTGCACACATCAGGAAGGCTCTCGGTGGATCTGAAATAGGACTAAACAGACAATGCAGCGTAATGAAAGAGCAAGAACAACACATCTGTCATTTTTTTAAAAACATACCACAGACATCCAAAGTCTAAGATTATAGTAGCTAATTTATAATATTGTCCAGATTGAGACAACCCTGATACACCCAACTTTCAAAGATGCTTGACCTTTCATTTACAAAACAGGCTTCTTGTTCATTACCTTTGGGAGTTTTGCAATCATATTAGTGAAGTCTCGGTGCAGCTGATCTTCCCATCCCTCCTTCAGCCACCCTTTGGGGTTCACCACCTTGCTAAGGACATTTTCAGTTTCCAGAAGGTTTTCAGCAGCCGCTGTCTTCTTTTTGTCACTGGACACTTCTTCCACTGCGTTTGGTGCCTCAGGCACCTCACTGAACACCTCAGGACTTCCCCTGCACACCACAGGACCTCCATTGAACACTTCAGGCACTCCACTGCACATGTCAGGCACTCCACTGCATACCTCGGGACCTCCACTGAACACCTCAGGCACTCCGATGCACAGCTCAGGACTGCTGTACACCTCAGGACGGTTCTCAGTGGATAGCTGCACAACCCTGCATAGGCCATTTCCCGTTTTCAGAAGGTTTACAGTAGCCTCTGTCTTCTTTGTGTCACTGCACACCTTTTCCACTGTGTATGAGGCCTTGGGACCTCCACTGAACACCTCAGGCACTCTAATGCACACCTCAGGACCAGGGACAGCCTGTTCAATAGGGCGATATGGGCGACGCACTGCCAAACGGGAAAAGGAAGGGATTTTTTTTCTAATCAATTATATCACGGCAACAGTAGTTATCAGTGTTCTAATCTGATCTGACTGCCACTAAATGTCAAATCAGGCTAAAGTCGTGCTTCAAATGGCCCCGCCAGTTTTTGGGGCGATTTCAGTCAGGTTGAAAATCGCCCAGAAGTCTCTCATAGCCTGTCATGTAAAATCTATTTTTTTCAAATTTCAAAGCTTTCAATACATTCTCTATGGGTGTCTGAGGGCTTGCACTTACGCGCTTTCGTCATACGTGACGTAACCATGAACGTAACTAAGAAAATAGCGGCTAGCAGCGTCTCTGTTGCGACCTGCAGTGTGGCGTTATCTTATGTTTTTAATTTGTACACTTAGTGGCGTTATTTTATGTTTTTAATTTGTACACTTAGTTTACAAACATTCTGCCAACCATGGATTTCCAGTGGTGGGTTTTGGACTGATCTTGTTGATCGTGTACATACCCGCTTCGAACGGACTAAATAATGAAAACGCTGCTGGCAGCGGAATCCAATACAGCTGGGAGACTTGGCTGGATGACAGAGTCCCGGACAGAGAAGTGGAGCCGACCGGCTTCACCCTGGTCAGAGCGGACCGCGATCCTGGTAAGAGAGCGACTCTGTACCCCCGACATTGAACTGCTTTCTGTGTCACTTCGACTTTACTATCTGCCCCGTGAGTTCCCCCAATTGTTTGTTACCGTTGTGTACTGTTGATAATCACAAGTTTACTGGAGAACTGAGACCAAGTAGAGACTTTGGACAGGGTGGATATGGTATAATAAAGGCAGTTTATTCAGAGGTAAAGATATCTGGAATCGCGTGCACGGACTCGTTCGTCAAACTCTTAGGGAGCTATCTGAAGAGAGCCCCGAAAACATTGTGTGCAGACATTTTATACAATAAATGATGTAGGTTGAATCTAGTAGTTCTGATCTTCTGATTGGTCCTGATGAGTTGGGCGAGGTCCCCTCCACTGTTGCATTGGCTCTGAGTCGGGTTCTCTGTCTTCAAATGTTCAGCCTAAAGAGAGGGGATTTTTGTGTGTGTGTGTGTGTGTGTTTAACAGTGATGATGTGTGTGTGTGTGTTATCAGTGATGATGTGTGTGTGTGTGTGTGTGTGTGTGTGTGTCCTCAGAGCAAGAACTCGTGAGTTGGAAGAACTGAGAGACCTATGGCGTGGGTGTTGTCCTTGGCCACCTGCTGACAAGGCTGACAAGATAGGACTCTTTTGTCCATTGTTATAGGATAGGAACAGCATTGATTGAAAACAAACGCCCAACACAAAATGGGTCATGCACAAGATTTTAGTCAGACCAAGCTATAACATTATATATTTACTACGACAGTACATTCAACCAAAAGCTAATATAACAAAGGCATCAGAGATTATTTATAATCTGTCACAGAAACTGGAATCCATCTCCCCAGATCAGTCAATAAATGCTTCTGGTATTGACTTATATGCTGCCCCTGTCTTCATGTTGTTGCTGGACATATCTTTTTTAAAATGTGTGTAGGTCACCTAAATCATCAGAAAAATTGCCCCTCCTGAGAATTTTTTCAGGAGCCGCCACTGCTCAGGACTGCTGCACACTTCAGGACGGCTCTCAGTGGATAGCTTCACCACCTTGCTTAGGCCATTTCCCGTTTTCAGATGGTTTCCAGTAGACTCTGTCTTCTTTGTGTCACTGCACACCTCTTCCACTGCATTTGAGGCCTCAGGACCTCTGCTGCACACCTCAGGAAGGCTCTCGGTGGATCCGAAATAGGACTAAACAGACAATGCAGCGTAATTAAAGAGCAAGAACAACACATCTGTCGTTTTTCAAAAAACATACCACAGACATCCAAAGTCTAAGATTATAGTAGCTAATTTATAATATTGTCCAGATTGAGACAACCCTGATACACCCAACTTTCAAAGATGCTTGACCTTTCATTTACAAAACAGGCTTCTTGTTCATTACCTTTGGGAGTTTTGCAATCATATTAGTGAAGTCTTGGTGCAGCTGATCTTCCCAGCCCTCCTTCAGCCACCCTTTGGGGTTCACAACATTGCTAAGGACATTTTCAGTGTCCAGAAGGTTTTCAGCAGCCGCTGTCTTCTTTTTGTCACTGGACACCTCTTCCACTGCGTTTGGTGCCTCAGGCACCTCGCTGAACACCTCAGGACTTCCCCTGCACACCTCAGGACCTCCATTGAACACTTCAGGCACTCCACTGCACATGTCAGGCACTCCACTGCATACCTCGGGACCTCCACTGAACACCTCAGGCACTCTGATGCACACCTCAGGACTGCTGCACACCTCAGGACGGCTCTCAGTGGATAGCTGCACAACCTTGCATAGGCCATTTCCCGTTTTCAGATGATTTCCAGTAGACTCTGTCTTCTTTGTGTCACTGCACACCTCTTCCACTGCGTTTGAGGCCTCAGGACCTCCACTGCACACCTCAGGACCTGTGCTGCACACCTCAGGACCTCTGCACCTCACCTCAGGACCTCTGCACCTCACCTCAGGACCTCCGCTTCTCACCTCAGGACCTCTGCACCTCACCTCAGGACCTCTGCACCTCACCTCAGGACCTCTGCACCTCACCTCAGGACCTCCGCTTCTCACCTCAGGACCTCTGCACCTCACCTCAGGACCTCCGCTTCTCACCTCAGGCACGCTTCTGCACACTTCAGGACCTCTTCTGCACACCTCAGGACCTCTGCTGCACACCTCAGGCACTCTGCCACACATCTCAGGAAGGCTCCCAGTGGATCCGAAATAGGACTAAATAGACAATGCAGAGCAATGAAAGAGTAAGAACAAAACAATATCTGTCCTTTTTCACAAAACATACCACAGACATCTAAAGTCAAAATGTATAGAAGCTCATTTGTAATATTGTCCAGTTTGAGACAACTCTGATACACCCAACTTGGAAAGACACTTACGAAACAGGCTTCTTGTTCCTTACCTTTGGTAGTTCCGCACCGCAATCATATCATAGAATTTTCGGGTTAACTTCCAACGCTCCTCTTTCAGAAGCTGGATGTCTCCGTCGGTAGCAGTGTCCACGATGACATTTGGTATCCTTAATTCATCCTGAACTCTCTGGCCACTGAGCAGGATAACTCTCTCTGTCTCTGTTTCCTGTAATTCCAGGCCCCTCTTTGCATCCCAAGTCTATGTAACAACATAATATGTCATTAAAAGACTGTTGATGTACCAGGTGAGACTGGACACTGGTCCATCATTGAAATGATGGGGAAAATTATGAATTTGAACTGATAGCTATTGTTTTTCTCTGGGTACAAAAATGAGCTTGCTGATATTTGAAGTGCTTTACAGTGGGTGTACTGTTTGCTCTACATAGTCCTCACCAATTCAGCTACAGAGACCTTCCTCCATCTCTTCCATGTCTCTGCCTCACGCCTTCATGTGAATATGGAAATGTATCAGACTGTGTCTGTCTACACTATCTATCAAACTATTGCTATCATCTAATATATTTTGATACATTCAGGTTATTATTTGGCCTTGTGTACTGATGTGATGAACTCAAGTTACCTAAATGAAGTATAAAGTTTCGTACTTCGTATTTAAAAATAATCAGAGAACACTGCACTTACTCCAGGAAGACTCTTTTCCCTGCCAGGAGCCAGTCCTTCATTGGTCTCAGAGGTAGGTCCAGTGGGAGCCTTCCCTGGGCTTTCAGCATACAGAATTGCCTCTTGAGCATTTTCTGCAATAGAGTCTTCAATTAGTGACTAAACCAGTTAGAATGTGGCAATCAGAGAGTGATATGAATTGGTTCATGGCAAAAACGTACTGCTCCTCCATGGAGAGTGATGAGGCCTTATTGATTATAAATGTTTGTTGGCCAAAACCCTGCAGAAAGAGCGAGGGTTACTGAGCACAGTACCCAACACCAGATGTCTACAGCAGTACATCTATCTTTTATTAATTCATGCTGGTAAAAGTTATCTAAATGGGAAGAATATACATTATACCTTACATAGAACAATGAAAATGCAGATGAGATTAATGAGACCTTAATTATGATGAGGAAGCAAGTCATCTTAGATTGTCGATAAATTGGTTGTATATCTAATAGATTCGATATGATCCAAGTAACGTTATTTTTCTCAAATGTCGAATGCGTGCAATATCGGTCATTCTCATTATGGGAAGACCTACTTACCTTACTGAGAACAATAAAAAATATTGATTGACTTGAATGAAGAATGCGCGTTTGCTATAGATGAGGTTGCATATTCAGGAGAAGGCACCACTACCACTAATTGCATTGGGGTGTTTCTGGACTGGCCGGTCAGCACGCTGTCCTTTTACAGCGTCTCCTCTGACGCTATGACACACCTGCACACGTACAATGACTTGTTCACTGGACCCCTTTACCCTGCATTCAATATTCACACTGAAGAGGAGCAGGAGGGGTCCATCAGATTGTTGTAACGTTCATTAAGGCCCTTCAATATTCACACTGAAGAGGAGAAGGAGGGGTCCATCAGATTGTTGTAACGTTCATTAAGGCCCTTCAATATTCACACTGAAGAGGAGAAGGAGGGGTCCATCAGATTGTTGTAATGTTCATTAAGGCCCTACAATATTCACACAGAAGAGGAGAAGGAGGGGTCCATCAGATTGTTGTAACGTTCATTTAGGGCCATGTCAAGGTTTAGAAGAAATGACTGTGATTATATCTTCTACTAATGACATTGTGTAGGTTTAGGGGGACCTCTGGTTTTCTACTGAAGGGGTTTGGCTGCTGTTGTAACCTGACTTCATTGTCCTTCGGTGTCTTAGTTCATGAATGATAGATGAAGATCCATTGGTAGCATGGTCATTTATATTTATTATGGATTCCCCATAGGCAGCAGCTACTCTTCCTGGGGTCCAGCAAAATAAAGGCAGTTATACATTTTAAAAACATGACAACAAACTTTACAATGCATTCATAACAGATTTCACAACATATTAAGTGTGTGCCCTCTAGAACACAAAATCCATGTGTACATGTGTGTATAGTGCGTACGTTATCATGAGTTTGTGTGCATGTGTCTATGTTTGTGTTGCTTCACAGTCCCCGCTGTTCCATAAGGTGTATTTTTTATCTGTTTTTAAATCTAATTTGACTGCTGGCATGAGGTACTTGATGTGGAATAGAGTTCCATGTAGTCATGGCTCTATATAGTACTGTGCTCCTCCCATAGTCTGTTCTGGACTTGGGGACTGTGAAGAGACCTCTGGTGGCATGTCTTGTGGGGTATGCATGTGTGTCCGATGCCATGTCAATACCTCTCACAAATACAAGTAGTGATGAAGTCAATCTCTCCTCCACTTTGAGCCAGGAGAGATTGACATGCATTTTATTAATGTTAGCTCTCTGTGTACATCCAGGGCCAGCCGTGCTGCCCTGTTCTGAGCCAATTGCAATTTTCCTAAGTGCCTCTTTGTGGCACCTGACCGCATGACTGAACAGTAGTCCAGGTGCGACAAAACTAGGGCCTGTAGGACCTGCCTTGTTGATGGTGCTGTTAAGAAGGCAGAGCAGCGCTTAATTATGGACATAGTTCTCCCCATCTTAGCTACTGTTGTATCAATATGCTTTGACCATGACAGTTTACAATCCAGGGTTACTCCAAGCAGTTTAGTCTCCTCAACTTGCTCAATTTCCACATAATTCCTTACAATATTTAGTTGAGGTTTAGGGTTTAGTGAATGATTTGTCCCAAATACAATGCTTTTAGTTTTTGAAATATTTAGGACTAACTTATTCCTTGCCACCCATTCTGAAACTAACTGCAGCTCTTTGTTAAGTGTTGCTGTCATTTCAGTCGCTGTGGTAGCTGACGTGTATAGTGTTGAGTCATTCGCATACACAGACACACTGGCTTTACTAAAGATTGAAAAAAGTAAGGGGCCTAGACAGCTGCCCTGGGGAATTCCTGATTCTACCTGGATTATGTTGAAGAGGCTTCCATTAAAGAACACCCTCTGTGTTCTGTTAGACAGGTAACTCTTCATCCACAATATAACAGGGGGTGTAAAGCCATAACACATACGTTTTTCCAGCAGCAGACTATGATCGATAACGTCAAAAGCCGCACTGAAGTCAAACAAAACAGCCCCCACAATCTTTTTATCATCAATTTCAGTCATTTGTGTAAGTGCTGTGTTTGTTGAATGTCCTTCCCTATAAGCGTGCTGAAAGTCTGTTGTCAATTTGTTTACTGTAAAATAGCATTTTATCTGGTCAATTACCATTTTTTCCAAAAGTTTACTAAGAGTTGGGAACAGGCTGATTGGTCGGCTATTTGAGCCAGTTAAGGGGGCTTTACTATTCTCAGGTAGGGGTATAAATGTTGCTTCCCTCCAGGCCTGAGGGCACACACTTTCTAGTAGGCTTAAATTGAAGATATGGCAAATAGGAGCGGCAATATCGACCTCTATTATCCTCAGTAATTTTCCATCCAAGTTGTCAGACCCCGGTGGCTTGTCATTGTTGATAGACAATAATACTTTTCCACACTTACTTTACGGAATTCAAAATTACAATGCTTGTCTTTCATAATTTGGTCAGATACTCTTGGATGTATAGTGTCAGCGTTTGTTGTTGGCATGTCATGCCTAAGTTTGCTAATAATTAAAGTAGTTGGCAATATCAGTGGGTTTTGTGATGAATGAGCCATTGATTCAATGAAGGGAGCGGAGTTTGCCTTTTTGCCCAAAATGTCATTTAAGGTGCTCCAAAGCTTTTTACTATAATTCAATGTCATTTATCTTTGTTTCATAGTGTAGTTTCTTCTTTTTATTCAGTTCAGTCACATGATTTCTCAATTTGCAGTATGTTTGCCAATCGGTTGTACAGCCAGACCTATTTGCCATATCTTTTGCCTAAAATTATACAATTTTTCAATTCCTCATCAATCCACGGGGATTTAACAGTTTTTACAGTCATTTTCTTAATGGGTGCATTCTTATTAGTAACT
Organism: Coregonus lavaretus; assembly: GCF_964263955.1. Classification (NCBI taxonomy): domain Eukaryota; kingdom Metazoa; phylum Chordata; class Actinopteri; order Salmoniformes; family Salmonidae; genus Coregonus; species Coregonus lavaretus. The sequence goes on along the minus strand of NW_028165496.1, from coordinate 232,571 downwards.
GAGATAAGCAATTTCAAAAATGTGTCAAGTGCAGTGTCTGTTTGCTCCTCAGTACACACCACGAACCAACAAATATTATTTACATCAGCAACATAGGAATCACTACAAAACTTATTGTATGACCTCTTACACACTATATTAGGCCCAGCCTTTGGAACTTTGGTTTTCCTAGATATGGCTACTATATTGTGATCACTACATCCGATGGATTTTGGATACTGCTTTCAAACAAATGTCTGCAGCATTAGTAAAGATGTGATCAATACATGTTGATGATTTCAGTTCCTGTACTGTTTGTAACTACCCTGGTAGGTTGATTGATAACCTGAACCAGGTTGCAGGCACTAGTTTACAGTTTGAAGCTTTCTCTTGAGTGGGCAGCCTGATGAAAGCCAGTCAATATTTAAATCACCCAGAAAGTATACCTCTCTATTGATATCACATACATTATCAAGCATTTCACACATGTTATCCAGATACTGACTGTTAGCATTTGGTGGTCTATAGCAGATACTGACTGTTAGCATTTGGTGGTCTAGGCAGGTGAACCTGTAGCCATATTACTTCAACAGTATTTAACATGAGATCCTCTCTAAGCTTTACAGGAATGTGGTTCTGAATATAGACAGCAACACCGCCCCGTTAGCATTTCTGTATTTTCTGTAAATGTAATAACCCTGTGTTGCTAACACTGTATCATCAAAGGTATTATCTAAGTGAGTTTCAGAGATTGTCAGAATATGAATGTCATCTGTTACTAGCAAATTATTGATTTCATGAACCTTGTTTCTTAAGCTACATATGTTAACTTGGGCTATTTTTAACACTTTTCTGGGATGCTTCATTCTTTTTCTTGCTTTACTGGGAAGCTTAGCAGAGGTAGACATATTCTGGTTATTTTTATTAGTGCAGGGTGAGCTGCACACAGTGGACTTCCTACTAGGGCACACCACCTCAGTGGCAACAGTATTACTCTGGTTCATAGGCATATGAGTACTGCATACAATAGCTGTAGGATCAGCAGAGGCATTCCGGGCAGTAAGAGGGACATAAATTAGGTTATTTACATTGTGTCTTCCAATGTCCCTAGGATAATGTACATTTCCTGAAGTATTATGACAACTCAGCGACCCACATGTACATATTACCTCAACTACCTCAACTAGCCGGTGCCCCCGCACATTGACTATGCAACGGTACCCCCCTGTATATATAGCCTCCCTACTGTCACTTTATTTTACTGTATATATAGCCTCCCTACTGTCACTTTATTTTACTTCTGCTCTTTTTTTCTCAACACTTTTTTGTTGTTGTTTTATTCTTACTTTTTTTGTTTAAAATAAATGCACTGTTGGTTAAGGGCTGTAAGTAAGCATTTCACTGTAATGTGTGCACCTGTTGTATTCGGCGCATGTGACCAATAAAATTTGATTTGATTTGATTTGATTAAATGAGCTGGACTTGGGTCATTGATAAGTCATTGTCTCAACGCAGCCTTATAATGCTGTGAAATGATCCAGGAACCCAAATAATTTGGATGGATCCCATCCTCCTTATAATACAAGCTTTGTTTCCAGAAGGTATCAAAATGGTCAATAAATGATTCATGTAGGTACTGAACTGTCTGTCTGGTCTGTCTATTTAGGCGTAACGTCTCATCAATGCACAGTTAACGTTGATATATATCCATGACAACATGATGTGATAATTGCCCCTATAGCGTATCATAACTTGCTATAAGAATTCATTAGAGCTCCATGCATTCCTAACAGCTCCATGCATTCCTAACAGCTCCATGCATTCCTAACAGCTCCATGCATTCCTAACAGCTCCCTGCATTCCTAACAGCTCCATGCATTCATAACAGCTCTATGCATTCCTAACAGCTCCCTGCATTCCTAACAGCTCCATGCATTCCTAACAGCTCCCTGCATTCCTAACAGCTCCCTGCATTCCTAACAGCTCCCTGCATTCCTAACAGCTCCATGCATTCATAACAGCTCCATGCATTCCTAACAGCTCTATGCATTCCTAACAGCTCCCTGCATTCATTACAGCTCCATTCGTTTATAACAGCTCCATGCATTCATAACAGCTCTATGCATTCATAACAGCTACATGCAAATGTTATACATATGTACAGAATTGTGTAATAAATAATTGGTCATTTAGCAGACGCTCTTATCCAGAGCGACTTACAGGAGCAATTAGGGTTAAGTGCCTTGCTCAAGGGCACATCGACAGATTTTTCACCTAGTCGGCTCGGGGATTAGAACCAGCGACCTTTCGGTTACTGGCACAACGCTCTTAACCACTAAGCTACCTGCTGCCCTGAATTTAGTTTTTATTTAGTTGAACCTGCCAGACACCCGGATCCTTCTGTTCTGGTGTGTAGTCACTAGGAACCTAACAGAACCAAAACAGAGCCAATCGGAACAGGGAGGGAACTATCTGAATTCGTCTAATAGATACTCCTATTTTCATAGCCAATTCTTATTATTTTTTTGATGAAAAAAGGTTTGTCAGACTAATGAATACACCCCTTTTCTCTGAGCGGGAGGGGCGGGGAGTGGTGAGCTGATAAAGAGAGAGACAGAAAAGGAAACGGAAGTGAGACCTCAATGAACTAAGTAGAACGGACCCAGCTGCTATCATTGGTGTCTATGGGAGAGCCACCCCCTTCAGTAGATCGGACCCGGCTGCTATCATTGGTGTCTATGGGAGAGCCAAACCCCTTCAGTAGACCGGACCCGGCTGCTATCATTGGTGTCTATGGGAGAACCACCCCCTTCAGTAGACCGGACCCGGCTGCTATCATTGGTGTCTATGGGAGAGCCACTCCCTTCAGTAGACTGTGGGATTATTTAAGATACTGTTCGAAGAGGTAGGGTTTCAGGTGCTTTCGAAAGAGTGACAGGGACTCTGCTGTCCTAGCTTCAGAGGGAAGCTGGTTCCAGCATTGGGGTGCCAGGACAGAGAAGAGCTTGGACTGGGCTGAGCGGGAGCTGCCCTCCCATAGGGGAGGGAGGGCCAAAAGACCAGAGGTGGCAGAACAGAGTTCTTGGGTTGGGGTGTAGGGTTTGAGCAGAGCCTGAAGGTAGGGAGGGGCAGTTCCTCTTGCTGCTCCGTAGGCAAGTACCATGGTCTTGTAGTGGATGAGAGCTTCGACTGGAAGCCAGTGGAGTGTGCGGAGGAGCAGGGTGACAGGAGAGATCTTGGGAAGGTTGAAAACCAGGCAGGCTGCTGCGTTCTGGATAAATTGGTTTGATGGCACAAGTGCCTGGATTAGTACATGGCCAAAAGAAGAAACAGGACTCAGTGTTGACCTGGAGTGAACTGAAGGGGGCGCTATCCAGTAAGAAACAGAAGAGAAGCATCATTCTTCCTACTCTGGACAAACTGTCAGTGGAGATCCTAAAGAGGGAGGTCCTTACTCCCAAGAAGAGGTTTTCATTGGCCGGGAAGAGGACGGAGTCACCCTCAATCAAGAGGCTGTCATTGGGTAACTCTAGGAAGGAGTCTGTGTCACTGAAGAGTCTCTCTCCGGGTAAGAGGAAGAAAGAGGTGAAGAAAGGAGAACTGAAGATATTCTCTCTGGGTTACATTGGAAAGGAATCACCTTCACCACCACCCAGAAATATATTCTCTCTGGTTAACATCAAGAAGGAATCACCTCCTCCACCAACCAAAAATAGACTACATGGCCAAAAGTATGTGGACACCTGCTCGTCAAACATCTCATTCCAAAATCATGGGCATTAATATGGAATTGGTCCCCATTTGCAGCTATAACAGCCTCCACTCTTCTGGGAAGGCTTTCCACTAGATGTTGGAACATTGCTGCTGGGACTTGCTTCCATTCAGCCACAAGAGCATTAGTGAGATCGGGCGCTGATGTTGGGCGATTAGGCCTGTCTCGCAGTCGGCGTTCCAATTCATCCCAAAGGTGTTCGAAGGGGGTTGAGTTCAGGGCTCTGTGCAGGCCAGTCAAGTTCATCCACACCGATCTCTAAACACCATTTCTGTATGGACCTCGCTTTGTTCACGGGGGCATTGTCATGCTGAAACAGGAAAGGGCCTTCCCCAAACTGTTGCCACAAAGTTGGAAGCACAGAATGGTCTAGAATGTCATTGTATGCTATAGCGTTAAGATTTCCCTTCACTGGAACTAAGGAGCCTGAACCATGAAAAACAGCCCCAGACCATTATTCCTCCTCCACCACCACCACCCAAAAATATATTTCCCAAATTAACATCAAGGAGTCAAATCCCAAAGATTATACCTGGCAAATGTTAATCCCTTAATTTAAACATGACCTAGGCCCTAGACAGACAGAGAGAGAGATAGATGGACAGACAGAGAGAGAGAGAGAGACAGACAGACAGATGGACAGACAGAGACAAACAGCTTCAGACAGACACACACACACACACACACACACACACACACACACACACAGCTTTGTAATACAAGCTAAGACACGCCTCTCTGCCTATTTGTTTGAATTTATTTCTATCCAATCACCAAGCCTGTTAGAACAGAACCGTTGCCAAAGGTTATGAAACTTTGCGGTTAACAGGAAGGAGCCTACCCTACAACGCCCAGAGTAGACAGAACAACAAGACAACTTACATGCGGTACGTGTCGTCTTTTTAGGGATTCAAAGCTCTATATAACCGTTATATAGATATGTGTTACATCCTACCCAGTGTTGTACATTTGTCTTTTACCTTTTCTGTTTATGTGTTGAGTTTCAAAGAACTGTCTGCTTTGATACACGGTGTATCGCTCTTATCGTGGTCAGGTCGTTATTGTTAAAGAAAATGTGTAAACTGGGTAGTTCGAGCCCTGAATGCTGATTGGCTGAAAGCCATGGTATATGAGACCGTATACCACGGGTATGACAAAACACTTATTTTTACTGTTCTAATTATGTTGGTAACCATTTTACAATAGCAATAAGGCACCTCTGGGGTTTGTGGTATATCGGCCATATACCACACCCCCTTGGACCTTATTGCTTAAGTATACTCAATGACGTACCTGGTTAAATAAGAGCAAATAAAATACATTTACTACGGCATCGTTCTGTAAATCAACTAGTATCCTATGTATCCTACATGTATTCTACATGTTTTTTAAAAATATTTATATTTTTACGTCATTTAGCAGACACTCTTATCCAGAGCGACTTACAGTTAGTGCATACATTATTATTTTTTATTTATTTTCATACTGGCCCCCCGTGGGAATCGAACACACAACACTGGCGTTGCAAACGCCATGCTCTACCAACTGAGCTACCTCCCTGCCGGCCATTCCCTCCCCTACCCTGGACGACGCTGGGCCAATTGTGCGCCGCCCCATTGGTCTCCCGGTTGCGGCCGGCTACAGCAGAGCCTGGATTCGAACCAGGATCTCTAGTGGATCAGCCTTAGACCACTGCGCCACTCGGGAGAAGCGCATGGCCTTATATATTGAATATCCCAATGATGAAGAGAGAGAGAAAGAAAAACAGACAGACTGATGGACAGAGAGAGACAGACTAACAGACAGACTGACTGACAGATAGACAGACTGACAGACAACAGACAGACTGACAGACAGACTAACAGACTGACAGACAGAAAAATCTACTTCATTAATTAATTCATGCTTTAAATACAAAGTATATAAAACAGACAGACAGACTGATAGACTGACTGACAGAAAAATCAACATGTTTTTACAAATATTTATATATTTTATTTTTGAATATCCCTACTATGAAGAGAGAGAGAAAGAAACACATACAGACAGATGGATGGACAGAGAGACAGACCGACAGACAGACTGATAGAAAAATCAACTTTATTAATACATTTGTGCTTTAAATACAAAGTATATAAAACAGACAGACAGACACAGTTTTGTATTATAAACTAAGACACGCCTCTCTGACTATTCCTTTGAATTAATTTATATCCAGTCACCAAACCCTGTCAGTACAGAGATGATGAACCTTTGCGGTTAACTGCAAAGTTCAGGAAGTTAACATTGCCAATTTAGCGACTTTGTCGCTATATTTAGCGAGTATTCAGAGCAGAAGATGTTCACCACTCCGCGTCCAGACTGCAAATGAATCGCGCATGCGAGAAGCCGCCGCTGGCTGATCCCGCCCTTATTTTTTTGTGGTCCATTTAGATTGTTAATGTAGATTGTATACAAAAAAAATCTCTCTCACGAAGTTATTCCTCTCTCCTACAGCGTCCATCACAATTACAAGCGCATGACCAATGATGCAAATTGAGTGTTGACGTAATTTAGCGACTTCTAGTGAGTTTTAGGACAGCCAATAGCTACTTTACTTACTGAGGAGTTGGCAACACTGAGGAAGTATCCTCCTCTACAACGCCCAGAACATGAAACAGACCAAAGAAAGTAGGAGGAAGAAAGCACCATTGTAGACGGCACAACAAGACAACTTACATGCGGTAAGTGTCGTCTTTTTAGGGATTCAAAGCTCTATATAACCGTTATATAGATATGTTTTACATCCTACCGAGTGTTGTGCATTAGTTTTTTTCGTTTTCTGTTTATGTGTTGAGTTTTAAAGAATTGTCTGCTTTGCTGCACGGTGTCTCGCTCTTATCGTGGTCAGGTTGTTATTGTTAAAGAAAATGTATACTCAATGGCGTACCTGGTTAAATAAAATAAATATACTAGGGAATCTTTCTGTAAGTCAACTATGTATCCTTTGTGATGACCATTCTAGCCTTCTGTGGTTATGGCATAGGACTACAATACTGATACCGAATTGAGACTGTACTGAGGGCAAAAGGGGGTACAACTCAATATTAGGAAGGTGTTCTGAGGGCAAAAGGGGTGCAACTCAATATTAGGAAGGTGTTCTGGGGGCAAAAGGGGGTGCAACTCAATATTAGGAAGGTGTTCTGAGGGCAAAAGGGGGTGCAACTCAATATCAGGAAGGTGTTCTGAGGGCAAAAGGGGTGCAACTCAATATTAGGAAGGTGTTCTGACGGCAAAAGGGGGTGTAACTCAATATTAGGAAGGTGTTCTGAGGGCAAAAGGGGGTGCAACTCAATGTAAGGAAAGTGTTCAGTGTATATTGTCTGTTCTCTCTTTGCTTCTGGCTCTCTCAGGGGGAGGAGACTGACTGTCTGATATCATGGATCAGACTCCTCAGTCCCTCGTTCCAGCCCAGGACTCTGGTCCGCTGTCCTCCATGACGGCTCAACCTGCCCATCCACAGTCCTCCATTACGGCTCAGCCTGCCCCACCACAGTCCTCCATTACGGCTCAGCCTGCCCCACCACAGTCCTCCATTACAGCTCAGGGTGGTTCTGTTGTTGTTGCACCCCAACTTGTTGGCTGCAATCTCGGAGGTTCAGTTTATGAAAACATCAGTGTTACTATGCCTTCACATGGTGCTGGTAAGACAATTCTTTATTGTTATTTTTGTTATAATAGAAAATAATGCAAAAAAACAAAACAAATTATTACAGAAATGTTGATTAGTTAATATGCAGTGTCCCTGTCAAATAATACTATACAATTAAGCATATATTTTTTGTTTTGATAGGGTACGACAGTTGAACTAAGCTCATGAGGTATTTGTAAGTTGTATTCTTCAAGAATCAAATGGGTACACAGTATATAATTAATTTTAAAGTAAAAAAATGGATGTACCAGTTGTAGATTAACACACACACACAGACTCATAAAAGTCTGAAAAAAAAAAATATGGCACGCCCATGCAGGAAATCGGACTTTGAAACCAGTAACTGAAAGTATTGTGTTCGTTACGGTACTGAATACTGCAGATAAAAAAACAGAAGTAAAGATATATTTTATGCATCCCACAACACTATCAATGTTCTTTCCTCATTAGATGAAGATCTGCAAAAAGTCAAGGGCAAACACAAGTCCAACATGAAGAAGAAGTTTGGGAGCATCTTTGAGAGGCTTGGAAAACGGGGAAACCCAACATTGCTGGACAATATTTACACCGAGCTCTACATCACAACTGGGGAGAGTGAAGGGGTTAATAAAGAGCATGAGGTATGGCAGATTGAAGATACGGCTCGGACCAAAGCATTTCAAGACCATGCAATCAACTGCAATGACATCTTTAAATCTTTAGACCCTAAGACAGAGGAACATAATGACAAATCCCAATCCAAACAAGCGGTACCCGTCAGAACTGTGCTGACAAAGGGAATCGCTGGCATTGGAAAAACGGTCTCAGTGCAGAAGTTCATCCTTGACTGGGCAGAAGGAATAGCCAATCGGGATGTAGATTTTGTCTTCTCACTTCCATTCAGGGACTTGAATTTCATCAAAGATGACTACAATCTCTTGGAGCTCCTGAGTGACTTCCACCCTGAACTAACAGATATCAAGGATGCAAAGAAGGTGGTCGACTGCAAAGTCGTGTTCATCTTGGATGGTCTGGATGAAAGCCAACTTCCACTGGATTTCCATAACAACAAGAGGTTGTCTAATGTAACCAAGACAACATCAGTGGATGTGCTGCTGACAAACCTCATCAAGGGGAATCTGATTCCTTCTGCTCTCCTCTGGATAACCTCCCGACCAGCAGCAGTTGATAAGATACCCTCCGACTGTTTTGACCGTGTAACAGAAGTTCGGGGATTCAACGACCCACAGAAAGAAGAATACTTCAAGAAGAGATTCAGTGATGATGAGAACCTGTCCAGCAAAATCATCTCACACATAAAGACATCGAGGAGTCTCTTCATCATGTGCCACATTCCAGTCTTCTGTTGGATTACTGCCATGGTTCTTGGGAAAATGTTGAGTGAAAATGACCATGGAAAAGTCCCTAAAACTCTGACTGAGATGTACATTCGTTTCCTTCTCACTCTGACAAGCATGAAGAACAAGAAATATAATGGGAAAAACGAACCAGATCCTCGTATTCTGTCAGAGTCTGACGTACAGATAATTCTGAAGCTTGGAAAACTAGCCTTCCAAAACTTGGAAAAGAGCAATCTGGTGTTTTCTGAAGACGATCTGAGAGGGTGTGGCATTGATGTCAAAGAAGGCTTCTTGCTCTCAGGGATGTGCACAGAGCTCTTCAGAGAGGAGGACCCAATGTTTAGAGCAAACAAGTACAGCTTTGTGCATCTCAGCATTCAGGAGTTCTTCGCTGCACTCTATGTTGCCTACCTCTTTGTCAGTGAAAATGTCAACCCCGTTTGCATCAAGAGAGAACAGGCTACCAAGATCGAATTACGGGTATTTTGGAGAAGGTGATGACTAAGATTACAGGCCACAACCCAGAGGTTCTCAGCAGCAGCAGAAAACACTGCATGACTTGCAGAGGAGTGCGGTGGATGAAGCTTTGAAGAGCAAGACCGGTCATCTAGACCTCTTCCTCCGCTTCCTTCTGGGCATCTCACTGGAGTCCAATCAGATCCTCTTGAAATGCCTACAGCTCCAGACATAGGGAGACAAAGAGAGTATCCAGAATACCATCCAATACATCAAAGACAAGCTCTCAGACGAAAAACAAAGACAATATCCCTCCCCAGAGAGGTGCATCAATCTCTTCCACTGTTTGATTGAGTTGAACGATACATCATTTGTAAATGAAATTCAAAGGTTCTTGACATCCAAAAACCCTGCTGAGAAGAAGCTGACGCCTGCACAGTGCTCGGCGATGGCATACGTACTCTTGATGTCAGAGGAAGTGTTGGACAAACTGGACGTGAGAGAGTACAACACGTCAGATGAGGGTCGTAAGAGGCTGGTCCCTGCTGTTCGATGCTGCCGAAAGGCTATGTGAGTTGAAGTGTTGATATGTACAGTATGTCACTGTATGTCTTATAGCCATTTTAATCAGTCCTATACTACATCCACATCTCCCATAATAAACGTCTCTCCTCTGTAGACTAGCGGACTGCCGCCTTACAACGAGTTGCTGTGAAACGGTGGCATCTGCACTACAGCTGCCCGACTCCCAGCTGAGAGATCTGGACCTCAGCGGCAACGCCCTGTTGGACCTGAAGTCCCTCTCTGTTGGACTGAGGAGTCCCAACTGCCGACTGGAGTCACTTAACCTTAGCCATATCAACATGGGAAGATCGGGACCAGAGCTTCTAAAGGCTGTGCTGATGGGTGCTCACAGCCAGCCACTTGTGTTGAGGTGAGTGCTATGCCTGGAACAACACACAGCAGAACACTTTTCAACAGTCAGTAACCTTCCAAAATCTACTCTGGCAAAGAAAACAAGCAATAAATATAATGATAAACAACTTTAAATGACGGTGGTATGCATGTTGGCAAGTTTGAACAATTCAATCATTTTTTTGGGGTTGTTTCACACAGACTCACCAGTTGTGATCTCAAAGATGACGTTTGTGAAACCGTTGCCTCGGCTCTCCAGGCAGCTGGCTCATGTCTGACAGAGCTGGATCTCAGCTACAACAAACTGACAGACACAGGGGTGAAGCAGATCTCCAGTGGTCTTATGAGTCCACACTGTAACCTGAAGATACTGAGGTGAGTAATGAACATGTTTAAAGGGGAAGGTCAGGATCAATAGAAGGGAAATGCCTGCAATTTTCAAAATTGTCAAATCAACTCCATATGTGGTTTGACATTAGGTGATTTGTTCATTTATGTAAAAACATTGCACACATGCCCCTATCACTTACCATTGATTGTTAGCTAGCTTCTTAGTCCAGGATTTGGCTTAATGTGTCTTGAAACTGGCCCTATAGGTTAATGTATTCTTGATTAATGACAGCTCCCCTTTACATTTAGTTAATACATTTTTTTCATGTTGGACAGACTGACTGGTTGTGGGGTTACAGAGGAGTCCTGTGGAAGTTTGTCCTCTGCTATAGCAGTCTCTCAGCTCGAGGAACTACGTCTGGGCTGCAACAAACTGGGCGACTCTGGAGTAAAGCTGCTGTCTGCTGGACTGATGGATCCACACTGTCAGATACAGACTCTGGGGTGAGAAATAAACCGTTATGTTTAATCTTCCACATGTTACAGTAGAAGAAACCTTTTATTACCGCATTGTTAAAACTATACCGTAACAATGGAAACACCAAGAGAACGTAGCGTTAAATTCTCTCCCTTTTTCCCTCCCAAGGCTAAGGGAGTGTAATCTCTCCAGACGTTCCTGTGTCTCCCTGGCTCCTGTCCTGTGGTCATACTCAGTACTGAGAGAGCTGGACCTGAGAGACAACAGCCTGTGGTACTCTGGAATGAGGCTCCTCTCTGCTGGACTGAGGAACCCCAACTGTGCCTTACAGACTCTTAGGTAGATTACACATTTGATATTGTGAAAGCATACTGTAAACTTCAGAAAACAGTCAAATAGGAATGATTGAACTAGTGAACTGCACTGCACTTAAATGGAATTTAAACGTTTTAACTTAAAAAATATATACTCTAGCAGTTGTTCATTGTTTTATGCTGTCTCTTCTCTCTGTAGGCTTTCTGGTTGTCTAGTCACAGAGAAAGGCTGTACGTTTCTTGCCTCTGCTCTGGAGTCAAATCCCTCCCACCTGAAAGAACTGGACCTGAGCTTCAATCACCCAGGAGACTCCGGAGTGAAGCTGCTCTCTGCTAGACTGGAGGATCCACACTGTAGACTGGAGAAACTCAGGTAAAAGGAAATGTAGTTGATTTGACTTTTGCTTCTGTTAACACCTCATTGCTCAATGGGCTTTCAAGACTCTAGTTTATATAGTGAAATCATCAAGGTAATCTCCACTGTAATCAGGTTCAATAGGCCCTACATGACTCTTTCTTTGTCCCACAGTTTGGACCATGGTGGAGAGTCCAGAATCAAACCAGGCCTGAGGAAATGTGAGTCATCAAACTACATTTAGGAAAAGAAAGCTGGCTTTTTAAGCACCTAAACTTTTATAAGCAAATTGTGAAAATAACATAAAACACATGTTTCTGTTTTTCTGCCTTGTCTTGCTACAGATGCCTGCCAGCTCAAGCTGAACGATATGTCAGCAGATAGTGACCTGACTCTGTCCGAGGACAACACGAGGGTGGTGAGGAGAACACAGGTTAACCGATATCCTTATTTGGATTTCTCTGATTCAGATGACTCAGATCGGACAAAAAAGTTGGATAAGTGGGCCAAAGTACGCTGCAGGGAGCCCCTGTCTGATGGTCGTTTCTACTGGCAGGTTGAATGGACTGGCTGGGTTGACATTGGGGTGACAAATACATCCAGATCGGTTACTGAGAAGAAGAGGTCTTGGGGGCTTTTCTGCTGCAATGAACAGTACACATTTATTCATAATATCAGGATCTCAGTTGTGCCAGTACCCAGGCCGGACACAAAGTGTATAGGAGTGTATCTGGACTTTCCGGCCGGCGCTCTGTCCTTTTACAGCGTCTCCTCTGGTACACTGACCCACCTGTACACATTCCACACCACGTTCACTGAGCCCCTTTACCCTAGTTCAAAATCATGTGTGATGAGAGGGAGATATTTGGCTCAGTTAAAATCCAAACTCTGTGAATGAAAGCAGCCATCACCAGAGTAACTGACAGACACATTTTTAATTTAATTTTATTTCTGTAAATAGATTTAGTCTGTTTTTTGGGGGGAGATTTTAATTGAACTTTATTGATATCCAGGTGGGAAATCGAAATGGTATAGTCACACATGTCTCTGTCTGATATCAAGTGATGAAGATGACATCCACCTGTCTCATCAAACACATCATCACTCAGTGATGACATAAACCTGTCTCATCACAAATACACCTTCACTCAGAGAGATGACATCCACCTGTCTCATCACAAATACACCTTCACTCAGAGAGATGACATTTACATTTTAGTCATTTAGCAGACGCTCTTATCCAGAGCGACTTACAGTTAGCACATACATTATTTTATCGAACCCACAACCCTGGCGTTGCAAACGCCATGCTCTACCAACTGAGCTACATCCCCTGCCGGCCATTCCCTCCCCTACCCTGGACGACGCTGGGCCAATTGTGCGCCGCCCCATGGGTCTCCCGGTTGCGGCCGGCTACGACAGAGCCTGGATTCGAACCAGGATCTCTAGTGGCACACTAGACCACTGCGCCACTCGGCAGGTGACATCCACCTGTCTCATCACAAATACACCTTCACTCAGAGAGATGACATCCACCTGTCTCATCACAAATACACCTTCACTTAGAGAGAGGACAATGATGTTTTGATTAGAAAATGTTAGGTAATAAACGTAATAAATATTTACCATTCACACATCATTCAGCTTTGGGTGGAAATGGTCTTTGGAAGTTGTTTGTTTATATTTTTATTATTGTATTATTGTTGTTGTTATAGTTATGTTTGATTATTAATATGTTTTTAATGATTAATTTGTGTAAAAGGGGGGGGGGGGGTGATACTACAGAGTGATAGAGGAAAGAGAGAGAGCAAGGGAGGGAGGAGGGGGAGAAAGGGAGAGTGATAGAGGAAAGAGCGTGGGAGGGGGAGAAAGGGAGAGTGAAAGAGGGAGGAGGGGGAGAAAGGGAGAGTGATAGAGGGAAGAGCATGGGAGGGAGGAGGGGGAGAAAGGGAGAGTGATAGAGGGAAGAGCATGGGAGGGAGGAGGGGGAGAAAGGGAGAGTGATAGAGGGAAGAGCGTGGGAGGGAGGAGGGGGGAGAAAGGGAGAGTGATAGAGGGAAGTGGGAGGGAGGAGGGGGGAGAAAGGGAGAGTGATAGAGGGAAGAGCGAGGGAGGGAGGAGGGGGAGAAAGGGAGAGTGATAGAGGGAAGAGGGAGGGAGGAGGGGGAGAAAGGGAGAGTGAGAGAGGAAAGAGTGTGGGAGGGAGGAGGGGGAGAAAGGGAGAGTGATAGAGGGAAGAGCATGGGAGGGAGGAGGGGGAGAAAGGGAGAGTGATAGAGGGAAGAGCATGGGAGGGAGGAGGGGGAGAAAGGGAGAGTGATAGAGGGAAGAGCGTGGGAGGGAGGAGGGGGGAGAAAGGGAGAGTGATAGAGGGAAGAGCGTGGGAGGGAGGAGGGGGAGAAAGGGAGAGTGATAGAGGGAAGAGCGTGGGAGGGAGGAGGGGGAGAAAGGGAGAGTGATAGAGGAAAGAGCGAGGGAGGAGGGGGAGAAAGGGAGAGTGATAGAGGGAAGAGCGTGGGAGGGAGGAGGGGGAGAAAGGGAGAGTGATAGAGGGAAGAGCGAGGGAGGGAGGAGGGGGAGAAAGGGAGAGTGATAGAGGAAAGAGCGTGGGAGGGAGGAGGGGGAGAAAGGGAGAGTGATAGAGGGAAGAGCGAGGGAGGGGGGAGAAAGGGAGAGTGATAGAGGGAAGAGCGTGGGAGGGAGGAGGGGGAGAAAGGGAGAGTGATAGAGGAAAGAGCGAGGGAGGAGGAGGAGAAAGGGAGAGTGATAGAGGGAAGTGCGTGGGAGGGAGGAGGGGGAGAAAGGGAGAGTGATAGAGGGAAAAGCGAGGGAGGGAGGAGGGGGAGAAAGGGAGAGTGATAGAGGAAAGAGCGTGGGAGGGAGGAGGGGGAGAAAGGGAGAGTGATAGAGGGAAGAGAGAGGGAGGGAGGAGGGGGAGAAAGGGAGAGTGATAGAGGGAAGAGCGAGGGAGGGAGGAGGGGGAGAAAGGGAGAGTGATAGAGGAAAGAGCGTGGGAGGGGGAGAAAGGGAGAGTGATAGAGGGAAGAGCGTGGGAGGGAGGAGGGGGAGAAAGGGAGAGTGATAGAGGGAAGAGCGAGGGAGGGAGGAGGGGAGAAAGGGAGAGTGATAGAGGGAAGAGCGAGGGAGGAGGGGTGGATGATACTTTAGAGCAGGGGTGGGCAAACTTTGTCTCAGATAAAAATAAAAGTTGTTCGATTTGTCTCATCAAAATCAATTTGAGGGACGGAAAAAAGGGCATTTATTTGAAAATATAAAATATATATAATATATATATAAAATATAAAGCTCCGTTATACTTTCTATCTAGCATCTAGTTGAAGACGTTCAAGAATGGCCTGGAGTGTTTTCCTCCTCCTCTTCCTACCCTATCCTCCTCTTCCTCCCCTATCCTCCTCCTCCTATTCCCCTATCCTCCTCCTCCCCTATCCTCCTCCTCCTCTTTCCTCCTCCCCTTCCCTCCTCTTCCTCCCCTATCCTCCTCCTCCCCTATCCTCCTCCTCCTCTGTCCTCCTCCCCTTCCCTCCTCCTCCTCCTCCTCCCCTATCCTCCTCCTCCTCCCCTATCCTCCTCTGGTTTATGTGAATGTGTGTGGGTTTTGTGTGAGTGTCAGTGTAGTGTGTGAGTGAGTGTGTATATAGTCTGCATACACAGTATAGTCCAGTCAGTGTGTATATAGTGTGTATATATAGTCAAGTGTGTGTATATATAGTCTAGTGAGTGTATATATAGTCTAGTGAGTGTGTATATAGTGGGTATATATAGTCAAGTGTGTGTGTATATAGTGTGCATATAGTCAAGTGAGTGTGTATATAGTGTGTATATAGTCTAGTCAGTGTGTATATAGTGTGTATATATAGTCTAGTGAGTATGTATATAACAAAGTACAGTGGGGGAAAAAAGTGTTTAGTCAGCCACCAATTGTGCAAGTTCTCCCACTTAAAAAGATGAGAGAGGCCTGTAATTTTCATCATAGGTACACGTCAACTATGACAGACAAATTGAGGAAAAAAAATCCAGAAAATCCCATTGTAGGATTTTTAATGAATTTATTTGCAAATTATGGTGGAAAATAAGTATTTGGTCACCTACAAACAAGCAAGATTTCTGGCTCTCACAGACCTGTAACTTCTTCTTTCAGAGGATCCTCTGTCCTCCACTCGTTACCTGTATTAATGGCACCTGTTTGAACTTGTTATCAGAAAAAAATACACCTGTCCACAACCTCAAACAGTCACACTCCAAACTTCACAATGGCCAAGACCAAAGAGCTGTCAAAGGACACCAAAAACAAAATTGTAGACCTGCACCAGGCTGGGAAGACTGAATCTGCAATAGGTAAGCAGCTTGGTTTGAAGAAATCAACTGTGGGAGCAATTATTAGGAAATGGAAGACATACAAGACCACTGATAATCTCCCTCGATCTGGGGCTCCACGCAAGATCTCACCCCGTGGGGTCAAAATGATCACAAGAACGGTGAGCAAAAATCCCAGAACCACACGGGGGGACCTAGTGAATGACCTGCAGAGAGCTGGGACCAAAGTAACAAAGCCAACCATCAGTAACACACTACGCCGCCAGGGACTCAAATCCTGCAGTGCGAGACGTGTCCCCCTGCTTAAGCCAGTACATGTCCAGGCCCGTCTGAAGTGCATTTGGATGATCCAGAAGAGGATTGGGAGAATGTCATATGGTCAGATGAAACCAAAATATAACTTTTTGGTAAAAACTCAACTCGTCATGTTTGGAGGACAAAGAATGCTGAGTTGCATCCAAAGAACACCATACCTACTGTGAAGCATGGGGGTGGAAACATCATGCTTTGGGGCTGTTTTTCTGCAAAGGGACCAGGACGACTGATCCGTGTAAAGGAAAGAATGAATGGGGCCATGTATCGTGAGATTTTGAGTGAAACCCTCCTTCCATCAGCAAGGGCATTGAAGATGAAACGTGGCTGGGTCTTTCAGCATGACAATGATCCCAAACACACCGCCCGGGCAACGAAGGAATGGCTTCGTAAGAAGCATTTCAAGGTCCTGGAGTGGCCTAGCCAGTCTCCAGATCTCAACCCCATAGAAAATCTTTGGAGGGAGTTGAAAGTCTGTGTTGCCCAGCGACAGCCCCAAAACATCACTGCTCTAGAGGAGATCTGCATGGAGGAATGGGACAAAATACCAGCAACAGTGTGTGAAAACCTTGTGAAGACTTACAGAAAACGTTTGACCTGTGTCATTGCCAACAAAGGGTATATAACAAAGTATTGAGAAACTTTTGTTATTGACCAAATACTTATTTTCCACCATCATATGCCAATAAATTCATAAAAAATCCTACAATGTGAGTTTCTGGATTTTTTTTCCTCATTTTGTCTGTCATAGTTGACGTGTACCTATGATGAAAATTACAGGCCTCTCTCATCTTTTTAAGTGGGAGAACTTGCACAATTGGTGGCTGACTAAATACTTTTTTTCCCCACTGTATTGAGAAACGTTTGTTATTGACCAAATACTTATTTTCCACCATAATTTGCAAAAAAATTCATAAAAAATCCTACAATGTGATTTTCTGGAGAAAAAAATTCTCAATTTGTCTGTCATAGTTGACGTGTACCTATGATGAAAATTACAGGCCTCTCTCATCTTTTTAAGTGGGAGAACTTGCACAATTGGTGGCTGACTAAATACTTTTTGCCCCCACTGTATATAGTGTGTATATATAGTCTAGTGAGTGTGTATATAGTGTGTATATAGTGTGTATATATAGTATGTATATATAGTCAAGTGTGTGTATATATAGTCTAGTGAGTGTGTATATAGTGTGTATATATAGTCTAATGAGAGTGTATGTAGTGTGTATATATAGTGAGTGTGCATAGAGTCAATGCAAGATAGGGTCAGTGGGTAACCATTTAATTAACTATTTAGCAGTCTTCTGGCTATTTAGCAGTCTTCTGGCTTGGGGGTAGAAGCTGTCGGACAGGCTCATAGAGCCGATGCTCCGCTACAGTTTGCCGGACGGTAGCAGAGTGAACAGTCTATGGCTTGTATATTGACTGGTGTTGCTAAGCCTTCAGTAACTCCAAATTAATTATTAACCTTAAAAGGGGGTGCCAAGGCTATATTATCGCATTTGACCTTTGATATTGCGACACTACAATTTATGAGTTGGCATTGGCAGGTGTTGCAAGAAAGCATAGACATTAAAACCTGCCTACAAATGAGGTCATGAGGGAAGTGAACATTTAATCAGAGACAAAGAACACTTTCATCAGACAACAAAACTTAGGCTGAGTGTGGTGAGTGTCTTTAGATTAAGTCTCTTTTCAATTATATGAGCCTCCGTTAATGTTGTCAACCCAACTCTTCATGTTCTAATGTCGCTGCACTCCAGCTTGTTGGCTGCAATGGTGAGGGATCCAGTTAACATTAATATCACTATGAGTTCACATGGCGCTGGTGAGAAACTTTATTTCTCCGTTTATTATTTTACGACCGAAGATCATAAAGATATTTACGAAGATAATAGAGGGTATTTCTTTTTTTTTTTTATTAAGAGCTTGACTGTTTCCTGTCTCTCTCCAGAGACAAGTCATCCAGCTATTGGTGAGTCACACAGAAATGTGCACATTCTCAAAAATGATTTTCAGTGAACCAAACCTCTGTACTTATTTGAGATGAACAGATACAGCTCTACTAAAATAAGACAGAATGTGAATCCCCATTATAGTTGAATTTTCGTCTGCGTTTTGCGCCATTTAAAACACAGCAGTGACGTAAACTTGATCCTATTTAAAGTGAATATGCAAACATCATGAATTGACCTTGCAAATCTTCTCATTATTAGGCTATTTAGCACCGTCTACATTGGGTGTAGGTTAAGTACTGTACCAAACAACCCATGATGAGTCAACCTGCATGAAGAACACATGGTTTCGTTTAGGCAATTTCATTCCTTTGACATTTGGCAATGTGAACACAACCAGACCAAATGGAAAAAAAATACAATGTAACAAATAATCAAACTCTGATTAGAACTATAGAAAACTAACTTTGTGTGAAAAGTGACATATTACAGACACTAGAACGGCAAACTGGGACTAACAAACTACTCAATATCTCTCCTGTTCTCCTGATTAGAAGTAGGCCTGAGAGGAGTGAAAAACAACCTCAAGTCCAACATGAGGAAGAAGTCTGGGAACATCTTTGAGGGCATTGCAAAACGTGGAGATCCAACGTTGCTCAACAAGATCTACCCAGAGCTCTACATCACAGAGAGTGAAGGGGAGAACAGAGAGCACGAGGTTTTGAAGATGGACGATACGGCTCGGACCAAAGCATTTCAAGACCATGCAATCAACTGCAATGACGTCTTCAAATCCATATTCCAACAAGAGGCATCCGTCAGAACTCTGCTGACGAAGGGTATCGCTGGCATCGGAAAATCAGTCTCGGTGCAGAAGTTCATCCTTGACTGGGCAGAAGGACGAGCCAATCAGGATGTAGATTTCGTCTTCACCCTTCCATTCAGGGATTTGAATCGAAACAAAGACGACCAGTACAGTCTGTTGGAGCTGCTGAGTGACTTCCACCCTGAACTTTCAGATATGGAAGACACAAAGAAGGTGGTCGACTGCAAAGTCGTGTTCATCTTGGATGGTCTGGATGAAAGCCAACTTCCACTGGATTTCCATAACAACAAGAGGTTGTCTAATGTAACCAAGACAACATCAGTGGACGTGCTGCTGACAAACCTCATCAAGGGGAATCTGCTTCCTTCTGCTCTCCTCTGGATAACCTCCCGACCAGCAGCAGTTGATAAGATACCCTCCGACTGTTTTGACCGTGTAACAGAAGTTCGGGGATTCAACGACCCACTGAAAGAAGAATACTTCAAGAAGAGATTCAGTGATGATGAGAACCTGTCCAGCAAAATCATCTCACACATAAAGACATCGAGGAGTCTCTTCATCATGTGCCACATTCCGGTCTTCTGTTGGATTACTGCCATGGTTCTTGGGAACATGTTGAGAGGATCCTGTTCTGAAGAAGTCCCTAAAACTCTGACTGAGATGTACATTTGTTTCCTACTCACTCTGACAAACCTGGAGAACAAGAAGCATGGGAAAAATGAAACAGACCTTCGGAAACTGTCAGAGTCTGACGTATAGATCATTTTGAAACTTGGAAAACTAGCCTCCCATAACCTGTTAAAGAGCAATCTGGTGTTTTCTGAAGAAGATTTGAGAGAGTGTGATATTGATATCAATGAAGCCTTTTTGGGCTCAGGGATGTGCACAGAGATCTTCAGAGAGGAGGACCCAATGTTTAGAGTGAAGTTGTATAGCTTTGTGCATCTCAGCATTCAGGAGTTCTTCGCAGCACTCTATGTTTCCCATTGTCATGCCAATGGTTTGCCATGTATTTCACCATGGGTTTCACTATATTTCGGAAAGCTGGATACATTGCATGACTTACACAGGTGTGCAGTGGATAAAGCGTTCCACAACAAGAACGGCCACCTGGACCTCTTCCTCCGCTTCCTTCTGGGCATCTCACTGGAGTCCAATCAGATCCTCTTGAAATGCCTACAGCTCCAGACAGAGGGAGACAAAGAGAGTATCCAGAATACCATCCAATACATCAAGGTCAAGTTATCGACTGAATGGTTTGTTTCCTCAGAGAGGTGTATCAATCTCCTCTACTGTTTGATTGAGCTGAAGGACAACTCCCTGGTGAATGAAATTCTAAAGTTCCTGACCTCCCAAAGTCTCTCCAAGATTGAGCTGACACCTGCTCAGTGCTCGGCGCTGGCGTACATGCTGTTGATGTCAGAGGAGGTGCTGGATGAATTTGACACGAGAAAATACAACACGTCAAGTCAGGGCCGTAGCAGACTCCTCCCAATAGTTAGATACTGCAGGAAGGCTATGTAAGTTCAGATGATAGTGAATTTACATTTACGTCATTTAGCAGACGCTCTTATCCAGAGTGACTTACAGGAGCAATTAGGGTTAAGTGCCTTGCTTAAGGGTACAGATAGATTTTTTACCTAGTCGGCTCGGGGAATAGAACCAGCGACCTTTCGGTTACTGGCACAACGCTCTTACCCACTAAGCTACCTGCCTCCATTTACTTTCCTAAGATTGGTAGATTCCCGTAGTCACTTACGACTATTAGTATAATTTACACTTTTTTTTATGTCCTTTATAAGCCCTTTGTTTTCCCCTCTTAAGGCTAGTGGCCTGCTATTTCACAGACGACTGCGCTGAAATTTTGGCATCAGCTATCCAAATGCCTGGCTCACACCTGAGAGAACTCAGCATAATCTACAGCCAGCTGGAGAACCAGAAGCCCTTCATAGACGCGCTGGCAAGTCCCAACAACAGACTAGAGTCACTAGACATCAGTCATATCCAAGGGTTTTCAACAACTGAGCTGGAGGTGCTAACTGCTGCACTGAATCAATCTTACAGTCAGCTGCACACACTAAGGTGAGCAATTATTAGTAAACAAAACAAAAAAAAGAGCAAACCAAGAAAAAGCTTCTTAGTAAAGTGGAAGAAAAATAGAAACGGAAGCCGTTTGTGACATGAATGGATGGATCTACAGCTTCTTCTTCTGCTGGCAACTAGCAATGCAACAACGGCACCTAAGGGATGTTAGGGGACGGAACAGGGGAAGTCAGCCAAGTGTTTAGCTGTTTGAAGTCAATTTAAAAGACTCTTCTGTAAACTTGTTTACTACGATTACACTCCGTAAGAGAGACTAAAGCATGTAAGTCCACAAAGTGTAGAAGGATGATCCACTTTGTTGTAATCCATAGGTTTCCTGGGTGTTGGCTCGACGAGAGCTGCGGTGAAATTGTGGCTTCAGCTCTGGCGTCAGAGAACAGCCATCTGAGAGAGCTGGACCTCAGCGACAACAAACTGACAGACACCGGGGTGGAGGGGATCTCCACTGGGCTTATGAGTCCACACTGTGAACTGAAGATACTGAGGTGCGATATTTACGACAACAAGTGTTTCGAATCGTGTCAATCCATACAGCCCCTTTTAATTCCATATTCTCTCACGCCAGACTTGTCCGTTGTGAGGTCACTTCCTGTGGAAGTTTGTCCCCTGCTCTAGCAGCCTCCCAGTTGGAGGAACTGCATCTGAGCTGCAACACCCTGGGCGACATGGGACTGAAGCTGCTCTCTGCTGGACTGGAGGATCCACACTGTCAGATACAGAAACAAGGGTGAGAAATGATGATGCTGTAAAAAATATAAAAAAATAAAAAGTAAAGTGTGGTATACATACATACAGTTTTATTTAACATTCTATATTTCTGTGCACAGGTATTTGGATAAAACCAAATTCAAATTTCAATCTCTCTCTCTCTCTCTCTCTCTCTGTTTCTCCTGCTATCTCTCTCATTCATCTCTTAGACTGAGGCAGTGTAATCTATCAGAGTTATCCTGTGAGTCCTCTGTCCTGTGTTCAAACTCAACCCTGATAGAGCTGGACCTGAGAGACAACGACTTGGGGGATTCAGGAGTGGAGCGACTCTCTGCTGCACTGGGGGACCCTCGCTGTGCCTTGCAGGTTTTGGGGTGAGAGGCTCACATATTGATGTAAGCAAACCCTTTTGAATTGAGTATGGCACCCTAACTCATTCCAACTGTTCTCTGCAGGCTGTCTGGTTGTCTGGTCACAGAGGAAGGCTGTGCTTCTCTGGATTCAGCTCTGAGGTCAAACCCCTCCCACCTGAGAGAACTGGACCTGAGCTACAATCACCCAGGAGACTCTGGAGTGAAGCTGCTCTCTGCTAGACTGGAGGATCCACACTGTAGACTGGATAAACTCAAGTTAGTGTAATATGTTATGTGTACACTATTTAGTTACTTTAATATTCCTTTAATATTCCTCTGCATATTATGATTATTTCTTGACATGAACTATTTCTATTAAAACAATACAGTGTGGACTTGTGTGGAGAGTGCAGGATCAAACCAGGCCTGAGGAAATGTGAGTCTGACTGATGTGTAATATGATATACAGGGTTTCTTCAGTTTGACATTTCCTTTAAAACAATGAGAAAGTACCGTCAGCTAAACAGAAAAACATTTAACTTTCTTATTTCCCTGGCTCCTCATTGTGCATGTGTGTTTTCTACAGATTCCAGTGAGCTCACCCTGGACCCAGATTCTGCACACATTGACCTGAGGCTGTCTGAGGATAGGAGGACAGTGTTGTGGAGAGAGGACAATGCTAACAGTCAAAGTAGTGCTAGCATAGGAAACGAAGCTAACAATGCTAACAGTGGGGATGGTGCTAGCATAGGAAACGAAGCTAACAATGCTAACAGTGGGGACGGTGTTAGCATAGGAAACGAAGCTACCAGAGGGGAAGAATCAAATAAATGGATTGATCCATCAATTTGTACAAGATCCCTGTCTGTGCATTGTACCAAGGGTTTATCTACTGGACGTTTCTACTGGCAGGTGGAGGCCACAGGATGGTTTGATATTGGGGTTATTATCAACGAAAACAATAGTATCTACAATATGTATGACCTCGTGGTAATATGTATGACCTTTATGGTATAATGATGTCATGCCATAGTGTTGTGAGGACAGAGGAAGAGTTAAGAAATGAGAGGTTTGGGGCCATAAAGTCTTCATTCCATTATGTCAAGGTAGATTAGTGATGTTTAGGATAGCATGAGTGATGTTTAGTATACTGACTTGGGGTAAAAAGTGATGAACATCAAAGACAGGGAGTGCCCATGGAGACTTGCCAAATGTATGTGAAAGGAATGAGAACCAAAAGGCTATATAAGATATAGGGTCTTCTTTGTCTAGTTAGTTCAACTGACGAAGGGCAAAGCCATGTCCGTTTGTTAGATGAACCCACAAGCTCGTGATTCTATAAATACTTGGTATGAAATCTCCACAGAATGTCTAAGAATATCCTTGCATCCTTGTTTCTTTGATACCTGAGAAACTCAACATAACAGCCTGGAATAGTATAAAAGTAATCCTTCTACCCCCCCCCCCCCACCCACCCCATAAAAATAAAAATAAAAAGTGGTTGTCCCACTTGCTATCCCAAGTTGAATGCACCAATTTGTAAATCGCTCTGGATAAGAGTGTCTGCTAAATGACGTAGATGTAAATGTAAATGTTGCCTGTAGTTTTATAATTTATTTTAAAATAGCTGTATGGGATTTTTAAAGTACTACGTGGCCCTGCACCTGAATACATGTCTGACATGCTTTTAAGATACTGTATGTGCCCGGTCGGTCACTCAGATCCTCTTTTAGTTGTTCCAAAGGTGAGAACCAAAATGTTTGGTGAGGCTGCCTTCAGCCACTATGGTCCTGGCCTTTGGAACAGCCTGCCGGAGGATCTGAGGGCCTCAGAAACTGTAGACAGTTTGAAGAGCTCAAGACATACCTTTTTAGCCATGCTTCTGCTTAGTCATACTATCTATTGTATATATCTTATTTATTTTCATTTATTTTAATGCATTAGTCTCTCATGTCCACTGTTATTGTTTTACTATTTTAATTTGTCTCATTTATAAAACCTATTTGTGTCTTTCTAACCTTTTATTTTATTTGCTAAGCACTTTGAAATGCATAATCTGTAAGAAATGTGCTCTGAAAATAAAGTTTGATTTTGTTTTGATCAGGAACATATCCCACAGTAGAGCCATTCAACCACAAACTTACATTAATATGCAAAGTGTCTCAAATGATTTCGTACATATTTACTAGTGTGTAATGCAGTAATACTGTGATTAATAAGTACTTCTCAAACAGCTTAATAGTCTGGATAATTAATTAATAAAAATGTTATTTCAAGCATTATGAATTTCAAGTTATATGAAAAACACTAATGAAACCAGTTTTTTTGTTGGGGTTCAGATCCCCTTTATTTTTATTATTAAAACTAGGCAGTTCAAAGGAAAGGTGGAGATGGTGGAGAAATTCAGATGCAGAGTGTGGCCCAGAGTTGTGTGTGTGTGTGTTTGTGCTTGAGTCACTCCTCTTTGGGGAGGCTGATGGTGCATGTGAAGAACTTCAACACACGTCGGAAGAATCGCAGAACGCCATTTTTCTTCCGCTTCTTTGTTTCGCTGGACACCTTTGCCACTGAGTTCAACGCCTCGGTCACTCCGCTGCTCACCTCAGGACAGCTCTCAGTAGATAGCTGCATCACCTTGCTGAGGCCATTTCCAGTGTTCAGAAGGTTTTCAGCAGCCGCTGTCTTCTTTTTGTCACTGGACACCTCTTCCACTGCGTTTGGTGCCTCAGGCACCTCACTGAACACCTCAGGACTTCCCCTGCACACCTCAGGACCTCCATTGAACACTTCAGGCACTCCACTGCACATGTCAGGCACTCCACTGCATACCTCGGGACCTCCACTGAACACCTCAGGCACTCCGATGCACACCTCAGGTCTGCTGCACACCTCAGGACGGTTCTCAGTGGATAGCTGCACCACCTTGCTTAGGCCATTTCCCGTTTTCAGATGGTTTCCAGTAGACTCTGTCTTCTTTGTGTCACTGCACACCTCTTCCACTGCATTTGAGGCCTCAGGACCTCTGCTGCACACCTCAGGAAGGCTCTCGGTGGATCCGAAATAGGACTAAACAGACAATGCAGCGTAATGAAAGAGCAAGAACAACACATCTGTCGTTTTTCAAAAAACATACCACAGACATCCAAAGTCTAAGATTATAGTAGCTAATTTATAATATTGTCCAGATTGAGACAACCCTGATACACCCAACTTTCAAAGATGCTAGACCTTTCATTTACAAAACAGGCTTCTTGTTCATTACCTTTGGGAGTTTTGCAATCATATTAGTGAAGTCTTGGTGCAGCTGATCTTCCCAGCCCTCCTTCAGCCACCCTTTGGGGTTCACAACATTGCTAAGGACATTTTCAGTGTCCAGAAGGTTTTCAGCAGCCGCTGTCTTCTTTTTGTCACTGGACACCTCTTCCACTGCGTTTGGTGCCTCAGGCACCTCACTGAACACCTCAGGACTTCCCCTGCACACCTCAGGACCTCCATTGAACACTTCAGGCACTCCACTGCACATGTCAGGCACTCCACTGCATACCTCGGGACCTCCACTGAACACCTCAGTCACTCTGATGCACACCTCAGGACTGCTGCACACCTCAGGACGGCTCTCATTGGATAGCTGCACCACCTTTCTCAGGCCATTTCCAGTGTTCCGAAGGGCTCCAGTAGCCTCTGTCTTCTTTGTGTCACTTGACACCTCTCCCACTGCATTTGACACCTCAGGCACTCCACTGCACACCTCAGGACCTGTGCTGCACACCTGTGAACTTATGCTGCACACCTCAGGACCTCTGCACCTCACCTCAGGACCTCCGCTTCTCACCTCAGGACCTCTGCTGCACACCTCAGGCACTCTACTACACACCTCAGGACCTCTGCCACACATCTCAGGAAGGCTCTCAGTGGATCCGAAATAGGACTAAATAGACAATGCAGAGCAATGAAAGAGTAAGAACAAAACAATATCTGTCCTTTTTCACAAAACATACCACAGACATCTAAAGTCAAAATGTATAGAAGCTCATTTGTAATATTGTCCAGTTTGAGACAACTCTGATTCACCCAACTTGGAAAGACACTTACGAAACAGGCTTCTTGTTCCTTACCTTTGGTAGTTCTGCAATCATATCATAGAATTTTCGGATTAACTTCAAACGCTCCTCTTTCAGAAGCTGGATGTCTCCGTCGGTAGCAGTTTCCACGATGACATTTGGTATCCTTAATTCATCCTGAACTCTCTGGCCACTGAGCAGGATAACTCTCTCTGTCTCTGTTTCCTGTAATTCCAGGCCCCTCTTTGCATCCCAAGTCTATGTAACAACATAATATGTCATTAAAAGACTGTTGATGTACCAGGTGAGACTGGACACTGGTCCATCATTGAAATGATGGGGAAAATTATGAATTTGAACTGATAGCTATTGTTTTTCTCTGGGTACAAAAATGAGCTTGCTGATATTTGAAGTGCTTTACAGTGGGTGTACTGTTTGCTCTACATAGTCCTCACCAATTCAGCTACAGAGACCTTCCTCCATCTCTTCCATGTCTCTGCCTCACGCCTTCATGTGAATATGGAAATGTATCAGACTGTGTCTGTCTACACTATCTATCAAACTATTGCTATCATCTAATATATTTTGATACATTCAGGTTATTATTTGGCCTTGTGTACTGATGTGATAAACTCAAGTTACCTAAATGAAGTATAAAGTTTCGTACTTCGTATTTAAAAATAGTCTGAGAACACTGCACTTACTCCAGGAAGACTCTTTTCCCTGCCAGGAGCCAGTCCTTCATTGGTCTCAGAGGTAGGTCCAGTGGGAGCCTTCCCTGGGCTTTCAGCATACAGAATTGCCTCTTGAGCATTTTCTGCAATAGAGTCTTCAATTAGTGACTAAACCAGTTAGAATGTGGCAATCAGAGAGTGATATGAATTGGTTCATGGCAAAAACTTACTGCTCCTCCATGGAGAGTGATGAGGCCTTATTGATTATTAATTGTTGTTGGCCAAAACCCTGCAGAAAGAGCGAGGGTTACTGAGCACAGTACCCAACACCATATGTCTACAGCAGTACATCTATCTTTTATTAATTCATGCTGGAAAAAGTTATCTAAATGGGAAGAATATACATTATACCTTACATAGAACAAGACCATGCAATATAAACAATGAAAATGCAGATGAGATTAATGAGATCTTAATTATGATGAGGAAGCAAGTCATCTTAGATTGTCGATAAATTGGTTGTATATCTAATAGATTCGATATGATCCAAGTAACGTTATTTTTCTCAAATGTCGAAAGCGTGCAATATCGGTCATTCTCATTATGGGAAGACCTACTTACCTTACTGAGAACAATAAAAAATATTGATTGACTTGAATGAAGAATGCGCGTTTGCTATAAATATACTGTAGGTTGGTTGTGATTGTGAATAACTTAACCTCTGAGTGATACACACAGAATTAGGAATTAGAATGTATGTTATTGGGCATTGTGACGCGTATAGAATTATAATCTAGATTCGATTTCTATGGTGACGAGTTCCTTACTGCGGACAGAGTGCGTAATTTCTGAGCACATTTATTTGTCCTGTTGTATCATTTGCCCCGGGCAAATCCTATTTCTCCCTAATGAATACACATCCTATAACATTTTTACGCGATGTCACGGGAAAAAAACGTATTTTATGATGGTTTATTGGCATTGAAAGAAAAATACATAAAACATGCAATACAGTATTCAAATGTGTTGGTTAATACATCTCTTCAAAGTTGAAGACAATAGGCAATTTAAAGGTGGCTATATGAAAGAAATTACAGAATCAATCAATACAATTTACACTATGCCTAGATATCAACAAAATAAAATAAAATAAAATTGTATTTGTCACATGCGCGGAATACAACAGGTGTAGACATTACAGTGAAATGCTTACTTACAAGCCCTTAACCAACAACGCAGTTTTAACAAAAAATAAGTGTTAAGTAAAAAATAATAATAAATAAAATAATGAAAGAGCAGCAGTAAAATAACAGGAGCAAGGCTAAATACAGGGGATACCTGTACTGAGTCAATGTGTTGGCACAGGTTAGTCGAGGTAATTGAGGTAATATGTACATTAAAGTGACTATGCATAGATAATAAACAGAGAGTAGCAGCAGCGTAAAAGAGGGGGTCAATGCAAATAGTTCAGGTAGCCATTTGATAAGCTGTTCAGGAGTCTTATGGCTAGGGGTAGAAGCTATTAAGAAGCCTTTTGGACCTAGACTTGGCACTCCGATACCGCTTTCCATGCGGTAGCAGAGAGAGCAGTCTATGACTAGGGTGGCTGAAGTCTTTGACAATTTTTAGGGCCTTCCTCTGACATCGCCTGGTATAAAGGTCCTGGATGGCAGG
Organism: Coregonus lavaretus; assembly: GCF_964263955.1. Classification (NCBI taxonomy): domain Eukaryota; kingdom Metazoa; phylum Chordata; class Actinopteri; order Salmoniformes; family Salmonidae; genus Coregonus; species Coregonus lavaretus. Next base: position 203,940 of record NW_028165496.1, on the reverse strand, counting down.
AAGCTTGGCCCCAGTGATGTACTGGGCCGTACGCACTACCCTCTGTAGAGCCTTGCGGTCGGAGGCCGAGCAGTTGCCATATCAGGCAGTGATGCAACAAGTCAGGATGCTCTCGATGGTGCAGCTGTAGAACAAATCTATTCAGTCTCCTGAGGGGGAATAGGCTTTGTTGTGCCCTCTTCACGACTGTCTTGGTGTGTTTGGACCATGATCGTTTCTTGGTGATGTGGACACTAAGGAACTTGAAGCTCTCAACCTGCTCCACTACAGCCCCGTCGATGAGAATGGGGGCGTGCTCTGTCCTCTTCTTTTTCCTGTAGTCCACAATCATCTCCTTTGTCTTGACCACTTTGTCTTGACCATACGGCCAGGTCTCTGACCTCCTCCCAATAGGCTGTCTCATCGTTGTCGGTGATCAGGCCTACCGCTGTTGTGTCATCTGCAAACTTAATGATGGTGTTGGAGTCATGCCTGGCCATGCAGACATGGGTGAACAGGGAGTACAGGAGGGGACTGTGCACGCACCCCTGAGGGGCCCCCGTGTTGAGGATCAGCATGGCAGATGTGTTGTTACTAGGGGTGTAACGATCCATCTACTACATCGATGTATCGATTTATATTTCTATGATCCAACTACGTCGATCTGTGCTCGGCGAGTTGGCCTTTTGGACAACATATATCGATCTAACATCGTTTTAAAATGTAATAAATCGATTGTATCGATGCTAGGAAATAACCCATTGGATTTAAGCACGTCAGATTTCATATGCAGGGGTGCACATAACTGGTACGCAGGTACGCAAGCGCGACAAAAATCAGGAATGCGTAATGCCACTTGTGTTACTACGCGCCTTTGCGTACTTGACCGATCTTCTCATCTAACCTTACACATGACAGGTTGCTTGTCAACTACTGTCAGGGATGTCCAAAAAGCAACAGACATTAAGCAGCTTCTTTGGCGTTTCGCCACCTACAAAGAAACGCCAACTGGAGCCAGAGCCGAAGAAAATACTTTTTTCGGAAAAGTGGCTCCAAGATGTGCAGTGGCTTGAAGCTAACGATGAGCGCACTGAAATGTGGTGCAAGATTTGCCACTCAAATCCACATCTAGCAGACAAAACAGGTGCATTTTATAAAGGCTCAAAGAATTTCAACCATCCTTTATTTGACAAACATGAAAAGAGCAAGGAGCACACGAATGTAGCGCAAGCCATTGCTAAACAAGCTAGCCGATAATAAATGTCCAGTTGCCCACTTGCCAGATGGCGAGACAAGCTGAATGAAGAACAGCGGCAAGCTCTGTTTAATATTTTTCTCCTCGCCTTCCATAAAGCTAAACACGCACGTCCCACGTCTTCCTATTCTGAGGATGTTCCTTTACTGAAGCGGCTAGAAGTAAATGTCGGAGGTGCATATCATTCACGTGAAGAGGGCACACGGATCATGCAGAGCATCGCTCACACCATCAGCGGGGAGTTACGAGCCAAGTTGCAGTCTGCTGAATTTTTGTGGGCTGCTTTTTGATGGATCTGAGGACATCACAAAAACTGAGCAGGAAATCGTTTACAGTGTGTCTGTGTCCAGCAACGGAGAGTTTACTTCGGACTTTATTGGACTGATTGAATTGGGTGCTGACCGAACCGCACAGGCCATAACAGACGGACTTGTGAGACTTTTCCAGGACACAGGCTTGGATGACTGGACAACAAAGTTGGTCGCTGTGTGCACAGACTGCTGCTGTCAACGTGGGTATCTACAACGGCGTTGTGCCAAAACTCCGGCAACTTGCTGCGGTTGGAGACTCCCTTGTGCACATTCTGTGCACCGCACACACACTGGAGAATTGCGCGAAATCAGCTGATCGCAACGTTCCTTACTGTGAGACATTTAATCGCTCTGTGGTCAAGCTGCTGCAGTTTTATTTACAAAAAGGTGGAGCAAAAAAAACTGCTGCACTGAATAAGCTATGTGAAGAAAATGGGATCTCCTTTGTGAAACTGGGTAAGTTTCATAATATCAGATGGTCTGCATGGAGGCATGAAACACTGTTAAAAATATCAAGACTATTGCCAGCCATTAAAATGCAACTGGTTACGAGTGATAACAGTGACTTGCAGCATATTTGCACAGAGCGTTTTCAGTGCTTTCTGTCAAACATGCTTGACATTTGCAACATTTTGAACACCACATCCATTAGGTTTCAGAAGGAAAAGCTGACCATTGGAGAATGTAAGGATGAACTCATGGTGGCCATTGTACAGTTCACACTTCTGCTTGATGGTGAAAGCCATAGGGCACACACTGTTTCCAATGCTGATGCTGACAGAGACAATACTCAGGGGGTTAATTGAAGAGTTTGAAATCAGATATGACTCCCTCAAGTCATGTGATCATTTCTTAGTATTTGATCCTTCAACATGGCCTCAGGAAATGCAAGACCTCCACAGTTTTGGAAACACAACAGTTTGCAGCATTCTCAAGAAATATGAGGCCACCTTGCAACTTGACAAAGATACCACTGTGACAGAATGGATGCGCTTAAAGCAGGCAGGAAAACGCCTGGGAGCCTCTTCTGTGTATGACTTGGTCCAAATAGTAAGTACAAGTACCCAGATGCTTATTCCAACATCAACAAGGTGGTTAAGCTGTCTCTTACACTGCCTTTAAGCAGTGCAGCTTGTGAGAGGGGATTCTCACATCTCAACATTATAAAAACCAAGTACAGATCTTGTCTGTCACATGCTCGTCTCTCAGCACTGATGCACATTCACCTGTCAAAGCAGACCACAGAGACATTTGACCCAAAGCCTGCTGTTGACCTGTGGATGGAGACAGCTAATCGGAGGCTCAACCAAGGACAGGGAGGTGCATCTGCAGCATCTTCATCATCTACCATGCAGGAAGCTGAAGCAGAGGACAGTGGTGGTGGCACTGAGGAGGACAGTGGTGGCAGCACTGAGGAGGACAGTGATGGCAGCACTGAGGAGGACAGTGGTGGTGGCACTGAGGAGGACAGTGGTGGCAGCACTGAGGAGGACAGTGATGGCAGCACTGAGGAGGACAGTGGTGGCAGCACTGAGGAGGACAGTGGTGGCGGCACTGAGGAGGACAGTGAAGAAGACTGCACTTATTAAGACCACGCTACATATATGGTGAGTACCAAACACCATCTGCTGGTACTCACCTGAGTAACTCACTGAAAAAGTTATGTGCACCCCTGTTTATATGGATGTTTTTTCTTAGCACTTTTAATGATAAAGGCTTTAAACATTACTCGATTCAGTCTGCCTGTCCGTGACGTCATCGCGCCAGCAGCAGCGCAAAGGCGCCAAGACAACAAAACATAGCATGGCGGACGACAGAGGAGAAGCCGACGAGCGAGAAATTATCAAGCCACCATTGCGGTCCTTACAAGAAACAGGAATCTAGGAAACTTCACCTGCACTGTCCAATATCCAGGTATTTATTTCAGTCACACTGGTTGAATTTTTGGCTAAAAGGTTACTGAATCGATTTCAAGTCACTGAATCGTTTCGGATTGTATCGTTCTAAATGAACCAATATCGTCCTTGAATCGTATCGACAACCACGAATCGTGATACAAATCGAATCGTTGTTAAAACGAATCGTTACACCCCTAGTTGTTACCTAACCTTACCACCTGGTGGTGGCCCGTCAGGAAGTCCAGGATCCAGTTGTAGAGAGAGGTGTTTAGTCCCAGGGTCCTTAGCTTAGTGATGAGCTTTGAGGGCATTATGGTGTTGAACGCTGAGCTGTAGTCAATGAATAGCATTCTCACGTAGGTGTTCCTTTTGTCCAGGTGGGAAAGGGCAGTGTGGAGTGCAATAGAGATTGCAACATCTGTGGATCTCTTGGGGTGGTATGCAAATTAGAGTAGGTCTAGGGTTTCTGGGATAATGGTGTTGATGTGAGCCATGACCAGCCATGACCTTCAGGCTCTGATCAGACCCTACACCCAAACGAGGGCACTACATTCATCCACCTCTGGCCTGCTAGACCCCCTACCTCGACGGAAGCACAGTTCCCGCTCAGCCCAGTCAAAGCTATTCGCTGCTCTGGCACCCCAATGGTGGAACAAGCTCCCCCACGACGCCAGGACAGCGGAGTCACTGACCACCTTCCGGAGACACTTGAAACCCTACCTCTTTAAGGAATACCTGTGATATGATGTTTTTATGGTATAATGATGTCATGCCACAGTGTTGTGAGGACAGAGGAAGAGTTAAGAGATGAGTGGTTTGGGGCCATGAAGTCTACATTCCATTATGTCAAGGTAGATTAGTGATGTTTAGGATAGCATGAGTGATGTTTAGTATACTGACTTGGGGTAAAAAGTGATGAACATCAAAGACAGGGAGTGCCCATGGAGACTTGTCAAATGTATGTGAAAGGAATGAGAACCAAAAGGCTATATAAGATAGAGGGTCTTCTTTGTCTAGTTAGTTCAACTGACGAAGGGCAAAGCCATGTCCGTTTGTTAGATGAACCCACAAGCTTGTGATTCAATAAATACTTGGTTTGAAATCTCCACAGAATGTCTAAGAATATCCTTGCATCCTTGATTCTTTGATACCTGAGAAACTCATCATAACAGATTGGCGTCTAAATGAACAGGATGCAGTTCACAGCTCAACTAACAGGTAAGCAGACTTTCATTTTTTGAATTCTGTCAAAATCTGCTTATCTGTGGTAAAGCTGAGCTGTAACGAACTGTAAAAAGCAATATTTTTAAATGGGGACGATGAGTGGTGTTGAATGATGTAAAGGGATGTAAGGAGAAATATTAAATTACACAATGACATGATGCTATGATTCAAAACAAGGTGTGTTTATAGTAATTAGCATAAATTGGTAAAGAGAGACTCTGATGTGTAGTATCATCATGGGAGTAAATTAGGTTATGAGACTCTGATGTGTAGCATCATCATGGGAGTAAATTAGGTTATGAGACTCTGATGTGTTGTATCATCATGGGAGTAAATTAGGTTATGAGACTCTGATGTGTTGTATCATCATAGAAGTAAAATAGATGAAGCTCTGATGTGATGTGTCATCATAGGAGTAAAATATATGAAGCTCTGATGTGTAGTATCATCATGGGAGTAAATTAGGTTATGAGACTCTGATGTGTTGTATCATCATAGAAGTAAAATAGATGAAGCTCTGATGTGATGTGTCATCATAGGAGTAAAATATATGAAGCTCTGATGTGTAGTATCATCATGGGAGTAAATTAGGTTATGAGACTCTGATGTGTTGTATCATCATAGAAGTAAAATAGATGAAGCTCTGATGTGTAGTATCATCATAGGAGTAAATTAGGTTATGAGACTCTGATGTGTAGTATCATCATAGGAGTAAATTAGGTTATGAGACTCTGATGTGTAGTATCATCATGGGAGTAAATTAGGTTATGAGACTCTGATGTGTAGTATCATCATAGGAGTAAAATATATGAAGCTCTGATGTGTTGTATCATCATAGGAGTAAATTAGGTTATGAGACTCTGATGTGTAGTATCATCATAGGAGTAAAATAGATGAACCTCTGATGTGTAGTATCATCATAGGAGTAAAATAGATTAAGCTCTGATGTGTTGTATCATCATGGAAGAATTCATGAAATAGAGAGATGTGTAGTATCATTATGAAAAGCGATAAACGTCTTTGGTAGACGAACGTAGAAAGATGCGAGGTTCGAGTCCTCAGGGATAAACGTCTTTGGTAGACGAACGTAGGGAGATGCGGGGGTCGAGTCCTCAACATGACGAGATTATAAAATTGAATCCTGGCTATAGGTTCGAGGCCTTTGATGTGAAAGATTCATCATAAAGTTCATAAAATAGTTTTGAGGCCTTTGATGTTGTCACGGTTTACTAAGCCAGAACCCAGAAGCAGACCAGGACAAGGTGAGTTGAAACGAAGGTGAGTATTTATTTAACAGATTCAAAAAAACGATGCAGAATAATCCAGGGGACAGAGCGGGCGGCGGAGATGAGTTGGTGGAGGTGCAGTGGCAGATCCAATAATGGCTCGGCAGCCGCCGACAACCAGGCAGGGGTTGGGTGAAGGTTCCGGGAGATTGACTGTAGATAGAAACAAAACGGAGGTAAGTACACGGCAAGACAACAAGGTGCAAAACAACAAAACTAACGCTAGAAACTCAAAGGCTGATACGCTGACAAACATACTGTTCATGGCTAACGATCCGGCAGGGAATGGATGTCAGGTCAGAGCTTATGAAGGGTGATGATCAGGACCAGGTGTGCAGATCGCTGATGAGATGCAGGTGCGGGTAATAGGGAGATCTCCCGCCTAGCAATGTCGCCCGGCAACCAGGCAGGGAGCGTTCAAGAACCTTCAGGAACAGGAGATTTAGAGCAGAAAAAATGGCAACATAGGCAGGAACCGACTCAGGACGCAGGGTTCATGACAGATGTGAAAGATTCATCATAAAGTTCATAAAATAGGTTCGAGGCCTTTGATGTGAAATATTCATCAAAAAGTTCATAAAATAGGTTTAAAGCCTTTGATGTGAAAGAATCATAATAAAGTTCATAAAATAGGTTTAAGGCCTTTGATGTGAAACAATCACCATAAAGTTCATAAAATAGGTTTAAGGCCTTTGATGTGAAAGATTCATCATAAAGTGTTAGTCGGGAAGAGGTTCAAGGCCTCAACCGTGTTATACAAGCCCTGTCACAATAAGTACTGTGGATGAATTACGCAAAAGGGCTAGGAGATGGAGCCAATGACAGGTAACATATTGAATCATAGCACCAAAAATGACATTTAAAGGCGAACTACATTTAAAAAAAAAACATTATCAGAAGTGGATTTGATGCAAGTATTTAAATTACTAACACTGAAAGTTACTAACATTGCATGGGTGATAAAGAATATCCTCAGAAGAGTATTTATAAGGGGTAAATAGAGCTTGATGTTATTGTAGAAAGTAGTGGAAGAGTCTGAGTTTTCTGGGACAGGAACGGCAGTGTCCTTGGAAATTACAGTCTGTTTTTTTTTGGTTCCGCTGAGAGAATGAAGGAGAGGCTGATTTGGGTTGAATGAGGATTGTTAAACTAACTGAAGGGATTATTTCATGTGAATATATAGAACTTTCTAACGTTCTATAAGGAGTTGTGACGATTTGGAAATGGTAATGACAAAATCATAATTAGAGTGCCATGTCTGTATTATATTTTTTCACTCAAACGTAGACATGCGTCGTGGGTGAAGAAAGTAATAAATATGGGTTTTCTAAGTTTATACCGTTGTTGGATCATGTGATAGTGGAATAAACTGACCATAAGTAATGTTGTTTCAGACGTAATGTATAATATTGTACAAAGCAAATAGAGGGTTCAATTGAAATAATTATCATGGTAGAGCTAACGTAGTACAGTGAGGGAACTTCATTTTGTATCAGAGGGTCAGATGAGAAATCATTGTAATGGCGCTATTGGTGGAAATCTATTTATCATTTCAAGGCATGGAGTATCAATCTGCATTTATGAGTGTACATTCCACTGCTGATGTGTTGATTGAATGGGTACGACGGAGTATTTGGTTTGGTGATGTTGAATGTATGATTTGAAGCGTGTGTGGTTTAAATAGCAGGACTCTTGTAGCTCGTTTGGTGGAGATTGGTGCTTGCAACGCCAGGGTTGTGTGTTCTATTCCCAAGGTGGGCTGGAATAAGTATAACAATGTAAGAGCTTACTAATTGTGGGTCGCTTGGGATACGAGCGTCTGCTAAATGACTAAAATGTAAAAATGTTAACGAGTATGGAGAGAAGAGTGCGTGATAGTACATTTTTTTGGCATTTGAATAAGGTTTTGATAGATTAAATGAGTGAGAATGGTGGAATATGTCTATAAATAAATTGGATCGTGATAAATGGATGATTTCAATATATGATGGTAAACTACAGCAAGTGTTTGGTGTTACTTGTAGCCTACTTAGAAAGGATAGTTGACTAGATCTCATTCATTCTGTAAATGGCGGAGTGATGGTTTCATTGTGTGGCTATGATTTTAGTTGATAAACTGAACCAAACATGATGTTACTATGGCAATTTAGGATGGTTAATGTTGTTAAGTTAGTTTTTAAACCCTATGATAGAGGTAAATGCAGAACGTTGTTTGAAAGTGTGTTTTATTAGGACTGGTAGTAAAAATGGAAGAATTTCAATTTTTGTCTGCGGGTATTAACCATTGGGGCTTGCTGAAACGTGAGAGCGCATAAATGGACATTATGGGTTACGTTAGGTGTACAAGGATTGCGTATTTTGTAGGAAGTCATAGGAGGTTGAATATTATCGGCAGGAAATGGCAAACTAGTTAGCGGTGAGAGCTAGTGCGGTTTTCATTGGGTGACGTCACTTGCTCTATGAACTGGAAGTAGTTGCTATGCAAAGGCCGCGGCTTTTGTGGAGCGACGGGTAACGGTGCTTCGAGGGTGACTGTTGTCGATGTGTGCAGAGGGTCCCTGATTCGAATCCAGTAAGGGATAGAAAGCTAATCTTTTACATTGATGCTATTGACGTGAATTACTGGTTTCATTGATAACATTATAGGAAAGATGTTGTCCTACCAATCCATGTCAGATAGGAAAACATAGTAATTAAAATTGCATATCGGTGAATGGATGTTTTATTGGTTTTGACTATAACTTTAAATTAATGTCTCATCTGTTGAGGTACCGTTATGAGGAAAATTAGCGGTAGAGTATGATAGATATTGTAGAGGGTTTAAAAAGTAAGTAATTTAATTGGTTGATGAGACAGGTTGACTTGATGTTGAATTGGATTGTTTAATAGAAGTATTTATTTCTATTTAGGAGAATGAGAATATGTTATTAAGTAGTATTGCTTTGTGGAGACGATTTACTAATGAAGAACATGTCTAGATAGTTGAATAAGGAACAATATTTGATAATTGATCATTTTATTATGACATTATATAGTTTGTTTAAAAAGCCGTGTGTTATGCAAATGGTTCATTACTTCAGATAACGATAATCTGTTTATGGTACGTTGAATGATGGGAGATAGTTGTTGTTGTTGGCATGATGGATTAAGTAGACATCTTTTTATGGGTTTTGGATTATGAAACAATAGGTTTATATTTTAATAACATCAATGCAACAGTTTGCAATGATTAAATTACTAAAAAGGGGTTATAGGTTTATAGTGGAAGGTGTACTTAACTTAATAAAACGTGTTATTATCTAGTGTCTTCTAAGTGGGAGTTTTTTTTCCTGGATTGATGGAAGTCTCCTATAATATTATGTTAGGGGTAAAGTCGGACACAACGTATAATTTTTTTTTTATCGATGCTGGGGATAAGATATCTAGTCTTACTTAAGAGGAGTACTGCTAAATGGCATATTATATATTATTATATTATTATATATATTATATATAATATTATATTATTATATTATATACATGATTGTATTGGATAATGTATGAAATTGGACATTTAGAGGGAAGTTAGGAACATTAAAAGGGGTAGCTGATATTTCCTATGTTGTTGATACAGTAAATGATAACGGTTTGTTTGATGTGGGATCACAAGGAGCAGACGAAGGGGTTCAATAATCATGCTGAGATTTAAAGAGGATATGATCTGAAGGGTGATCAATTCAACAGAATCATTGTAAACTCAGAGGAATTTTGAGTGGTTTTAATTTTGTGAAAGGTTTTATATAATATTTTTATTTGAGTAGTTATGAGGAGTGAGATTGATACAAATGATTATTGATGAGATAGGACTGTGGATGTATGTATCATGTTTTGTGTGTAATTACTATCTTTGGAATGTTGATTATATGTTAACAACATGTATACTTTCTATTCCAGGAGAAAGGGCATTTCTTTATCTCATTGGAATATTGCCCAGAGCTAGGGTGGAACTAGTTAGTAAAATTAAGTAGTCTTGTTTTTAGGTTGTAATAGGGAGCTACCAAATTAAATAAAGCCTGGCCATGTTTGTTTTATTTGTTTTCCAAATGGGTTTATCAAATAAACACACAACTCACCTAGGATGATGTTATAAAAGGTTGTTATTTTTATTTAAGGGGATTTCAACAGGTCAAAGGTGATACGTCTTAAAGGAGCACACACAATGACTTTTTATTTTTATTTTTGACTGAGTTTTGGGTATACATGATTTCTTATGAGAATAAATGTCATGAGGATTTTATGTACACTTGGGGTACATAACATTTATTAGATGTTTTGAATGTTGGTAATGATTAGTATACTATCAATTCGTTGAATGATTTCAATGACCTCTGAACTCTGTTCTGACTTGCTGGTGTGATCTGATCATCCACACTAGTAATCCGAGAAACAAGGGCTGAGAAATGTAAGATAGTTCATTTTACTGAGTTGAGGGTAATTTATTATAACTGATTGTGGTTTATAATTTGATTTTAATATATATGATTTGGGCTAGATAATAACAAGGGAGAGAGAGAGCTATCCTGAATGAGGGATAACTGTTGATAGTTATGTATACTAATCTTGGATTACTTTACGGGATAGAAGTAAATGGAGGTATTATCAAAGGTTGTCTTTTTAATTTCATTTTTTTAGGGTTTAATTAACAATGTTGGTGTTTTGTTTTCGAAAGCATGAATCACGTTGTGACTCATGTGTTCAAAAAAGGGGGTAGTATTGATGGTATGAGGATTTCTTGGTATATTTGCATATTGTATTAAGAATATGAGCAGTAGAAAGTCATGTGTTATGGGTTAGATTAAATGTTTTAAGGGAAAATGTATTTGTGGTATAAGGCAGAATTTAGAGGAGGCCTTTTCTATGACATTAGTGACTATAACAAGATGCAAGAATGTGAACTTCCTAATCTAAAAGGCTTATCAGGAAGGATAAGAAGAAAGGTTGAAGTAGCATGCTGTGTCTCAACTAACAATGTTATCCAGACTTTCTTTAGAAAAGGTGATGGCTTCTCTGACAGACCTACCGGGAGAATCTGGACATTTTTTGCAACTTGGAGACTATGTGGTGGTAAAGGATTAATGAAGTCATTGATGGACAACACCCAAGTGGGAAGGTTAGTAATAGGTGTTAATGGCTACCTTGATGGAGGGGCAAGTAAGAAAGAGAGATTCCTAGATCTATATGTAACATTGTAGGACTTTTCTAACACAAAGGAGGTATGGATAGAGGGGAGATTGAACAGGTATCATGTCAACCAATGATACAGAAGGCTACGATGAAATTGACGATTAGAGATGAGGATACTGTTGATGACAATTATCAGGTGATAGAGGACGACGTTTGAGGAATGACAATGATGAGATGTGGGTTATGGCTGAGTACCTGAGTGGAGGAACAGAGTTATATACCTCCAATAATTTCAAGATTTCATTCCATTCGGTTATATGTATTTAAAGGGTTTATATAATGGAAATTGGGATGTATATTAGGAATTGGTATTAGGAATAATTGTTAAAACATAATAATTTGTCATATGGTGAATGTTTATAGGGATTTATTGGTTTAGAAATGAAATTAATTAAACTGTTGTGTTTTTGTCTTCTAGTGAGGTAAATACAGATGGTATCTTAATGCATAATAAGGGATAATTTGGCATAGAATGGTGTGAACCTATAAATAAGTAAAAGTAAGAAGACTGAAGTTATTTCTATTTTTGATATATTCATTTGCATATATTGTAATATCCATGTAATTTACAAAGTGTCACGGATCTTTGTATTTGTGGGGATGATGTCATGATGGTCACAATTTATTTCTATGTATGTTTTTTTTGATTGCATGTCTCAGAAATAGGGGTTATATCGCATAATGACTGAGAATTTATCCTTGATTCTTTGATACCTGAGAAACTCATCATAACAACCTGGAATAGTATAAAAGTAATCCTGGCCTTTGGAACAGCCTGCCGGAGGATCTGAGGGCCTCAGAAACTGTAGACAGTTTGAAGAGCTTAAGACATACCTTTTTAGCCATGCTTCTGCTTAGTCATACTATCTATTGTATATATCTTATTTCTTTTCATTTCTTTTAATGCATTAGTCTCTCATGTCCACTGTTATTGTTTTACTATTTTAATTTGTCTAATTTATAAAACCTATTTGTGTCTTTCTAACCTTTTATTTTATTTGCTAAGCACTTTGAAATGCATAATCTGTAAGAAATGTGCTCTGAAAATAAAGTTTGATTTGGTTTTGATCAGGAACATATCCCACAGTAGAGCCATTCAACCAAAAACTTACATTAATATGCAAAGTGTCTCAAATGATTTCGTACATATTTACTAGTGTGTAATGCAGTAATACTGTGATTAATAAGTACTTAATAAGTACTTCTCAAACAGCTTAATAGTCTGGATAATTAATTAATAAAAATGTTATTTCAAGCATTATGAATTTCAAGTTATATGAAAAACACTAATGAAACCAGTTTTTTTGTTGGGGTTCAGATCCCCTTTATTTTTATTATTAAAAATAGGCAGTTCAAAGGAAAGGTGGAGATGGTGGAGAAATTCAGATGCAGAGTGTGGCCCAGAGTTGTGTGTGTGTGTGTTTGTGCTTGAGTCACTCCTCTTTGGGGAGGCTCATGGTGCATGTGAAGAACTTCCACACACGTCGGAAGAATCGCAGAACGCCATTTTTCTTCCGCTTCTTTGTTTCGCTGGACACCTTTGCCACTGAGTTTAACGCCTCGGTCACTCCGCTGCTCACCTCAGGACAGCTCTCAGTAGATAGCTGCATCACCTTGCTGAGGCCATTTCCAGTGTTCAGAAGGTTTTCAGCAGCCGCTGTCTTCTTTTTGTCACTGGACACCTCTTCCACTGCGTTTGGTGCCTCAGGCACCTCACTGAACACCTCAGGAAGGCTCTCGGTGGATCTGAAATAGGACTAAACAGACAATGCAGCGTAATGAAAGAGCAAGAACAACACATCTGTCATTTTTTCAAAAAACATACCACAGACCTCCAAAGTCTAAGATTATAGTAGCTAATTTATAATATTGTCCAGATTGAGACAACCCTGATACACCCAACTTTCAAAGATGCTTGACCTTTCATTTACAAAACAGGCTTCTTGTTCATTACCTTTGGGAGTTTTGCAATCATATTAGTGAAGTCTCGGTGCAGCTGATCTTCCCAGCCCTCCTTCAGCCACCCTTTGGGGTTCACCACCTTGCTAAGGACATTTTCAGTTTCCAGAAGGTTTTCAGCAGCCGCTGTCTTCTTTTTGTCACTGGACACTTCTTCCACTGCGTTTGGTGCCTCAGGCACCTCACTGAACACCTCAGGACCTCCATTGAACACTTCAGGCACTCCACTGCACATGTCAGGCACTCCACTGCATACCTCGGGACCTCCACTGAACACCTCAGGACCTCTGCTGCTCACCTCAGGACCTCTGCACCTCACCTCAGGACCTCCGCTTCTCACCTCAGGCACGCTTCTGCACACTTCAGGACCTCTTCTGCACACCTCAGGACCTCTGCTGCACACCTCAGGCACTCTGCTACACACCTCAGGACCTCTGCCACACATCTCAGGAAGGCTCTCAGTGGATTCGAAATAGGACTAAATAGACAATGCAGAGCAATGAAAGAGTAAGAACAAAACAATATCTGTCCTTTTTCACAAAACATACCACAGACATCTAAAGTCAAAATGTATAGAAGCTCATTTGTAATATTGTCCAGTTTGAGACAACTCTGATACACCCAACTTGGAAAGACACTTACGAAACAGGCTTCTTGTTCCTTACCTTTGGTAGTTCCGCAATCATATCATAGAATTTTCGGGTTAACTTCAAACGCTCCTCTTTCAGAAGCTGGATGTCTCCGTCGGTAGCAGTGTCCACGATGACATTTGGTATCCTTAATTCATCCTGAACTCTCTGGCCACTGAGCAGGATAACTCTCTCTGTTTCCTGTAATTCCAGGCCCCTCTTTGCATCCCAAGTCTATGTAACAACATTTACATTTACATTTTACATTTACGTCATTTAGCAGACGCTCTTATCCAGAGCGACTTACAGGAGCAATTAGGGTTAAGTGCCTTGCTTAAGGGCACATCGACAGATTTTTCACCTAGTCGGCTCGGGGATTAGAACCAGCGACCCTTCGGTTACTGGCACAACGCTCTTACCCACTAAGCTACCTGCCGCCCCATAATATGTCATTAAAAGACTGTTGATGTACCAGGTGAGACTGGACACTGGTCCATCATTGAAATGATGGGGAAAATTATGAATTTGAACTGATAGCTATTGTTTTTCTCTGGGTACAAAAATGAGCTTGCTGATATTTGAAGTGCTTTACAGTGGGTGTACTGTTTGCTCTACATAGTCCTCACCAATTCAGCTACAGAGACCTTCCTCCATCTCTTCCATGTCTCTGCCTCACGCCTTCATGTGAATATGGAAATGTATCAGACTGTGTCTGTCTACACTATCTATCAAACTATTGCTATCATCTAATATATTTTGATACATTCAGGTTATTATTTGGCCTTGTGTACTGATGTGATAAACTCAAGTTACCTAAATGAAATATAAAGTTTCGTACTTCGTATTTGAAAATAGTCTGAGAACACTGCACTTACTCCAGGAAGACTATTTTCCCTGCCAGGAGCCAGGCCTTCAGTGGTCTCAGAGGGAGGTCCAGTGGGAGCCTTCCCTGGGCTTTCAGCATACAGAATTGCCTCTTGAGCATTTTCTGCAATAGAGTCTTCAATTAGTGACTTAACCAGTTAGAATGTGGCAATCAGAGAGTGATATAAATTGGTTCATGGCAAAAACTTACTGCTCCTACATGGAGAGTGATGAGGCCTTATTGATTATTAATTGTTGTTGGCCAAAACCCTGCAGAAAGAGCGAGGGTTACTGAGCACAGTACCCAACACCAGATGTCTACAGCAGTACATCTATCTTTTATTAATTCATGCTGGAAAAAGTTATCTAAATGGGAAGAATATACATTATACCTTACATAGAACAAGACCATGCAATATAAACAATGAAAATGCAGATGAGATTAATGAGATCTTAATTATGATGAGGAAGCAAGTCATCTTAGATTGTCGATAAATTGGTTGTATATCTAATAGATTCGATATGATCCAAGTAACGTTATTTTTCTCAAATGTCGAAAGCGTGCAATATCGGTCATTCTCATTATGGGAAGACCTACTTACCTTACTGAGAACAATAAAAAATATTGATTGACTTGAATGAAGAATGCGCGTTTGCAATAGATATACTGTAGGTTGGTTGTGATTGTGAATAACTTAACCTCTGAGTGATACACACAGAATTAGGAATTAGAATGTATGTTATTGGGCATTGTGACGCGTATAGAATTATAAACTAGATTCGATTTCTATGGTGACGAGTTCCTTACTGCGGACAGAGTGCGTAATTTCTGAGCACATTTATTTGTCCTGTTGTATCATTTGCCCCGGGCAAATCCTATTTCTCCCTAATGAATACAGATCCTATAACATTTTTACGCGATGTCACGGGAAAAAAACTTATTTTATGATGGTTTATTGGCATTGAAAGAAAAATACATAAAACATGCAATACAGTATTCAAATGTGTTGGTTAATACATCTCTTCAAAGTTGAAGACAATAGGCAATTTAAAGGTGGCTATATGAAAGAAATTACAGAATCAATCAATACAATTTACACTATGCCTAGATATCAACAAAATAAAATAAAATAAAATTGTATTTGTCACATGCGCGGAATACAACAGGTGTAGACATTACAGTGAAATGCTTACTTACAAGCCCTTAACCAACAACGCAGTTTTAACAAAAAATAAGTGTTAAGTAAAAAATAATAATAAATAAAATAATGAAAGAGCAGCAGTAAAATAACAGGAGCGAGGCTAAATACAGGGGATACCTGTACAGAGTCAATGTGTTGGCACAGGTTAGTCGAGGTAATTGAGGTAATATGTACATTAAAGTGACTATGCATAGATAATAAACAGAGAGTAGCAGCAGCGTAAAAGAGGGGGACAATGCAAATAGTTCAGGTAGCCATTTGATTAGCTGTTCAGGAGTCTTATGGCTAGGGGTAGAAGCTATTAAGAAGCCTTTTGGACCTAGACTTGGCACTCCGGTACCGCTTGCCATGCGGTAGCAGAGAGAGCAGTCTATGACTAGGGTGGCTGAAGTCTTTGACAATTTTTAGGGCCTTCCTCTGACATCGCCTGGTATAAAGGTCCTGGATGGCAGGAAGCTTGGCCCCAGTGATGTACTGGGCCGTAGGCACTACCCTCTGTAGTGCCTTGCGGTCGGAGGCCGAGCAGTTGCCATATCAGGCAGTGATGCAACCAGTCAGGATGCTCTCGATGGTGCAGCTGTAGAACAAATCTATTCAGTCTCCTGAGGGGGAATAGGCTTTGTTGTGCCCTCTTCACGACTGTCTTGGTGTGTTTGGACCATGATCGTTTCTTGGTGATGTGGACACTAAGGAACTTGAAGCTCTCAACCTGCTCCACTACAGCCCCGTCGATGAGAATGGGGGCGTGCTCTGTCCTCTTCTTTTTCCTGTAGTCCACAATCATCTCCTTTGTCTTGACCACTTTGTCTTGACCATACGGCCAGGTCTCTGACCTCCTCCCAATAGGCTGTCTCATCGTTGTCGGTGATCAGGCCTACCGCTGTTGTGTCGTCTGCAAACTTAATGATGGTGTTGGAGTCATGCCTGGCCATGCAGTCATGGGTGAACAGGGAGTACAGGAGGGGACTGTGCACGCACCCCTGAGGGGCCCCCGTGTTGAGGATCAGCATGGCAGATGTGTTGTTACTAGGGGTGTAACGATCCATCTACTACATCGATGTATCGATTTATATTTCTATGATCCAACTACATCGATCTGTGCTCGGCGAGTTGGCCTTTTGGACAACATATATCGATCTAACATCGTTTTAAAATGTAATAAATCGATTGTATCGATGCTAGGAAATAACCCATTGGATTTAAGCACGTCAGATTTCATATGCAGGGGTGCACATAACTGGTACGCAGGTACGCAAGCGCGACAAAAATTAGGAATGCGTAATGCCAATTGTGTTACTACGCGCCTTTGCGTACTTGACCGATCTTCTCATCTAACCTTACACATGACATGTTGCTTGTCAACTACTGTCAGGGATGTCCAAAAAGCAACAGACATTAAGCAGCTTCTTTGGCGTTTCGCCACCTACAAAGAAACGCCAACTGGAGCCAGAGCCGAAGAAAATACTTTTTTCGGAAAAGTGGCTCCAAGATGTGCAGTGGCTTGAAGCTAACGATGAGCGCACTGAAATGTGGTGCAAGATTTGCCACTCAAATCCACATCTAGCAGACAAAACAGGTGCATTTTATAAAGGCTCAAAGAATTTCAACCATCCTTTATTTGACAAACATGAAAAGAGCAAGGAGCACACGAATGTAGCGCAAGCCATTGCTAAACAAGCTAGCCGAGAATAAATGTCCAGTTGCCCACTTGCCAGATGGCGAGACAAGCTGAATGAAGAACAGCGGCAAGCTCTGTTTAATATTTTTCTCCTCGCCTTCCATAAAGCTAAACACGCACGTCCCATGTCTTCCTATTCTGAGGATGTTCCTTTACTGAAGCGGCTAGAAGTAAATGTCGGAGGTGCATATCATTCACGTGAAGAGGGCACACGGATCATGCAGAGCATCGCTCACACCATCAGCGGGGAGTTACGAGCCAAGTTGCAGTCTGCTGAATTTTTGTGGGCTGCTTTTTGATGGATCTGAGGACATCACAAAAACTGAGCAGGAAATCGTTTACAGTGTGTCTGTGTCCAGCAACGGAGAGTTTACTTCGGACTTTATTGGACTGATTGAATTGGGTGCTGACCGAACCGCACAGGCCATAACAGACGGACTTGTGAGACTTTTCCAGGACACAGGCTTGGATGACTGGACAACAAAGTTGGTCGCTGTGTGCACAGACTGCTGCTGTCAACGTGGGTATCTACAACGGCGTTGTGCCAAAACTCCGGCAACTTGCTGCGGTTGGAGACTCCCTTGTGCACATTCTGTGCACCGCACACACACTGGAGAATTGCGCGAAATCAGCTGATCGCAACGTTCCTTACTGTGAGACATTTAATCGCTCTGTGGTCAAGCTGCTGCAGTTTTATTTACAAAAAGGTGGAGCAAAAAAAACTGCTGCACTGAATAAGCTATGTGAAGAAAATGGGATCTCCTTTGTGAAACTGGGTAAGTTTCATAATATCAGATGGTCTGCATGGAGGCATGAAACACTGTTAAAAATATCAAGACTATTGCCAGCCATTAAAATGCAACTGGTTACGAGTGATAACAGTGACTTGCAGCATATCTGCACAGAGCGTTTTCAGTGCTTTCTGTCAAACATGCTTGACATTTGCAACATTTTGAACACCACATCCATTAGGTTTCAGAAGGAAAAGCTGACCATTGGAGAATGTAAGGATGAACTCATGGTGGCCATTGGACAGTTCACACTTCTGCTTGATGGTGAAAGCCATAGGGCACACACTGTTTCCAATGCTGATGCTGACAGAGACAATACTCAGGGGGTTAATTGAAGAGTTTGAAATCAGATATGACTCCCTCAAGTCATGTGATCATTTCTTAGTATTTGATCCTTCAACATGGCCTCAGGAAATGCAAGACCTCCACAGTTTTGGAAACACAACAGTTTGCAGCATTCTCAAGAAATATGAGGCCACCTTGCAACTTGACAAAGATACCACTGTGACAGAATGGATGCGCTTAAAGCAGGCAGGAAAACGCCTGGGAGCCTCTTCTGTGTATGACTTGGTCCAAATAGTAAGTACAAGTAACCCAGATGCTTATTCCAACATCAACAAGGTGGTTAAGCTGTCTCTTACACTGCCTTTAAGCAGTGCAGCTTGTGAGAGGGGATTCTCACATCTCAACATTATAAAAACCAAGTACAGATCTTGTCTGTCACATGCTCGTCTCTCAGCACTGATGCACATTCACCTGTCAAAGCAGACCACAGAGACATTTGACCCAAAGCCTGCTGTTGACCTGTGGATGGAGACAGCTAATCGGAGGCTCAACCAAGGACAGGGAGATGCATCTGCAGCATCTTCATCATCTACCATGCAGGAAGCTGAAGCAGAGGACAGTGGTGGTGGCACTGAGGAGGACAGTGGTGGCAGCACTGAGGAGGACAGTGGTGGTGGCACTGAGGAGGACAGTGGTGGCAGCACTGAGGAGGACAGTGATGGCAGCACTGAGGAGGACAGTGGTGGTGGCACTGAGGAGGACAGTGGTGGCAGCACTGAGGAGGACAGTGATGGCAGCACTGAGGAGGACAGTGGTGGCGGCACTGAGGAGGACAGTGAAGAAGACTGCACTTATTAAGACCACGCTACATATATGGTGAGTACCAAACACCATCTGCTGGTACTCACCTGAGTAACTCACTGAAAAAGTTATGTGCACCCCTGTTTATATGGATGTTTTTTCTTAGCACTTTTAATGATAAAGGCTTTAAACATTACTCGATTCAGTCTGCCTGTCCGTGACGTCATCGCGCCAGCAGCAGCGCAAAGGCGCCAAGACAACAAAACATAGCATGGCGGACGACAGAGGAGAAGCCGACGAGCGAGAAATTATCAAGCCACCATTGCGGTCCTTACAAGAAACAGGAATCTAGGAAACTTCACCTGCACTGTCCAATATCCAGGTATTTATTTCAGTCACACTGGTTGAATTTTTGGCTAAAAGGTTACTGAATCGATTTCAAGTCACTGAATCGTTTCGGATTGTATCGTTCTAAATGAACCAATATCGTCCTTGAATCGTATCGACAACCACGAATCGTGATACAAATCGAATCGTTGTTAAAACGAATCGTTACACCCCTAGTTGTTACCTAACCTTACCACCTGGTGGTGGCCCGTCAGGAAGTCCAGGATCCAGTTGTAGAGAGGTAAGGACCCTGGGAGGTGTTTAGTCCCAGGGTCCTTAGCTTAGTGATGAGCTTTGAGGGCACTATGGTGTTGAACGCTGAGCTGTAGTCAATGAATAGCATTCTCACGTAGGTGTTCCTTTTGTCCAGGTGGGAAAGGGCAGTGTGGAGTGCAATAGAGATTGCAACATCTGTGGATCTCTTGGGGTGGTATGCAAATTAGAGTAGGTCTAGGGTTTCTGGGATAATGGTGTTGATGTGAGCCATGACCAGCCATGACCTTCAGGCTCTGATCAGACCCTACACCCAAACGAGGGCACTACATTCATCCACCTCTGGCCTGCTAGCCCCCCTACCTCTACGGAAGCACAGTTCCCGCTCAGCCCAGTCAAAGCTATTCGCTGCTCTGGCACCCCAATGGTGGAAGAAGCTCCCCCACGACGCCAGGACAGCGGAGTCACTGACCACCTTCCGGAGACACTTGAAACCCTACCTCTTTAAGGAATACCTGTGATATGATGTTTTTATGGTATAATGATGTCATGCCATAGTGTTGTGAGGACAGAGGAAGAGTTAAGAGATGAGTGGTTTGGGGCCATGAAGTCTACATTCCATTATGTCAAGGTAGATTAGTGATGTTTAGGATAGCATGAGTGATGTTTAGTATACTGACTTGGGGTAAAAAGTGATGAACATCAAAGACAGGGAGTGCCCATGGAGACTTGTCAAATGTATGTGAAAGGAATGAGAACCAAAAGGCTATATAAGATAGAGGGTCTTCTTTGTCTAGTTAGTTCAACTGACGAAGGGCAAAGCCATGTCCGTTTGTTAGATGAACCCACGAGCTCGTGATTCAATAAATACTTGGTATGAAATCTCCACAGAATGTCTAAGAATATCCTTGCATCCTTGATTCTTTGATACCTGAGAAACTCATCATAACAGATTGGCGTCTAAACGAACAGGATGCAGTTCACAGCTCAACTAACAGGTAAGCAGACTTTCATTTTTTGAATTCTGTCCAAATCTGCTTATCTGTGGTAAAGCTGAGCTGTAACGAACTGTAAAAAGCAATATTTTTAAATGGGGACGATGAGTGGTGTTGAATGATGTAAAGGGATGTAAGGAGAAATATTAAATTACACAATGACATGATGCTATGATTCAAAACAAGGTGTGTTAACAGTAATTAGCATAAATTGGTAAAGAGAGACTCTGATGTGTAGTATCATCATAGGAGTAAATTAGGTTATGAGACTCTGATGTGTAGTATCATCATGGGAGTAAATTAGGTTATGAGACTGTGATGTGTAGCATCATCATGGGAGTAAATTAGGTTATGAGACTCTGATATGTAGTATCATCATGGGAGTAAATTAGGTTATGAGACTCTGATGTGTAGTATCATCATGGGAGTAAATTAGGTTATGAGACTCTGATGTGTAGTATCATCATGGGAGTAAATTAGGTTATGAGACTGTGATGTGTAGCATCATCATGGGAGTAAATTAGGTTATGAGACTGTGATGTGTAGTATCATCATGGGAGTAAAATAGATGAAGCTCTGATGTGATGTGTCATCATAGGGGTAAAATAGATGAACCTCTGATGTGTTGTATCATCATAGGAGTAAAATAGATGAACCTCTGATGTGTAGTATCATCATAGGAGTAAAATAGATGAAGCTCTGATGTGTTGTATCATCATAGGAGTAAAATAGATGAAGCTCTGATGTGTTGTATCATCATGGAAGAATTCATGAAATAGAGAGATGTGTAGTATCATTATGAAAAGCGATAAACGTCTTTGGTAGACGAACGTAGAAAGATGCGAGGTTCGAGTCCTCAGGGATAAACGTCTTTGGTAGACGAACGTAGGAAGATGCGGGGATCGAGTCCTCAACATGACGAGATTATAAAATAGAATCCTTGCTATAGGTTCGAGGCCTTTGATGTGAAAGATTCATCATAAAGTTCATAAAATAGTTTTGAGGCCTTTGATGTTGTCACGGTTTACTAAGCCAGAACCCAGAAGCAGACCAGGACAAGGTGAGTTGAAACGAAGGTGAGTATTTATTTAACAGATTCAAAAAAACGATGCAGAATAATCCAGGGGACAGAGCGGGCGGCGGAGATGAGTTGGTGGAGGTGCAGTGGCAGATCCAATAATGGCTCGGCAGCCGCCGACAACCAGGCAGGGGTTGGGTGAAGGTTCCGGGAGATTGACTGTAGATAGAAACAAAACGGAGGTAAGTACACGGCAAGACAACAAGGTGCAAAACAACAAAACTAACGCTAGAAACTCAAAGGCTGATACGCTGACAAACATACTGTTCATGGCTAACGATCCGGCAGGGAATGGATGTCAGGTCAGAGCTTATGAAGGGTGATGATCAGGACCAGGTGTGCAGATCGCTGATGAGATGCAGGTGCGGGTAATAGGGAGATCTCCCGCCTAGCAACGTCGCCCGGCAACCAGGCAGGGAGCGTTCAAGAACCTTCAGGAACAGGAGATTTAGAGCAGAAAAAATGGCAACATAGGCAGGAACCGACTCAGGACGCAGGGTTCATGACAGATGTGAAAGATTCATCATAAAGTTCATAAAATAGGTTCGAGGCCTTTGATGTGAAATATTCATCAAAAAGTTCATAAAATAGGTTTAAAGCCTTTGATGTGAAAGAATCATAATAAAGTTCATAAAATAGGTTTAAGGCCTTTGATGTGAAACAATCACCATAAAGTTCATAAAATAGGTTTAAGGCCTTTGATGTGAAAGATTCATCATAAAGTGTTAGTCGGGAAGAGGTTCAAGGCCTCAACCGTGTTATACAAGCCCTGTCACAATAAGTACTGTGGATGAATTACGCAAAAGGGCTAGGAGATGGAGCCAATGACAGGTAACATATTGAATCATAGCACCAAAAATGACATTTAAAGGCGAACTACATTTAAAAAAAAAACATTACCAGAAGTGGATTTGATGCAAGTATTTAAATTACTAACACTGAAAGTTACTAACATTGCATGGGTGATAAAGAATATCCTCAGAAGAGTATTTATAAGGGGTAAATAGAGCTTGATGTTATTGTAGAAAGTAGTGGAAGAGTCTGAGTTTTCTGGGACAGGAACGGCAGTGTCCTTGGAAATTACAGTCTGTTTTTTTTTGGTTCTGCTGAGAGAATGAAGGAGAGGCTGATTTGGGTTGAATGAGGATTGTTAAACTAACTGAAGGGATTATTTCATGTGAATATATAGAACTTTCTAACGTTCTATAAGGAGTTGTGACGATTTGGAAATGGTCATGACAAAATCATAATTAGAGTGCCATGTCTGTATTATATTTTTTCACTCAAACGTAGACATGCGTCGTGGGTGAAGAAAGTAATAAATATGGGTTTTCTAAGTTTATACCGTTGTTGGATCATGTGATAGTGGAATAAACTGACCATAAGTAATGTTGTTTCAGACGTAATGTATAATATTGTACAAAGCAAATAGAGGGTTCAATTGAAATAATTATCATGGTAGAGCTAACGTAGTACAGTGAGGGAACTTCATTTTGTATCAGAGGGTCAGATGAGAAATCATTGTAATGGCGCTATTGGTGGAAATCTATTTATCATTTCAAGGCATGGAGTATCAATCTGCATTTATGAGTGTACATTCCACTGCTGATGTGTTGATTGAATGGGTCCGACGGAGTATTTGGTTTGGTGATGTTGAATGTATGATTTGAAGCGTGTGTGGTTTAAATAGCAGGACTCTTGTAGCTCGTTTGGTGGAGAATGGTGCTTGCAACGCCAGGGTTGTGTGTTCTATTCCCAAGGTGGGCTGGTATAAGTATAACAATGTAAGAGCTTACTAATTGTGGGTCGCTTGGGATACGAGCGTCTGCTAAATGACTAAAATGTAAAAATGTTAACGAGTATGGAGAGAAGAGTGCGTGATAGTACATTTTTTTGGCATTTGAATAAGGTTTTGATAGATTAAATGAGTGAGAATGGTGGAATATGTCTATAAATAAATTGGATCGTGATAAATGGATGATTTCAATATATGATGGTAAACTACAGCAAGTGTTTGGTGTTACTTGTAGCCTACTTAGAAAGGATAGTTGACTAGATCTCATTCATTCTGTAAATGGCGGAGTGATGGTTTCATTGCGTGGCTATGATTTTAGTTGATAAACTGAACCAAACATGATGTTACTATGGCAATTTAGGATGGTTAATGTTGTTAAGTTAGTTTTTAAACCCTATGATAGAGGTAAATGCAGAACGTTGTTTGAAAGTGTGTTTTATTAGGACTGGTAGTAAAAATGGAAGAATTTCCATTTTTGTCTGCGGGTATTAACCATTGGGGCTTGCTGAAACGTGAGAGCGCTGAAATGGACATTATGGGTTACGTTAGGTGTACAAGGATCGCGTATTTTGTAGGAAGTCATAGGAGGTTGAATATTATCGGCAGGAAATGGCTAACTAGTTAGCGGTGAGAGCTAGTGCGGTTTTCATTGGGTGACGTCACTTGCTCTATGAACTGGAAGTAGTTGCTATGCAAGGGCCGCGGCTTTTGTGGAGCGACGGGTAACGGTGCTTCGAGGGTGACTGTTGTCGATGTGTGCAGAGGGTCCCTGATTCGAATCCAGTAAGGGATAGAAAGCAAATCTTTTACATTGATGCTATTGACGTGAATTACTGGTTTCATTGATAACATTATAGGAAAGATGTTGTCCTACCAATCCATGTCGGATAGGATAACATAGTAATTAAAATTGCATATCGGTGAATGGATGTTTTATTGGTTTTGACTATAACTTTAAATTAATTTCTCATCTGTTGAGGTACCGTTATGAGGAAAATTAGCGGTAGAGTATGATAGATATTGTAGAGGGTTTAAAAAGTAAGTAATTTAATTGGTTGATGAGACAGGTTGACTTGATGTTGAATGGGATTGTTTAATTGAAGTAATTATTTCTATTTAGGAGAATGAGAATATGTTATTAAGTAGTATTGCTTTGTGGAGACGATTTACTAATGAAGAACATGTCTAGATAGTTGAATAAGGAACGATATTTGATAATTGATCATTTTATTATGACATTATATAGTTTGTTTAAACAGCCGTGAGTTATGCAAATGGTTCATTACTTCAGATAACGATAATCTGTTTATGGTACGTTGAATGATGGGAGATAGTTGTTGTTGTTGGCATAATGGATTAAGTAGACATCTTTTTATGGGTTATGGATTATGAAACAATAGGTTTATATTTTAATAACATCAATGCAACAGTTTGCAATGATTAAATTACTAAAAAGGGGTTATAGGTTTATAGTGGAAGGTGTACTTAACTTAATAAAACGTGTTATTATCTAGTGTCTTCTAAGTGGGAGTTTTTTTTCCTGGATTGATGGAAGTCTCCTATAATATTATGTTAGGGGTAAAGTCGGACACAACGTATCAATTTTTTTTTATCGATGCTGGGGATAAGATATCTAGTCTTACTTAAGAGGAGTACTGCTAAATGGCATATTATATATTATTATATTATTATATATATTATATATTATATTATATATAATATTATATTATTATATTATATACATGATTGTATTGGATAATGTATGAAATTTGACATTTAGAGGGAAGTTAGGAACATTAAAAGGGGTAGCTGATATTTCCTATGTTGTTGATACAGTAAATGATAACGGTTTGTTTGATGTGGGATCACAAGGAGCAGATGTAGGGGTTCAATAATCATGCTGAGATTTAAAGAGGATATGATCTGAAGGGTGATCAATTCAACAGAATCATTGTAAACTCAGAGGAATTTTGAGTGGTTTTAATTTTGTGAAAGGTTTTATATAATATTTTTATTTGAGTAGTTATGAGGAGTGATATTGATACAAATGATTATTGATGAGATAGGACTGTGGATGTATGTATCATGTTTTGTGTGTAATTACTATCTTTGGATTGTTGATTATATGTTAACAACATGTATACTTTCTATTCCAGGAGAAAGGGCATTTCTTTATCTCATTGGAATATTGCCCAGAGCTAGGGTGGAACTAGTTAGTAAAATTAAGTAGTCTTGTTTTTAGGTTGTAATAGGGAGCTACCAAATTAAATAAAGCCTGGCCATGTTTGTTTTATTTGTTTTCCAAATGGGTTTTTCAAATAAACACACAACTCACCTAGGATGATGTTATAAAAGGTTGTTATTTTTATTTAAGGGGATTTCAACAGGTCAAAGGTGATACGTCTTAAAGGAGCACACACAATGACTTTTTATTTTTATTTTTGACTGAGTTTTGGGTATACATGATTTCTTATGAGAATAAATGTCATGAGGATTTTATGTACACTTGGGGTACATAACATTTATTAGATGTTTTGAATGTTGGTAATGATTAGTATACTATCAATTCGTTGAATGATTTCAATGACCTCTGAACTCTGTTCTGACTTGCTGGTGTGATCTGATCATCCACACTAGTAATCCGAGAAACAAGGGCTGAGAAATTTAAGATAGTTCATTTTACTGAGTTGAGGGTAATTTATTATAACTGATTGTGGTTTATAATTTGATTTTAATATATATGATTTGGGCTAGATAATAACAAGGGAGAGAGAGAGCTATCCTGAATGAGGGATAACTGTTCATAGTTATGTATACTAATCTTGGATTACTTTACGGGATAGAAGTAAATGGAGGTATTATCAAAGGTTGTCTTTTTAATTTCATTTTTTTAGGGTTTAATTAACAATGTTGGTGTTTTGTTTTCGAAAGCATGAATCACGTTGTGACTCATGTGTTCAAAAAAGGGGGTAGTATTGATGGTATGAGGATTTCTTGGTATATTTGCATATTGTATTAAGAATATGAGCAGTAGAA
This sequence comes from Coregonus lavaretus, assembly GCF_964263955.1. Classification (NCBI taxonomy): domain Eukaryota; kingdom Metazoa; phylum Chordata; class Actinopteri; order Salmoniformes; family Salmonidae; genus Coregonus; species Coregonus lavaretus. The sequence continues at coordinate 177,051 of NW_028165496.1, read as the reverse complement.
AGTTATGTGTTATGGGTTAGATTAAATGTTTTAGGGGAAAATGTATTTGTGGTATAAGGCAGAATTTAGAGGAGGCCTTTCTATGACATTAGTGACTATAACAAGATGCAAGAATGTGCACTTCCTAATCTAAAAGGCTTATCAGGAAGGATAAGAAGAAAGGTTGAAGTAGCATGCTGTGTCTCAACTAACAATGTTATCCAGACTTTCTTTAGAAAAGGTGATGGCTTCTCTGACAGACCTACCGGGAGAATCTGGACATTTTTTGCAACTTGGAGACTATGTGGTGGTAAAGGATTAATGAAGTCATTGATGGACAACACCCAAGTGGGAAGGTTAGTAATAGGTGTTAATGGCTACCTTGATGGAGGGGCAAGTAAGAAAGAGAGATTCCTAGATCTATATGTAACATTGTAGGACTTTTCTAACACAAAGGAGGTATGGATAGAGGGGAGATTGAACAGGTATCATGTCAACCAATGATACAGAAGGCTACGATGAAATTGACGATTAGAGATGAGGATACTGTTGATGACAATTATCAGGTGATAGAGGACGACGTTTGAGGAATGACAATGATGAGATGTGGGTTATGGCTGAGTACCTGAGTGGAGGAACAGAGTTATATACCTCCAATAATTTCAAGATTTTTCAGATTTTTCAGGAATCAACTGACTGTCATTCCATTCGGTTATATGTATTTAAAGGGTTTATATAATGGAAATTGGGATGTATATTAGGAATTGGTATTAGGAATAATTGTTAAAGCATAATAATTTGTCATATGGTGAATGTTTATAGGGATTTATTGGTTTAGAAATGAAATTAATTAAACTGTTGTGTTTTTGTCTTCTAGTGAGGTAAATACAGATGGTATCTTAATGCATAATAAGGGATAATTTGGCATAGAATGGTGTGAACCTATAAATAAGTAAAAGTAAGAAGACTGAAGTTATTTCTATTTTTGATATATTCATTTGCATATATTGTAACATCCATGTAATTTACAAAGTGTCACGGATCTTTGTATTTGTGGGGATGATGTCATGATGGTCACAATTTATTTCTATGTATGTTTTTTTTGATTGCATGTCTCAGAAATAGGGGTTATTTTAAAAGGGGGGATAATGATCTATGTGGGATTTTTCCTTATATATATAAAAATTGGGTTTTGACTACATAGATTATTATCATGAATATATAGTAGTTAATTATGTGTTTATCTTTTACTCAGACTGAGTTTATAGAGGTTTGAGAGGTTTGATATCGCATAAGATAGATGACTGAGAATTTATACCTTTGTTGATTAAATATATTGAGAATGGAGTTGGATTCAGGTATGAATGGTGGAAGCAATCAATTCTCAGTTATCTAGCATAGTTTAGGATCTAGTCAGAGATGTGTGTACTACTAATGGGAGAATATTGTATTTTATATACAGTTATATGTGCATTGTTGGGGTTAAGTCGTGTCACATACCACAAAGAAAAAAAAAAAAAAAAGAGTGGATTGATATGATGTTTTTATGGTATAATGATGTCATGCCATAGTGTTGTGAGGACAGAGGAAGAATTAAGAAATGAGTGGTTTGGGGCCATGAAGTCTACATTCCATTATGTCAAGGTAGATTAGTGATGTTTAGGATAGCATGAGTGATGTTTAGTATACTGACTTGGGGTAAAAAGTGATGAACATCAAAGACAGGGAGTGCCCATGGAGACTTGTCAAATGTTTGTGAAAGGAATGAGAACCAAAAGGCTATATAAGACAGAGGGTCTTCTTTGTCTAGTTAGTTCAACTGACGAAGGGCAAAGCCATGTCCGTTTGTTAGATGAACCCACAAGCTCGTGATTCTATAAATGCTTGGTATGAAATCTCCACAGAATGTCTAAGAATATCCTTGCATCCTTGATTCTTTGATACCTGAGAAACTCATCATAACAACCTGGAATAGTATAAAAGTAATCCTTCTACCCCCCCCCCCCCACCCACCCCATAAAAATAAAAATAAAAAGTGGTTGTCCCACTTGCTATCCCAAGTTGAATGCACCAATTTGTAAATCGCTCTGGATAAGAGTGTCTGCTAAATGACGTAAATTTAAATGTAAATGTTGCCTGTAGTTTTATAATTTATTTTAAAATAGCTGTATGGGATTTTTAAAGTACTACGTGGCCCTGCACCTGAATACATGTCTGACATGCTTTTAAGATACTGTATGTGCCCGGTCGGTCCCTCAGATCCTCTTTTAGTTGTTCCAAAGGTGAGAACCAAAACGTTTGGTGAGGCTGCCTTCAACCACTATGGTCCTGGCCTTTGGAACAGCCTGCCGGAGGATCTGAGGGCCTCAGAAACTGTAGACAGTTTGAAGCGCTTAAGACATACCTTTTTAGCCATGCTTCTGCTTAGTCATACTATCTATTGTATATATCTTATTTATTTTCATTTATTTTAATGCATTAGTCTCTCATGTCCACTGTTATTGTTTTACTATTTTAATTTGTCTAATTTATAAAACCTATTTGTGTCTTTCTAACCTTTTATTTTATTTGCTAAGCACTTTTGAAATGCATAATCTGTAAGAAATGTGCTCTGAAAATAAAGTTTGATTTGGTTTTGATCAGGAACATATCCCACAGTAGAGCCATTCAACCACAAACTACATTAATATGCAAAGTGTCTCAAAAGATTTCGTACATATTTACTAGTGTGTAATGCAGTAATACTGTGATTAATAAGTACTTAATAAGTACTTCTCAAACAGCTTAATAGTCTGGATAATTAATTAATAAAAATGTTATTTCAAGCATTATGAATTTCAAGTTATATGAAAAACACTAATGAAACCAGTTTTTTTGTTGGGGTTCAGATCCCCTTTATTTTTATTATTAAAAATAGGCAGTTCAAAGGAAAGGTGGAGATGGTGGAGAAATTCAGATGCAGAGTGTGGCCCAGAGTTGTGTGTGTGTGTGTGTTTGTGCTTGAGTCACTCCTCTTTGGGGAGGCTGATGGTGCATGTGAAGAACTTCAACACACGTCGGAAGAATCGCAGAACGCCATTTTTCTTCCGCTTCTTTGTTTCGCTGGACACCTTTGCCACTGAGTTCAACGCCTCGGTCACTCCGCTGCTCACCTCAGGACAGCTCTCAGTAGATAGCTGCATCACCTTGCTGAGGCCATTTCCAGTGTTCAGAAGGTTTTCAGCAGCCGCTGTCTTCTTTTTGTCACTGGACACCTCTTCCACTGCGTTTGGTGCCTCAGGCACCTCACTGAACACCTCAGGACTTCCCCTGCACACCTCAGGACCTCCATTGAACACTTCAGGCACTCCACTGCACATGTCAGGCACTCCACTGCATACCTCGGGTCCTCCACTGAACACCTCAGGCACTCTGCTGCACACCTCAGGACTGCTGCACACCTCAGGAAGGTTCTCAGTGGATAGCTGCACAACCCTGCATAGGCCATTTCCTGTTTTCAGAAGGTTTACAGTAGCCTCTGTCTTCTTTGTGTCACTGCACACCTCTTCCACTGTGTTTGAGGCCTCGGGACCTCCACTGAACACCTCAGACACTCTAATGCACACCTCAGGACTGCTGCACACCTCAGGACTGCTGCACACCTCAGGACGGCTCTTAGTGGATAGCTGCACCACCTTGCTTAGGCCATTTCCCGTTTTCAGATGGTTTCCAGTAGACTCTGTCTTCTTTGTGTCACTGCACACCTCTTCCACTGCGTTTGAGGCCTCAGGACCTCTGCTGCACACATCAGGAAGGCTCTCGGTGGATCTGAAATAGGACTAAACAGACAATGCAGCGTAATGAAAGAGCAAGAACAACACATCTGTCATTTTTTCAAAAAACATACCACAGACATCCAAAGTCTAAGATTATAGTAGCTAATTTATAATATTGTCCAGATTGAGACAACCCTGATACACCCAACTTTCAAAGATGCTTGACCTTTCATTTACAAAACAGGCTTCTTGTTCATTACCTTTGGGAGTTTTGCAATCATATTAGTGAAGTCTCGGTGCAGCTGATCTTCCCAGCCCTCCTTCAGCCACCCTTTGGGGTTCACCACCTTGCTAAGGACATTTTCAGTTTCCAGAAGGTTTTCAGCAGCCGCTGTCTTCTTTTTGTCACTGGACACTTCTTCCACTGCGTTTGGTGCCTCAGGCACCTCACTGAACACCTCAGGACCTCCATTGAACACTTCAGGCACTCCACTGCACATGTCAGGCACTCCACTGCATACCTCGGGACCTCCACTGAACACCTCAGGCACTCTGATGCACACCTCAGGACTGCTGCACACCTCAGGACGGCTCTCAGTGGATAGCTGCACCACCTTTCTCAGGCCATTTCCAGTGTTCCGAAGGGCTCCAGTAGCCTCTGTCTTCTTTGTGTCACTTGACACCTCTCCCACTGCATTTGATACCTCAGGCACTCCACTGCACACCTCAGGACCTGTGCTGCACACCTGTGAACTTATGCTGCACACCTCAGGACCTCCGCTGCTCACCTCAGGACCTCTGCACCTCACCTCAGGACCTCTGCTGCTCACCTCAGGACCTCCGCTTCTCACCTCAGGACCTCTGCTGCACACCTCAGGCACTCTGCTACACACCTCAGGACCTCTGCCACACATCTCAGGAAGGCTCTCAGTGGATCCGAAATAGGACTAAATAGACAATGCAGAGCAATGAAAGAGTAAGAACAAAACAATATCTGTCCTTTTTCACAAAACATACCACAGACATCTAAAGTCAAAATGTATAGAAGCTCATTTGTAATATTGTCCAGTTTGAGACAACTCTGATACACCCAACTTGGAAAGACACTTACGAAACAGGCTTCTTGTTCCTTACCTTTGGTAGTTCTGCAATCATATCATAGAATTTTCGGATTAACTTCCAACGCTCCTCTTTCAGAAGCTGGATGTCTCTGTCGGTAGCAGTGTCCATGATGACATTTGGTATCCTTAATTCATCCTGAACTCTCTGGCCACTGAGCAGGATAACTCTCTCTGTCTCTGTTTCCTGTAATTCCAGGCCCCTCTTTGCATCCCAAGTCTATGTAACAACATAATATGTCATTAAAAGACTGTTGATGTACCAGGTGAGACTGGACACTGGTCCATCATTGAAATGATGGGGAAAATTATGAATTTGAACTGATAGCTATTGTTTTTCTCTGGGTACAAAAATGAGCTTGCTGATATTTGAAGTGCTTTACAGTGGGTGTACTGTTTGCTCTACATAGTCCTCACCAATTCAGCTACAGAGACCTTCCTCCATCTCTTCCATGTCTCTGCCTCACGCCTTCATGTGAATATGGAAATGTATCAGACTGTGTCTGTCTACACTATCTATCAAACTATTGCTATCATCTAATATATTTTGATACATTCAGGTTATTATTTGGCCTTGTGTACTGATGTGATAAACTCAAGTTACCTAAATGAAGTATAAAGTTTCGTACTTCGTATTTGAAAATAGTCTGAGAACACTGCACTTACTCCAGGAAGACTCTTTTCCCTGCCAGGAGCCAGTCCTTCATTGGTCTCAGAGGGAGGTCCAGTGGGAGCCTTCCCTGGGCTTTCAGCATACAGAATTGCCTCTTGAGCATTTTCTGCAATAGAGTCTTCAATTTGTGACTAAACCTGTTAGAATGTGGCAATCAGAGAGTGATATGAATTGGTTCATGGCAAAATCTTACTGCTCCTCCATGGAGAGTGATGAGGCCTTATTGATTATTAATTGTTGTTGGCCAAAACCCTGCAGAAAGAGCGAGGGTTACTGAGCACAGTACCCAACACCAGATGTCTACAGCAGTACATCTATCTTTTATTAATTCATGCTGGAAAAAGTTATCTAAATGGGAAGAATATACATTATACCTTACATAGAACAAGACCATGCAATATAAACAATGAAAATGCAGATGAGATTAATGAGATCTTAATTATGATGAGGAAGCAAGTCATCTTAGATTGTCGATAAATTGGTTGTATATCTAATAGATTCGATATGATCCAAGTAACGTTATTTTTCTCAAATGTCGAATGCGTGCAATATCGGTCATTCTCATTATGGGAAGACCTACTTACCTTACTGAGAACAATAAAAAATATTGATTGACTTGAATGAAGAATGCGCGTTTGCTATAGATATACTGTAGGTTGGTTGTGATTGTGAATAACTTAACCTCTGAGTGATACACATAGAATTAGGAATTAGAATGTATGTTATTGGGCATTGTGACGCGTATAGAATTATAATCTAGATTCGATTTCTATGGTGACGCGTTCCTTACTGCGGACAGAGTGCGTAATTTCTGAGCACATTTATTTGTCCTGTTGTATCATTTGCCCCGGGCAAATCCTATTTCTCCCTAATGAATACACATCCTATAACATTTTTACGCGATGTCACGGGAAAAAAACGTATTTTATGATGGTTTATTGGCATTGAAAGAAAAATACATAAAACATGCAATACAGTATTCAAATGTGTTGGTTAATACATCTCTTCAAAGTTGAAGACAATAGGCAATTTAAAGGTGGCTATATGAAAGAAATTACAGAATCAATCAATACAATTTACACTATGCCTAGATATCAACAAAATAAAATAAAATAAAATTGTATTTGTCACATGCGCGGAATACAACAGGTGTAGACATTACAGTGAAATGCTTACTTACAAGCCCTTAACCAACAACGCAGTTTTAACAAAAAATAAGTGTTAAGTAAAAAATAATAATAAATAAAATAATGAAAGAGCAGCAGTAAAATAACAGGAGCGAGGCTAAATACAGGGGATACCTGTACTGAGTCAATGTGTTGGCACAGGTTAGTCGAGGTAATTGAGGTAATATGTACATTAAAGTGACTATGCATAGATAATAAACAGAGAGTAGCAGCAGCGTAAAAGAGGGGGACAATGCAAATAGTTCAGGTAGCCATTTGATTAGCTGTTCAGGAGTCTTATGGCTAGGGGTAGAAGCTATTAAGAAGCCTTTTGGACCTAGACTTGGCACTCCGGTACCGCTTGCCATGCGGTAGCAGAGAGAGCAGTCTATGACTAGGGTGGCTGAAGTCTTTGACAATTTTTAGGGCCTTCCTCTGACATCGCCTGGTATAAAGGTCCTGGATGGCAGGAAGCTTGGCCCCAGTGATGTACTGGGCCGTACGCACTACCCTCTGTAGTGCCTTGCGGTCGGAGGCCGAGCAGTTGCCATATCAGGCAGTGATGCAACCAGTCAGGATGCTCTCGATGGTGCAGCTGTAGAACAAATCTATTCAGTCTCCTGAGGGGGAATAGGCTTTGTTGTGCCCTCTTCACGACTGTCTTGGTGTGTTTGGACCATGATCGTTTCTTGGTGATGTGGACACTAAGGAACTTGAAGCTCTCAACCTGCTCCACTACAGCCCCGTCGATGAGAATGGGGGCGTGCTCTGTCCTCTTCTTTTTCCTGTAGTCCACAATCATCTCCTTTGTCTTGACCACTTTGTCTTGACCATACGGCCAGGTCTCTGACCTCCTCCCAATAGGCTGTCTCATCGTTGTCGGTGATCAGGCCTACCGCTGTTGTGTCGTCTGCAAACTTAATGATGGTGTTGGAGTCATGCCTGGCCATGCAGTCATGGGTGAACAGGGAGTACAGGAGGGGACTGTGCACGCACCCCTGAGGGGCCCCCGTGTTGAGGATCAGCATGGCAGATGTGTTGTTACTAGGGGTGTAACGATCCATCTACTACATCGATGTATCGATTTATATTTCTATGATCCAACTACATCGATCTGTGCTCGGCGAGTTGGCCTTTTGGACAACATATATCGATCTAACATCGTTTTAAAATGTAATAAATCGATTGTATCGATGCTAGGAAATAACCCATTGGATTTAAGCACGTCAGATTTCATATGCAGGGGTGCACATAACTGGTATGCAGGTACGCAAGCGCGACAAAAATCAGGAATGTGTAATGCCACTTGTGTTACTACGCGCCTTTGCGTACTTGACCGATCTTCTCATCTAACCTTACACATGACATGTTGCTTGTCAACTACTGTCAGGGATGTCCAAAAAGCAACAGACATTAAGCAGCTTCTTTGGCGTTTCGCCACCTACAAAGAAACGCCAACTGGAGCCAGAGCCGAAGAAAATACTTTTTTCGGAAAAGTGGCTCCAAGATGTGCAGTGGCTTGAAGCTAACGATGAGCGCACTGAAATGTGGTGCAAGATTTGCCACTCAAATCCACATCTAGCAGACAAAACAGGTGCATTTTATAAAGGCTCAAAGAATTTCAACCATCCTTTATTTGACAAACATGAAAAGAGCAAGGAGCACACGAATGTAGCGCAAGCCATTGCTAAACAAGCTAGCCAAGAATAAATGTCCAGTTGCCCACTTGCCAGATGGCGAGACAAGCTGAATGAAGAACAGCGGCAAGCTCTGTTTAATATTTTTCTCCTCGCCTTCCATAAAGCTAAACACGCACGTCCCACGTCTTCCTATTCTGAGGATGTTCCTTTACTGAAGCGGCTAGAAGTAAATGTCGGAGGTGCATATCATTCACGTGAAGAGGGCACACGGATCATGCAGAGCATCGCTCACACCATCAGCGGGGAGTTACGAGCCAAGTTGCAGTCTGCTGAATTTTTGTGGGCTGCTTTTTGATGGATCTGAGGACATCACAAAAACTGAGCAGGAAATCGTTTACAGTGTGTCTGTGTCCAGCAACGGAGAGTTTACTTCGGACTTTATTGGACTGATTGAATTGGGTGCTGACCGAACCGCACAGGCCATAACAGACGGACTTGTGAGACTTTTCCAGGACACAGGCTTGGAAGACTGGACAACAAAGTTGGTCGCTGTGTGCACAGACTGCTGCTGTCAACGTGGGTATCTACAACGGCGTTGTCCCAAAACTCCGGCAACTTGCTGCGGTTGGAGACTCCCTTGTGCACATTCTGTGCACCGCACACACACTGGAGAATTGCGCGAAATCAGCTGATCGCAACGTTCCTTACTGTGAGACATTTAATCGCTCTGTGGTCAAGCTGCTGCAGTTTTATTTACAAAAAGGTTGAGCAAAAAAAACTGCTGCACTGTATAAGCTATGTGAAGAAAATGGGATCTCCTTTGTGAAACTGGGTAAGTTTCATAATATCAGATGGTCTGCATGGAGGCATGAAACACTGTTAAAAATATCAAGACTATTGCCAGCCATTAAAATGCAACTGGTTACGAGTGATAACAGTGACTTGCAGCATATCTGCACAGAGCGTTTTCAGTGCTTTCTGTCAAACATGCTTGACATTTGCAACATTTTGAACACCACATCCATTAGGTTTCAGAAGGAAAAGCTGACCATTGGAGAATGTAAGGATGAACTCATGGTGGCCATTGGACAGTTCACACTTCTGCTTGATGGTGAAAGCCATAGGGCACACACTGTTTCCAATGCTGATGCTGACAGAGACAATACTCAGGGGGTTAATTGAAGAGTTTGAAATCAGATATGACTCCCTCAAGTCATGTGATCATTTCTTAGTATTTGATCCTTCAACATGGCCTCAGGAAATGCAAGACCTCCACAGTTTTGGAAACACAACAGTTTGCAGCATTCTCAAGAAATATGAGGCCACCTTGCAACTTGACAAAGATACCACTGTGACAGAATGGATGCGCTTAAAGCAGGCAGGAAAACGCCTGGGAGCCTCTTCTGTGTATGACTTGGTCCAAATAGTAAGTACAAGTAACCCAGATGCTTATTCCAACATCAACAAGGTGGTTAAGCTGTCTCTTACACTGCCTTTAAGCAGTGCAGCTTGTGAGAGGGGATTCTCACATCTCAACATTATAAAAACCAAGTACAGATCTTGTCTGTCACATGCTCGTCTCTCAGCACTGATGCACATTCACCTGTCAAAGCAGACCACAGAGACATTTGACCCAAAGCCTGCTGTTGACCTGTGGATGGAGACAGCTAATCGGAGGCTCAACCAAGGACAGGGAGGTGCATCTGCAGCATCTTCATCATCTACCATGCAGGAAGCTGAAGCAGAGGACAGTGGTGGTGGCACTGAGGAGGACAGTGGTGGCAGCACTGAGGAGGACAGTGATGTCAGCACTGAGGAGGACAGTGGTGGTGGCACTGAGGAGGACAGTGGTGGCAGCACTGAGGAGGACAGTGATGGCAGCACTGAGGAGGACAGTGGTGGCGGCACTGAGGAGGACAGTGAAGAAGACTGCACTTATTAAGACCACGCTACATATATGGTGAGTACCAAACACCATCTGCTGGTACTCACCTGAGTAACTCACTGAAAAAGTTATGTGCACCTCTGTTTATATGGATGTTTTTTCTTAGCACTTTTAATGATAAAGGCTTTAAACATTACTCGATTCAGTCTGCCTGTCCGTGACGTCATCGCGCCAGCAGCAGCGCAAAGGCGCCAAGACAACAAAACATAGCATGGCGGACGACAGAGGAGAAGCCGACGAGCGAGAAATTATCAAGCCACCATTGCGGTCCTTACAAGAAACAGGAATCTAGGAAACTTCACCTGCACTGTCCAATATCCAGGTATTTATTTCAGTCACACTGGTTGAATTTTTGGCTAAAAGGTTACTGAATCGATTTCAAGTCACTGAATCGTTTCGGATTGTATCGTTCTAAATGAACCAATATCGTCCTTGAATCGTATCGACAACCACGAATCGTGATACAAATCGAATCGTTGTTAAAACGAATCGTTACACCCCTAGTTGTTACCTAACCTTACCACCTGGTGGTGGCCCGTCAGGAAGTCCAGGATCCAGTTGTAGAGAGGTAAGGACCCTGGGAGGTGTTTAGTCCCAGGGTCCTTAGCTTAGTGATGAGCTTTGAGGGCACTATGGTGTTGAACGCTGAGCTGTAGTCAATGAATAGCATTCTCACGTAGGTGTTCCTTTTGTCCAGGTGGGAAAGGGCAGTGTGGAGTGCAATAGAGATTGCAACATCTGTGGATCTCTTGGGGTGGTATGCAAATTAGAGTAGGTCTAGGGTTTCTGGGATAATGGTGTTGATGTGAGCCATGACCAGCCATGACCTTCAGGCTCTGATCAGACCCTACACCCAAACGATGGCACTACATTCATCCACCTCTGGCCTGCTAGCCCCCCTACCTCTACGGAAGCACAGTTCCCGCTCAGCCCAGTCAAAGCTATTCGCTGCTCTGGCACCCCAATGGTGGAAGAAGCTCCCCCACGACGCCAGGACAGCGGAGTCACTGACCACCTTCCGGAGACACTTGAAACCCTACCTCTTTAAGGAATACCTGTGATATGATGTTTTTATGGTATAATGATGTCATGCCATAGTGTTGTGAGGACAGAGGAAGAGTTAAGAGATGAGTGGTTTGGGGCCATGAAGTCTACATTCCATTATGTCAAGGTAGATTAGTGATGTTTAGGATAGCATGAGTGATGTTTAGTATACTGACTTGGGGTAAAAAGTGATGAACATCCAAGACAGGGAGTGCCCATGGAGACTTGTCAAATGTATGTGAAAGGAATTAGAACCAAAAGGCTATATAAGATAGAGGGTCTTCTTTGTCTAGTTAGTTCAACTGACGAAGGGCAAAGCCATGTCCGTTTGTTAGATGAACCCACAAGCTTGTGATTCAATAAATACTTGGTATGAAATCTCCACAGAATGTCTAAGAATATCCTTGCATCCTTGATTCTTTGATACCTGAGAAACTCATCATAACAGATTGGCGTCTAAATGAACAGGATGCAGTTCACAGCTCAACTAACAGGTAAGCAGACTTTCATTTTTTGAATTCTGTCAAAATCTGCTTATCTGTGGTAAAGCTGAGCTGTAACGAACTGTAAAAAGCAATATTTTTAAATGGGGACGATGAGTGGTGTTGAATGATGTAAAGGGATGTAAGGAGAAATATTAAATTACACAATGACATGATGCTATGATTCAAAACAAGGTGTGTTTATAGTAATTAGCATAAATTGGTAAAGAGAGACTCTGATGTGTAGTATCATCATAGGAGTAAATTAGGTTATGAGACTATGATGTGTAGTATCATCATGGGAGTAAATTAGGTTATGAGACTCTGATGTGTAGCATCATCATGGGAGTAAATTAGGTTATGAGACTCTGATATGTAGTATCATCATGGGAGTAAATTAGGTTATGAGACTCTGATGTGTAGTATCATCATAGGAGTAAAATAGATGAAGCTCTGATGTGTAGTATCATCATAGGAGTAAAATAGATGGAGCTCTGATGTGTTGTATCATCATAGGAGTAAAATATATGAAGCTCTGATGTGTTGTATCATCATAGGAGTAAAATAGATGAACCTCTGATGTGTAGTATCATCATAGGAGTAAAATAGATGAAGCTCTGATGTGTTGTATCATCATGGAAGAATTCATGAAATAGAGAGATGTGTAGTATCATTATGAAAAGCGATAAACGTCTTTGGTAGACGAACGTAGAAAGATGCGAGGTTCGAGTCCTCAGGGATAAACGTCTTTGGTAGACGAACGTAGGAAGATGCGGGGGTCGAGTCCTCAACATGACGAGATTATAAAATAGAATCCTTGCTATAGGTTCGAGGCCTTTGATGTGAAAGATTCATCATAAAGTTCATAAAATAGTTTTGAGGCCTTTGATGTTGTCACGGTTTACAAAGCCAGAACCCAGAAGCAGACCAGGACAAGGTGAGTTGAAACGAAGGTGAGTATTTATTTAACAGATTCAAAAAAACGATGCAGAATAATCCAGGGGACAGAGCGGGCGGCGGAGATGAGTTGGTGGAGGTGCAGTGGCAGATCCAATAATGGCTCGGCAGCCGCCGACAACCAGGCAGGGGTTGGGTGAAGGTTCCGGGAGATTGACTGTAGATAGAAACAAAACGGAGGTAAGTACACGGCAAGACAACAAGGTGCAAAACAACAAAACTAACGCTAGAAACTCAAAGGCTGATACGCTGACAAACATACTGTTCATGGCTAACGATCCGGCAGGGAATGGATGTCAGGTCAGAGCTTATGAAGGGTGATGATCAGGACCAGGTGTGCAGATCGCTGATGAGATGCAGGTGCGGGTAATAGGGAGATCTCCCGCCTAGCAACGTCGCCCGGCAACCAGGCAGGGAGCGTTCAAGAACCTTCAGGAACAGGAGATTTAGAGCAGAAAAAATGGCAACATAGGCAGGAACCGACTCAGGACGCAGGGTTCATGACAGATGTGAAAGATTCATCATAAAGTTCATAAAATAGGTTCGAGGCCTTTGATGTGAAATATTCATCAAAAAGTTCATAAAATAGGTTTAAAGCCTTTGATGTGAAAGAATCATAATAAAGTTCATAAAATAGGTTTAAGGCCTTTGATGTGAAACAATCACCATAAAGTTCATAAAATAGGTTTAAGGCCTTTGATGTGAAAGATTCATCATAAAGTGTTAGTCGGGAAGAGGTTCAAGGCCTCAACCGTGTTATACAAGCCCTGTCACAATAAGTACTGTGGATGAATTACGCAAAAGGGCTAGGAGATAGAGCCAATGACAGGTAACATATTGAATCATAGCACCAAAAATGACATTTAAAGGCGAACTACATTTAAAAAAAAAACATTATCAGAAGTGGATTTGATGCAAGTATTTAAATTACTAACACTGAAAGTTACTAACATTGCATGGGTGATAAAGAATATCCTCAGAAGAGTATTTATAAGGGGTAAATAGAGCTTGATGTTATTGTAGAAAGTAGTGGAAGAGTCTGAGTTTTCTGGGACAGGAACGGCAGTGTCCTTGGAAATTACAGTCTTTTTTTTTTTGGTTCTGCTGAGAGAATGAAGGAGAGGCTGATTTGGGTTGAATGAGGATTGTTAAACTAACTGAAGGGATTATTTCATGTGAATATATAGAACTTTCTAACGTTCTATAAGGAGTTGTGACGATTTGGAAATGGTAATGACAAAATCATAATTAGAGTGCCATGTCTGTATTATATTTTTTCACTCAAACGTAGACATGCGTCGTGGGTGAAGAAAGTAATAAATATGGGTTTTCTAAGTTTATACCGTTGTTGGATCATGTGATAGTGGAATAAACTGACCATAAGTAATGTTGTTTCAGACGTAATGTATAATATTGTACAAAGCAAATAGAGGGTTCAATTGAAATAATTATCATGGTAGAGCTAACGTAGTACAGTGAGGGAACTTCATTTTGTATCAGAGGGTCAGATGAGAAATAATAATAATAAATAATAATATGCCATTTAGCAGACGCTTTTATCCAAAGCGACTTACAGTCATGCGTGCATACATTTTTGTGTATGGGTGGTCCCGGGGATCGAACCCACTACCTTGGCGTTACAAGCGCCGTGCTCTACCAGCTGAGCTACAGAGGACCATTGTAATGGCGCTATTGGTGGAAATCTATTTATCATTTCAAGGCATGGAGTATCAATCTGCATTTATGAGTGTACATTCCACTGCTGATGTGTTGATTGAATGGGTCCGACGGAGTATTTGGTTTGGTGATGTTGAATGTATGATTTGAAGCGTGTGTGGTTTAAATAGCAGGACTCTTGTAGCTCGTTTGGTGGAGAATGGTGCTTGCAACGCCAGGGTTGTGTGTTCTATTCCCAAGGTGGGCTGGTATAAGTATAACAATGTAAGAGCTTACTAATTGTGGGTCGCTTGGGATACGAGCGTCTGCTAAATGACTAAAATGTAAAAATGTTAACGAGTATGGAGAGAAGAGTGCGTGATAGTACATTTTTTTGGCATTTGAATAAGGTTTTGATAGATTAAATGAGTGAGAATGGTGGAATATGTCTATAAATAAATTGGATCGTGATAAATGGATGATTTCAATATATGATGGTAAACTACAGCAAGTGTTTGGTGTTACTTGTAGCCTACTTAGAAAGGATAGTTGACTAGATCTCATTCATTCTGTAAATGGCGGAGTGATGGTTTCATTGCGTGGCTATGATTTTAGTTGATAAACTGAACCAAACATGATGTTACTATGGCAATTTAGGATGGTTAATGTTGTTAAGTTAGTTTTTAAACCCTATGATAGAGGTAAATGCAGAACGTTGTTTGAAAGTGTGTTTTATTAGGACTGGTAGTAAAAATGGAAGAATTTCCATTTTTGTCTGCGGGTATTAACCATTGGGGCTTGCTGAAACGTGAGAGCGCTGAAATGGACATTATGGGTTACGTTAGGTGTACAAGGATCGCGTATTTTGTAGGAAGTCATAGGAGGTTGAATATTATCGGCAGGAAATGGCTAACTAGTTAGCGGTGAGAGCTAGTGCGGTTTTCATTGGGTGACGTCACTTGCTCTATGAACTGGAAGTAGTTGCTATGCAAGGGCCGCGGCTTTTGTGGAGCGACGGGTAACGGTGCTTCGAGGGTGACTGTTGTCGATGTGTGCAGAGGGTCCCTGATTCGAATCCAGTAAGGGATAGAAAGCAAATCTTTTACATTGATGCTATTGACGTGAATTACTGGTTTCATTGATAACATTATAGGAAAGATGTTGTCCTACCAATCCATGTCGGATAGGATAACATATTAATTAAAATTGCATATCGGTGAATGGATGTTTTATTGGTTTTGAATATAACTTTAAATTAATTTCTCATCTGTTGAGGTACTGTTATGAGGAAAATTAGCGGTAGAGTATGATAGATATTGTAGAGGGTTTAAAAAGTAAGTAATTTAATTGGTTGATGAGACAGGTTGACTTGATGTTGAATTGAATTGTTTAATAGAAGTAATTCTTTCTATTTAGGAGAATGAGAATATGTTACTAAGTAGTATTGCTTTGTGGAGACGATTTACTAATGAAGAACATGTCTAGATAGTTGAATAAGGAACGATATTTGATAATTGATCATTTTATTATGACATTATATAGTTTGTTTAAACAGCCGTGAGTTATGCAAATGGTTCATTACTTCAGATAACGATAATCTGTTTATGGTACGTTGAATGATGGGAGATAGTTGTTGTTGTTGGCATAATGGATTAAGTAGACATCTTTTTATGGGTTTTGGATTATGAAACAATAGGTTTATATTTTAATAACATCAATGCAACAGTTTGCAATGATTAAATTACTAAAAAGGGGTTATAGGTTTATAGTGGAAGGTGTACTTAACTTAATAAAACGTGTTATTATCTAGTGTCTTCTAAGTGGGAGTTTTATTTTTCCTGGATTGATGGAAGTCTCCTATAATATTATGTTAGGGGTAAAGTCGGACACAACGTATCAAATTTTTTTTATCGATGCTGGGGATAAGATATCTAGTCTTACTTAAGAGGAGTACTGCTAAATGGCATATTATATATTATTATATTATTATATATATTATATATTATATTATATATAATATAATATTATTATATTATATACATGATTGTATTGGATAATGTATGAAATTGGACATTTAGAGGGAAGTTAGGAACATTAAAAGGGGTAGCTGATATTTCCTATGTTGTTGATACAGTAAATGATAACGGTTTGTTTGATGTGGGATCACAAGGAGCAGATGTAGGGGTTCAATAATCATGCTGAGATTTAAAGAGGATATGATCTGAAGGGTGATCAATTCAACAGAATCATTGTAAACTCAGAGGAATTTTGAGTGGTTTTAATTTTGTGAAAGGTTTTATATAATATTTTTATTTGAGTAGTTATGAGGAGTGAGATTGATACAAATGATTATTGATGAGATAGGACTGTGGATGTATGTATCATGTTTTGTGTGTAATTACTATCTTTGGATTGTTGATTATATGTTAACAACATGTATACTTTCTATTCCAGGAGAAAGGGCATTTCTTTATCTCATTGGAATATTGCCCAGAGCTAGGGTGGAACTAGTTAGTAAAATTAAGTAGTCTTGTTTTTAGGTTGTAATAGGGAGCTACCAAATTAAATAAAGCCTGGCCATGTTTGTTTTATTTGTTTTCCAAATGGGTTTTTCAAATAAACACACAACTCACCTAGGATGATGTTATAAAAGGTTGTTATTTTTATTTAAGGGGATTTCAACAGGTCAAAGGTGATACGTCTTAAAGGAGCACACACAATGACTTTTTATTTTTATTTTTGACTGAGTTTTGGGTATACATGATTTCTTATGAGAATAAATGTCATGAGGATTTTATGTACACTTGGGGTACATAACATTTATTAGATGTTTTGAATGTTGGTAATGATTAGTATACTATCAATTCGTTGAATGATTTCAATGACCTCTGAACTCTGTTCTGACTTGCTGGTGTGATCTGATCATCCACACTAGTAATCCGAGAAACAAGGGCTGAGAAATTTAAGATAGTTCATTTTACTGAGTTGAGGGTAATTTATTATAACTGATTGTGGTTTATAATTTGATTTTAATATATATGATTTGGGCTAGATAATAACAAGGGAGAGAGAGAGCTATCCTGAATGAGGGATAACTGTTGATAGTTATGTATACTAATCTTGGATTACTTTACGGGATAGAAGTAAATTGAGGTATTATCAAAGGTTGTCTTTTTAATTTCATTTTTTTAGGGTTTAATTAACAATGTTGGTGTTTTGTTTTCGAAAGCATGAATCACGTTGTGACTCATGTGTTCAAAAAAGGGGGTAGTATTGATGGTATGAGGATTTCTTGGTATATTTGCATATTGTATTAAGAATATGAGCAGTAGAAAGTCATGTGTTATGGGTTAGATTAAATGTTTTAGGGGAAAATGTATTTGTGGTATAAGGCAGAATTTAGAGGAGGCCTTTCTATGACATTAGTGACTATAACAAGATGCAAGAATGTGCACTTCCTAATCTAAAAGGCTTATCAGGAAGGATAAGAAGAAAGGTTGAAGTAGCATGCTGTGTCTCAACTAACAATGTTATCCAGACTTTCTTTAGAAAAGGTGATGGCTTCTCTGACAGACCTACCGGGAGAATCTGGACATTTTTTGCAACTTGGAGACTATGTGGTGGTAAAGGATTAATGAAGTCATTGATGGACAACACCCAAGTGGGAAGGTTAGTAATAGGTGTTGATGGCTACCTTGATGGAGGGGCAAGTAAGAAAGAGAGATTCCTAGATCTATATGTAACATTGGAGGACTTTTCTAACACAAAGGAGGTATGGATAGAGGGGAGATTGAACAGGTATCATGTCAACCAATGATACAGAAGGCTACGATGAAATTGACGATTAGAGATGAGGATACTGTTGATGACAATTATCAGGTGATAGAGGACGACGTTTGAGGAATGACAATGATGAGATGTGGGTTATGGCTGAGTACCTGAGTGGAGGAACAGAGTTATATACCTCCAATAATTTCAAGATTTTTCAGATTTTTCAGGAATCAACTGACTGTCATTCCATTCGGTTATATGTATTTAAAGGGTTTATATAATGGAAATTGGGAAGTATATTAGGAATTGGTATTAGGAATAATTGTTAAAGCATAATAATTTGTCGACAGGGTGTGACCCTGGACAACACCCTGTCGTTCTCCGCCAACATCAAGGCGGTGACCCGCTCCTGCAGGTTCATGCTCTACAACATTCGGAGAGTACGACCCTGCCTTACACAGGAAGCGGCACAGGTCCTAATCCAGGCACTTGTCATCTCCCGTCTGGACTACTGCAACTCGCTGTTGGCTGGCCTCCCTGCCTGTGCCATTAAACCCCTACAAGTCATCCAGAATGCCGCAGCCCGTCTGGTGTTCAACCTTCCCAAGTTCTCTCACGTCACCCCCCTCCTCCGCACACTCCACTGGCTTCCAGTTGAAGCTCGCATCCGCTACAAGACCATGGTGCTTGCCTATGGAGCAGTGAGGGGAACGGCACCTCTGTACCTTCAGGCTCTGATCAGTCCCTACACCCAAACGAGGGCATTGCGTTCATCCACCTCTGGCCTGCTGGCTCCCCTTCCTCTGCGGAAGCATAGCTCCCGCTCAGCCCAGTCAAAACTGTTCGCTGCTCTGGCACCCCAATGGTGGAACAAGCTCCCTCACGACGCCAGGACAGCGGAGTCACTCACCACCTTCCGGAGACATTTGAAACCCCACCTCTTTAAGGAATACCTGGGATAGGATAAAGTGTTCCTTCTAACCCCCCCCCCCCCCCCCAAATTGTAAAGTGGTTATCCCACTGGCTATAGGGTGAACGCACCAATTTGCGAGTCGCTCTGGCTAAGAGCGTCTGCTAAATGACGTTTATGTGCCCTTGAGCAAGGCACTTAACCCTAATTGCTCCTGTAAGTCGCTCTGGATAAGAGCGTCTGCTAAATGACTAAAATGTAATGTAAATGTATATGGTGAATGTTTATAGGGATTTATTGGTTTAGAAATGAAATTAATTAAACTGTTGTGTTTTTGTCTTCTAGTGAGGTAAATACAGATGGTATCTTAATGCATAATAAGGGATAATTTGGCATAGAATGGTGTGAACCTATAAATAAGTAAAAGTAAGAAGACTGAAGTTATTTCTATTTTTGATATATTCATTTGCATATATTGTAACATCCATGTAATTTACAAAGTGTCACGGATCTTTGTATTTGTGGGGATGATGTCATGATGGTCACAATTTATTTCTATGTATGTTTTTTTTGATTGCATGTCTCAGAAATAGGGGTTATTTTAAAAGGGGGGATAATGATCTATGTGGGATTTTTCCTTATATATATAAAAATGGGGTTTTGACTACATAGATTATTATCATGAATATATAGTAGTTAATTATGTGTTTATCTTTTACTCAGACTGAGTTTATAGAGGTTTGAGAGGTTTGATATCGCATAATGACTGAGAATTTATCCTTGATTCTTTGATACCTGAGAAACTCATCATAACAACCTGGAATAGTATAAAAGTAATCCTTCTACCCCCCCCCCCCCCCCCCCACCCACCCCATAAAAATAAAAAGTGGTTTTCCCACTTGCTATCCTAAGTTGAATGCACCAATTTGTAAATCGCTCTGGATAAGAGTGTCTGCTAAATGACGTAAATTTAAATGTAAATGTTGCCTGTAGTTTTATAATTTATTTTAAAATAGCTGTATGGGATTTTTAAAGTACTACGTGGCCCTGCACCTGAATACATGTCTGACATGCTTTTAAGATACTGTATGTGCCCGGTCGGTCCCTCAGATCCTCTTTTAGTTGTTCCAAAGGTGAGAACCAAAACGTTTGGTGAGGCTGCCTTCAGCCACTATGGTCCTGGCCTTTGGAACAGCCTGCCGGAGGATCTGAGGGCCTCAGAAACTGTAGACAGTTTGAAGAGCTTAAGACATACCTTTTTAGCCATGCTTCTGCTTAGTCATACTATCTATTGTATATATCTTATTTATTTTCATTTATTTTAATGCATTAGTCTCTCATGTCCACTGTTATTGTTTTACTATTTTAATTTGTCTAATTTATAAAACCTATTTGTGTCTTTCTAACCTTTTATTTTATTTGCTAAGCACTTTGAAATGCATAATCTGTAAGAAATGTGCTCTGAAAATAAAGTTTGATTTGGTTTTGATCAGGAACATATCCCACAGTAGAGCCATTCAACCACAAACTTACATTAATATGCAAAGTGTCTCAAATGATTTCGTACATATTTACTAGTGTGTAATGCAGTAATACTGTGATTAATAAGTACTTCTCAAACAGCTTAATAGTCTGGATAATTAATTAATAAAAATGTTATTTCAAGCATTATGAATTTCAAGTTATATGAAAAACACTAATGAAACCAGTTTTTTTGTTGGGGTTCAGATCCCCTTTATTTTTATTATTAAAAATAGGCAGTTCAAAGGAAAGGTGGAGATGGTGGAGAAATTCAGATGCAGAGTGTGGCCCAGAGTTGTGTGTGTGTGTGTTTGTGCTTGAGTCACTCCTCTTTGGGGAGGCTGATGGTGCATGTGAAGAACTTCAACACACGTCGGAAGAATCGCAGAACGCCATTTTTCTTCCGCTTCTTTGTTTCGCTGGACACCTTTGCCACTGAGTTCAACGCCTCGGTCACTCCGCTGCTCACCTCAGGACAGGCCATCACCTTGCTGAGGCCATTTCCAGTGTTCAGAAGGTTTTCAGCAGCCGCTGTCTTCTTTTTGTCACTGGACACCTCTTCCACTGCGTTTGGTGCCTCAGGCACCTCACTGAACACCTCAGGACTTCCCCTGCACACCTCAGGACCTCCATTGAACACTTCAGGCACTCCACTGCACATGTCAGGCACTCCACTGCATACCTCGGGTCCTCCACTGAACACCTCAGGCACTCTGATGCACACCTCAGGACTGCTGCACACCTCAGGACGGTTCTCAGTGGATAGCTGCACAACCCTGCATAGGCCATTTCCTGTTTTCAGAAGGTTTACATTAGCCTCTGTCTTCTTTGTGTCACTGCGAACCTCTTCCACTGTGTTTGAGGCCTCGGGACCTCCACTGAACACCTCAGGCACTCTAATGCACACCTCAGGACTGCTGCACACTTCAGGACTGCTCTCAGTGGATAGCTGCACCACCTTTCTCAGGCCATTTCCAGTGTTCCGAAGGGCTCCAGTAGCCTCTGTCTTCTTTGTGTCACTTGACACCTCTCCCACTGCATTTGACACCTCAGGCACTCCACTGCACACCTCATGACCTGTGCTGCACACCTGTGAACTTATGCTGCACACCTCAGGACCTCTGCTGCTCACCTCAGGACCTCTGCACCTCACCTCAGGACCTCTGCACCTCACCTCAGGACCTCCGCTTCTCACCTCAGGCACGCTTCTGCACACCTCAGGACCTCTGCTGCACACCTCAGGCACTCTGCTACACACCTCAGGCACTCTGCTACACACCTCAGGACCTCTGCCACACATCTCAGGAAGGCTCTCAGTGGATCCGAAATAGGACTAAATAGACAATGCAGAGCAATGAAAGAGTAAGAACAAAACAATATCTGTCCTTTTTCACAAAACATACCACAGACATCTAAAGTCAAAATGTATAGAAGCTCATTTGTAATATTGTCCAGTTTGAGACAACTCTGATACACCCAACTTGGAAAGACACTTACGAAACAGGCTTCTTGTTCCTTACCTTTGGTAGTTCTGCAATCATATCATAGAATTTTCGGATTAACTTCCAACGCTCCTCTTTCAGAAGCTGGATGTCTCCGTCGGTAGCAGTGTCCACGATGACATTTGGTATCCTTAATTCATCCTGAACTCTCTGGCCACTGAGCAGGATAACTCTCTCTGTCTCTGTTTCCTGTAATTCCAGGCCCCTCTTTGCATCCCAAGTCTATGTAACAACATAATATGTCATTAAAAGACTGTTGATGTACCAGGTGAGACTGGACACTGGTCCATCATTGAAATGATGGGGGAAATTATGAATTTGAACTGATAGCTATTGTTTTTCTCTGGGTACAAAAATGAGCTTGCTGATATTTGAAGTGCTTTACAGTGGGTGTACTGTTTGCTCTACATAGTCCTCACCAATTCAGCTACAGAGACCTTCCTCCATCTCTTCCATGTCTCTGCCTCACGCCTTCATGTGAATATGGAAATGTATCAGACTGTGTCTGTCTACACTATCTATCAAACTATTGCTATCATCTAATATATTTTGATACATTCAGGTTATTATTTGGCCTTGTGTACTGATGTGATAAACTCAAGTTACCTAAATGAAGTATAAAGTTTCGTACTTCGTATTTGAAAATAGTCTGAGAACACTACACTTACTCCAGGAAGACTCTTTTCCCTGCCAGGAGCCAGTCCTTCATTGGTCTCAGAGGGAGGTCCAGTGGGAGCCTTCCCTGGGCTTTCAGCATACAGAATTGCCTCTTGAGCATTTTCTGCAATAGAGTCTTCAATTAGTGACTTAACCAGTTAGAATGTGGCAATCAGAGAGTGATATGAATTGGTTCATGGCAAAAACTTACTGCTCCTCCATGGAGAGTGATGAGGCCTTATTGATTATTAATTGTTGTTGGCCAAAACCCTGCAGAAAGAGCGAGGGTTACTGAGCACAGTACCCAACACCAGATGTCTACAGCAGTACATCTATATTTTATTAATTCATGCTGGAAAAAGTTATCTAAATGGGAAGAATATACATTATACCTTACATAGAACAAGACCATGCAATATAAACAATGAAAATGCAGATGAGATTAATGAGATCTTAATTATGATGAGGAAGCAAGTCATCTTAGATTGTCGATAAATTGGTTGTATATCTAATAGATTCGATATGATCCAAGTAACGTTATTTTTCTCAAATGTCGAAAGCGTGCAATATCGGTCATTCTCATTATGGGAAGACCTACTTACCTTACTGAGAACAATAAAAAATATTGATTGACTTGAATGAAGAATGCGCGTTTGCTATAGATATACTGTAGGTTGGTTGTGATTGTGAATAACTTAACCTCTGAGTGATACACACAGAATTAGGAATTAGAATGTATGTTATTGGGCATTGTGACGCGTATAGAATTATAATCTAGATTCGATTTCTATGGTGACGAGTTCCTTACTGCGGACAGAGTGCGTAATTTCTGAGCACATTTATTTGTCCTGTTGTATCATTTGCCCCGGGCAAATCCAATTTCTCCCTAATGAATACACATCCTATAACATTTTTACGCGATGTCACGGGAAAAAAACGTATTTTATGATGGTTTATTGGCATTGAAAGAAAAATACATAAAACATGCAATACAGTATTCAAATGTGTTGGTTAATACATCTCTTCAAAGTTGAAGACAATAGGCAATTTAAAGGTGGCTATATGAAAGAAATTACAGAATCAATCAATACAATTTACACAATGCCTAGATATCAACAAAATAAAATAAAATAAAATTGTATTTGTCACATGCGCGGAATACAACAGGTGTAGACATTACAGTGAAATGCTTACTTACAAGCCCTTAACCAACAACGCAGTTTTAACAAAAAATAAGTGTTAAGTAAAAAATAATAATAAATAAAATAATGAAAGAGCAGCAGTAAAATAACAGGAGCAAGGCTAAATACAGGGGATACCTGTACTGAGTCAATGTGTTGGCACAGGTTAGTCGAGGTAATTGAGGTAATATGTACATTAAAGTGACTATGCATAGATAATAAACAGAGAGTAGCAGCAGCGTAAAAGAGGGGGACAATGCAAATAGTTCAGGTAGCCATTTGATTAGCTGTTCAGGAGTCTTATGGCTAGGGGTAGAAGCTATTAAGAAGCCTTTTGGACCTAGACTTGGCACTCCGGTACCGCTTGCCATGCGGTAGCAGAGAGAGCAGTCTATGACTAGGGTGGCTGAAGTCTTTGACAATTTTTAGGGCCTTCCTCTGACATCGCCTGGTATAAAGGTCCTGGATGGCAGGAAGCTTGGCCCCAGTGATGTACTGGGCCGTACGCACTACCCTCTGTAGTGCCTTGCGGTCGGAGGCCGAGCAGTTGCCATATCAGGCAGTGATGCAACCAGTCAGGATGCTCTCGATGGTGCAGCTGTAGAACAAATCTATTCAGTCTCCTGAGGGGGAATAGGCTTTGTTGTGCCCTCTTCACGACTGTCTTGGTGTGTTTGGACCATGATCGTTTCTTGGTGATGTGGACACTAAGGAACTTGAAGCTCTCAACCTGCTCCACTACAGCCCCGTCGATGAGAATGGGGGCGTGCTCTGTCCTCTTCTTTTTCCTGTAGTCCACAATCATCTCCTTTGTCTTGACCACTTTGTCTTGACCATACGGCCAGGTCTCTGACCTCCTCCCAATAGGCTGTCTCATCGTTGTCGGTGATCAGGCCTACCGCTGTTGTGTCGTCTGCAAACTTAATGATGGTGTTGGAGTCATGCCTGGCCATGCAGTCATGGGTGAACAGGGAGTACAGGAGGGGACTGTGCACGCACCCCTGAGGGGCCCCCGTGTTGAGGATCAGCATGGCAGATGTGTTGTTACTAGGGGTGTAACGATCCATCTACTACATCGATGTATCGATTTATATTTCTATGATCCAACTACATCGATCTGTGCTCGGCGAGTTGGCCTTTTGGACAACATATATCGATCTAACATCGTTTTAAAATGTAATAAATCGATTGTATCGATGCTAGGAAATAACCCATTGGATTTAAGCACGTCAGATTTCATATGCAGGGGTGCACATAACTGGTACGCAGGTACGCAAGCGCGACAAAAATCAGGAATGCGTAATGCCACTTGTGTTACTACGCGCCTTTGCGTACTTGACCGATCTTCTCATCTAACCTTACACATGACATGTTGCTTGTCAACTACTGTCAGGGATGTCCAAAAAGCAACAGACATTAAGCAGCTTCTTTGGCGTTTCGCCACCTACAAAGAAACGCCAACTGGAGCCAGAGCCGAAGAAAATACTTTTTTCGGAAAAGTGGCTCCAAGATGTGCAGTGGCTTGAAGCTAACGATGAGCGCACTGAAATGTGGTGCAAGATTTGCCACTCAAATCCACATCTAGCAGACAAAACAGGTGCATTTTATAAAGGCTCAAAGAATTTCAACCATCCTTTATTTGACAAACATGAAAAGAGCAAGGAGCACACGAATGTAGCGCAAGCCATTGCTAAACAAGCTAGCCGAGAATAAATGTCCAGTTGCCCACTTGCCAGATGGCGAGACAAGCTGAATGAAGAACAGCGGCAAGCTCTGTTTAATATTTTTCTCCTCGCCTTCCATAAAGCTAAACACGCACGTCCCACGTCTTCCTATTCTGAGGATGTTCCTTTACTGAAGCGGCTAGAAGTAAATGTCGGAGGTGCATATCATTCACGTGAAGAGGGCACACGGATCATGCAGAGCATCGCTCACACCATCAGCGGGGAGTTACGAGCCAAGTTGCAGTCTGCTGAATTTTTGTGGGCTGCTTTTTGATGGATCTGAGGACATCACAAAAACTGAGCAGGAAATCGTTTACAGTGTGTCTGTGTCCAGCAACGGAGAGTTTACTTCGGACTTTATTGGACTGATTGAATTGGGTGCTGACCGAACCGCACAGGCCATAACAGACGGACTTGTGAGACTTTTCCAGGACACAGGCTTGGAAGACTGGACAACAAAGTTGGTCGCTGTGTGCACAGACTGCTGCTGTCAACGTGGGTATCTACAACGGCGTTGTCCCAAAACTCCGGCAACTTGCTGCGGTTGGAGACTCCCTTGTGCACATTCTGTGCACCGCACACACACTGGAGAATTGCGCGAAATCAGCTGATCGCAACGTTCCTTACTGTGAGACATTTAATCGCTCTGTGGTCAAGCTGCTGCAGTTTTATTTACAAAAAGGTTGAGCAAAAAAAACTGCTGCACTGTATAAGCTATGTGAAGAAAATGGGATCTCCTTTGTGAAACTGGGTAAGTTTCATAATATCAGATGGTCTGCATGGAGGCATGAAACACTGTTAAAAATATCAAGACTATTGCCAGCCATTAAAATGCAACTGGTTACGAGTGATAACAGTGACTTGCAGCATATCTGCACAGAGCGTTTTCAGTGCTTTCTGTCAAACATGCTTGACATTTGCAACATTTTTGAACACCACATCCATTAGGTTTCAGAAGGAAAAGCTGATCATTGGAGAATGTAAGGATGAACTCATGGTGGCCATTGGACAGTTCACACTTCTGCTTGATGGTGAAAGCCATAGGGCACACACTGTTTCCAATGCTGATGCTGACAGAGACAATATTCAGGGGGTTAATTGAAGAGTTTGAAATCAGATATGACTCCCTCAAGTCATGTGATCATTTCTTAGTATTTGATCCTTCAACATGGCCTCAGGAAATGCAAGACCTCCACAGTTTTGGAAACACAACAGTTTGCAGCATTCTCAAGAAATATGAGGCCACCTTGCAACTTGACAAAGATACCACTGTGACAGAATGGATGCGCTTAAAGCAGGCAGGAAAACGCCTGGGAGCCTCTTCTGTGTATGACTTGGTCCAAATAGTAAGTACAAGTAACCCAGATGCTTATTCCAACATCAACAAGGTGGTTAAGCTGTCTCTTACGCTGCCTTTAAGCAGTGCAGCTTGTGAG
This sequence comes from Coregonus lavaretus, assembly GCF_964263955.1. Lineage (NCBI taxonomy): Eukaryota > Metazoa > Chordata > Actinopteri > Salmoniformes > Salmonidae > Coregonus > Coregonus lavaretus. Next base: position 149,934 of record NW_028165496.1, on the reverse strand, counting down.
AGGGGATTCTCACATCTCAACATTATAAAAACCAAGTACAGATCTTGTCTGTCACATGCTCATCTCTCAGCACTGATGCACATTCACTAGTCAAAGCAGACCACAGAGACATTTGACCCAAAGCCTGCTGTTGACCTGTGGATGGAGACAGCTAATCGGAGGCTCAACCAAGGACAGGGAGGTGCATCTGCAGCATCTTCATCATCTACCATGCAGGAAGCTGAAGCAGAGGACAGTGGTGGTGGCACTGAGGAGGACAGTGGTGGCAGCACTGAGGAGGACAGTGATGGCAGCACTGAGGAGGACAGTGGTGGTGGCACTGAGGAGGACAGTGGTGGCAGCACTGAGGAGGACAGTGATGGCAGCACTGAGGAGGACAGTGGTGGCGGCACTGAGGAGGACAGTGGTGGCGGCACTGAGGAGGACAGTGAAGAAGACTGCACTTATTAAGACCACGCTACATATATGGTGAGTACCAAACACCATCTGCTGGTACTCACCTGAGTAACTCACTGAAAAAGTTATGTGCACCCCTGTTTATATGGATGTTTTTTCTTAGCACTTTTAATGATAAAGGCTTTAAACATTACTCGATTCAGTCTGCCTGTCCGTGACGTCATCGCGCCAGCAGCAGCGCAAAGGCGCCAAGACAACAAAACATAGCATGGCGGACGACAGAGGAGAAGCCGACGAGCGAGAAATTATCAAGCCACCATTGCGGTCCTTACAAGAAACAGGAATCTAGGAAACTTCACCTGCACTGTCCAATATCCAGGTATTTATTTCAGTCACACTGGTTGAATTTTTGGCTAAAAGGTTACTGAATCGATTTCAAGTCACTGAATCGTTTCGGATTGTATCGTTCTAAATGAACCAATATCGTCCTTGAATCGTATCGACAACCACGAATCGTGATACAAATCGAATCGTTGTTAAAACGAATCGTTACACCCCTAGTTGTTACCTAACCTTACCACCTGGTGGTGGCCCGTCAGGAAGTCCAGGATCCAGTTGTAGAGAGAGGTGTTTAGTCCCAGGGTCCTTAGCTTAGTGATGAGCTTTGAGGGCATTATGGTGTTGAACGCTGAGCTGTAGTCAATGAATAGCATTCTCACGTAGGTGTTCCTTTTGTCCAGGTGGGAAAGGGCAGTGTGGAGTGCAATAGAGATTGCAACATCTGTGGATCTCTTGGGGTGGTATGCAAATTAGAGTAGGTCTAGGGTTTCTGGGATAATGGTGTTGATGTGAGCCATGACCAGCCATGACCTTCAGGCTCTGATCAGACCCTACACCCAAACGAGGGCACTACATTCATCCACCTCTGGCCTGCTAGACCCCCTACCTCTACGGAAGCACAGTTCCCGCTCAGCCCAGTCAAAGCTATTCGCTGCTCTGGCACCCCAATGGTGGAACAAGCTCCCCCACGACGCCAGGACATGGGAGTCACTGACCACCTTCCGGAGACACTTGAAACCCTACCTCTTTAAGGAATACCTGTGATATGATGTTTTTATGGTATAATGATGTCATGCCATAGTGTTGTGAGGACAGAGGAAGAGTTAAGAGATGAGTGGTTTGGGGCCATGAAGTCTACATTCCATTATGTCAAGGTAGATTAGTGATGTTTAGGATAGCATGAGTGATGTTTAGTATACTGACTTGGGGTAAAAAGTGATGAACATCAAAGACAGGGAGTGCCCATGGAGACTTGCCAAATGTATGTGAAAGGAATTAGAACCAAAAGGCTATATAAGATAGAGGGTCTTCTTTGTCTAGTTAGTTCAACTGACGAAGGGCAAAGCCATGTCCGTTTGTTAGATGAACCCACAAGCTTGTGATTCAATAAATACTTGGTATGAAATCTCCACAGAATGTCTAAGAATATCCTTGCATCCTTGATTCTTTGATACCTAAGAAACTCATCATAACAGATTGGCGTCTAAATGAACAGGATGCAGTTCACAGCTCAACTAACAGGTAAGCAGACTTTCATTTTTTGAATTCTGTCAAAATCTGCTTATCTGTGGTAAAGCTGAGCTGTAACGAACTGTAAAAAGCAATATTTTTAAATGGGGACGATGAGTGGTGTTGAATGATGTAAAGGGATGTAAGGAGAAATATTAAATTACACAATGACATGATGCTATGATTCAAAACAAGGTGTGTTTATAGTAATTAGCATAAATTGGTAAAGAGAGACTCTGATGTGTAGTATCATCATGGGAGTAAATTAGATGGAGCTCTGATGTGTTGTGTCATCATAGGAGTAAAATATATGAAGCTCTGATGTGTTGTATCATCATAGGAGTAAAATAGATGAACCTCTGATGTGTAGTATCATCATAGGAGTAAAATAGATGAAGCTCTGATGTGTTGTATCATCATGGAAGAATTCATGAAATAGAGAGATGTGTAGTATCATTATGAAAAGCGATAAACGTCTTTGGTAGACGAACGTAGAAAGATGCGAGGTTCGAGTCCTCAGGGATAAACGTCTTTGGTAGACGAACGTAGGAAGATGCGGGGGTCGAGTCCTCAACATGACGAGATTATAAAATAGAATCCTTGCTATAGGTTCGAGGCCTTTGATGTGAAAGATTCATCATAAAGTTCATAAAATAGTTTTGAGGCCTTTGATGTTGTCACGGTTTACTAAGCCAGAACCCAGAAGCAGACCAGGACAAGGTGAGTTGAAACGAAGGTGAGTATTTATTTAACAGATTCAAAAAAACGATGCAGAATAATCCAGGGGACAGAGCGGGCGGCGGAGATGAGTTGGTGGAGGTGCAGTGGCAGATCCAATAATGGCTCGGCAGCCGCCGACAACCAGGCAGGGGTTGGGTGAAGGTTCCGGGAGATTGACTGTAGATAGAAACAAAACGGAGGTAAGTACACGGCAAGACAACAAGGTGCAAAACAACAAAACTAACGCTAGAAACTCAAAGGCTGATACGCTGACAAACATACTGTTCATGGCTAACGATCCGGCAGGGAATGGATGTCAGGTCAGAGCTTATGAAGGGTGATGATCAGGACCCGGTGTGCAGATCGCTGATGAGATGCAGGTGCGGGTAATAGGGAGATCTCCCGCCTAGCAACGTCGCCCGGCAACCAGGCAGGGAGCGTTCAAGAACCTTCAGGAACAGGAGATTTAGAGCAGAAAAAATGGCAACATAGGCAGGAACCGACTCAGGACGCAGGGTTCATGACAGATGTGAAAGATTCATCATAAAGTTCATAAAATAGGTTCGAGGCCTTTGATGTGAAATATTCATCAAAAAGTTCATAAAATAGGTTTAAAGCCTTTGATGTGAAAGAATCATAATAAAGTTCATAAAATAGGTTTAAGGCTGATGTGAAACAATCACCATAAAGTTCATAAAATAGGTTTAAGGCCTTTGATGTGAAAGATTCATCATAAAGTGTTAGTCGGGAAGAGGTTCAAGGCCTCAACCGTGTTATACAAGCCCTGTCACAATAAGTACTGTGGATGAATTACGCAAAAGGGCTAGGAGATGGAGCCAATGACAGGTAACATATTGAATCATAGCACCAAAAATGACATTTAAAGGCGAACTACATTTTTAAAAAAAAACATTATCAGAAGTGGATTTGATGCAAGTATTTAAATTACTAACACTGAAAGTTACTAACATTGCATGGGTGATAAAGAATATCCTCAGAAGAGTATTTATAAGGGGTAAATAGAGCTTGATGTTATTGTAGAAAGTAGTGGAAGAGTCTGAGTTTTCTGGGACAGGAACGGCAGTGTCCTTGGAAATTACAGTCTGTTTTTTTTTGGTTCCGCTGAGAGAATGAAGGAGAGGCTGATTTGGGTTGAATGAGGATTGTTAAACTAACTGAAGGGATTATTTCAGGTGAATATATAGAACTTTCTAACGTTCTATAAGGAGTGTGACGATTTGGAAATGGTAATGACAAAATCATAATTAGAGTGCCATGTCTGTATTATATTTTTTCACTCAAACGTAGACATGCGTCGTGGGTGAAGAAAGTAATAAATATGGGTTTTCTAAGTTTATACCGTTGTTGGATCATGTGATAGTGGAATAAACTGACCATAAGTAATGTTGTTTCAGACGTAATGTATAATATTGTACAAAGCAAATAGAGGGTTCAATTGAAATAATTATCATGGTAGAGCTAACGTAGTACAGTGAGGGAACTTCATTTTGTATCAGAGGGTCAGATGAGAAATCATTGTAATGGCGCTATTGGTGGAAATCTATTTATCATTTCAAGGCATGGAGTATCAATCTGCATTTATGAGTGTACATTCCACTGCTGATGTGTTGATTGAATGGGTCCGACGGAGTATTTGGTTTGGTGATGTTGAATGTATGATTTGAAGCGTGTGTGGTTTAAATAGCAGGACTCTTGTAGCTCGTTTGGTGGAGAATGGTGCTTGCAACGCCAGGGTTGTGTGTTCTATTCCCAAGGTGGGCTGGTATAAGTATAACAATGTAAGAGCTTACTAATTGTGGGTCGCTTGGGATACGAGCGTCTGCTAAATGACTAAAATGTAAAAATGTTAACGAGTATGGAGAGAAGAGTGCGTGATAGTACATTTTTTTGGCATTTGAATAAGGTTTTGATAGATTAAATGAGTGAGAATGGTGGAATATGTCTATAAATAAATTGGATCGTGATAAATGGATGATTTCAATATATGATGGTAAACTACAGCAAGTGTTTGGTGTTACTTGTAGCCTACTTAGAAAGGATAGTTGACTAGATCTCATTCATTCTGTAAATGGCGGAGTGATGGTTTCATTGCGTGGCTATGATTTTAGTTGATAAACTGAACCAAACATGATATTACTATGGCAATTTAGGATGGTTAATGTTGTTAAGTTAGTTTTTAAACCCTATGATAGAGGTAAATGCAGAACGTTGTTTGAAAGTGTGTTTTATTAGGACTGGTAGTAAAAATGGAAGAATTTCCATTTTTGTCTGCGGGTATTAACCATTGGGGCTTGCTGAAACGTGAGAGCGCTGAAATGGACATTATGGGTTACGTTAGGTGTACAAGGATTGCGTATTTTGTAGGAAGTCATAGGACGTTGAATATTATCGGCAGGAAATGGCTAACTAGTTAGCGGTGAGAGCTAGTGCGGTTTTCATTGGGTGACGTCACTTGCTCTATGAACTGGAAGTAGTTGCTATGCAAGGGCCGCGGCTTTTGTGGAGCGACGGGTAACGGTGCTTCGAGGGTGACTGTTGTCGATGTGTGCAGAGGGTCCCTGATTCGAATCCAGTAAGGGATGGAAAGCAAATCTTTTACATTGATGCTATTGACGTGAATTACTGGTTTCATTGATAACATTATAGGAAAGATGTTGTCCTACCAATCCATGTCAGATAGGATAACATAGTAATTAAAATTGCATATCGGTGAATGGATGTTTTATTGGTTTTGACTATAACTTTAAATTAATTTCTCATCTGTTGAGGTACCGTTATGAGGAAAATTAGCGGTAGAGTATGATAGATATTGTAGAGGGTTTAAAAAGTAAGTAATTTAATTGGTTGATGAGACAGGTTGACTTGATGTTGAATGGGATTGTTTAATAGAAGTAATTCTTTCTATTTAGGAGAATGAGAATATGTTATTAAGTAGTATTGCTTTGTGGAGACGATATACTAATGAAGAACATGTCTAGATAGTTGAATAAGGAACGATATTTTATAATTGATCATTTTATTATGACATTATATAGTTTGTTTAAACAGCCGTGAGTTATGCAAATGGTTCATTACTTCAGATAACGATAATCTGTTTCTGGTACGTTGAATGATGGGAGATAGTTGTTGTTGTTGGCATAATGGATTAAGTAGACATCTTTTTATGGGTTATGGATTATGAAACAATAGGTTTATATTTTAATAACATCAATGCAACAGTTTGCAATGATTAAATTACTAAAAAGGGGTTATAGGTTTATAGTGGAAGGTGTACTTAACTTAATAAAACGTGTTATTATCTAGTGTCTTCTAAGTGGGAGTTTTTTTTCCTGGATTGATGGAAGTCTCCTATAATATTATGTTAGGGGTAAAGTCGGACACAACGTATCAATTTTTTTTTATCGATGCTGGTGATAAGATATCTAGTCTTACTTAAGAGGAGTACTGCTAAATGGCATATTATATATTATTATATTATTATATATATTATATATTTTATTATATATAATATTATATTATTATATTATATACATGATTGTATTGGATAATGTATGAAATTGGACATTTAGAGGGAAGTTAGGAACATTAAAAGGGGTAGCTGATATTTCCTATGTTGTTGATACAGTAAATGATAACGGTTTGTTTGATGTGGGATCACAAGGAGCAGATGTAGGGGTTCAATAATCATGCTGAGATTTAAAGAGGATATGATCTGAAGGGTGATCAATTCAACAGAATCATTGTAAACTCAGAGGAATTTTGAGTGGTTTTAATTTTGTGAAAGGTTTTATATAATATTTTTATTTGAGTAGTTATGAGGAGTGAGATTGATACAAATGATTATTGATGAGATAGGACTGTGGATGTATGTATCATGTTTTGTGTGTAATTACTATCTTTGGATTGTTGATTATATGTTAACAACATGTATACTTTCTATTCCAGGAGAAAGGGCATTTCTTTATCTCATTGGAATATTGCCCAGAGCTAGGGTGGAACTAGTTAGTAAAATTAAGTAGTCTTGTTTTTAGGTTGTAATAGGGAGCTACCAAATTAAATAAAGCCTGGCCATGTTTGTTATATTTGTTTTCCAAATGGGTTTTTCAAATAAACACACAACTCACCTAGGATGATGTTATAAAAGGTTGTTATTTTTATTTAAGGGGATTTCAACAGGTCAAAGGTGATACGTCTTAAAGGAGCACACACAATGACTTTTTATTTTTATTTTTGACTGAGTTTTGGGTATACATGATTTCTCATGAGAATAAATGTCATGAGGATTTTATGTACACTTGGGGTACATAACATTTATTAGATGTTTTGAATGTTGGTAATGATTAGTATACTATCAATTCGTTGAATGATTTCAATGACCTCTGAACTCTGTTCTGACTTGCTGGTGTGATCTGATCATCCACACTAGTGATCCGAGAAACAAGGGCTGAGAAATGTAAGATAGTTCATTTTACTGAGTTGAGGGTAATTTATTATAACTGATTGTGGTTTATAATTTGATTTTAATATATATGATTTGGGCTAGATAATTACAAGGGAGAGAGAGAGCTGTCCTGAATGAGGGATAACTGTTGATAGTTATGTATACTAATATTGGATTACTTTACGGGATAGAAGTAAATTGAGGTATTATCAAAGGTTGTCTTTTTAATTTCATTTTTTTGGGGTTTAATTAACAATGTTGGTGTTTTGTTTTCGAAAGCATGAATCACGTTGTGACTCATGTGTTCAAAAAAGGGGGTAGTATTGATGGTATGAGGATTTCTTGGTATATTTGCATATTGTATTAAGAATATGAGCAGTAGAAAGTCATGTGTTATGGGTTAGATTAAATGTTTTAGGGGAAAATGTATTTGTGGTATAAGGCAGAATTTAGAGGAGGCCTTTCTATGACATTAGTGACTATAACAAGATGCAAGAATGTGCACTTCCTAATCTAAAAGGCTTATCAGGAAGGATAAGAAGAAAGGTTGAAGTAGCATGCTGTGTCCCAACTAACAATGTTATCCAGACTTTCTTTAGAAAAGGTGATGGCTTCTCTGACAGACCTACCGGGAGAATCTGGACATTTTTTGCAACTTGGAGACTATGTGGTGGTAAAGGATTAATGAAGTCATTGATGGACAACACCCAAGTGGGAAGGTTAGTAATAGGTGTTAATGGCTACCTTGATGGAGGGGCAAGTAAGAAAGAGAGATTCCTAGATCTATATGTAACATTGTAGGACTTTTCTAACACAAAGGAGGTATGGATAGAGGGGAGATTGAACAGGTATCATGTCAACCAATGATACAGAAGGCTACGATGAAATTGACGATTAGAGATGAGGATACTGTTGATGACAATTATCAGGTGATAGAGGACGACGTTTGAGGAATGACAATGATGAGATGTGGGTTATGGCTGAGTACCTGAGTGGAGGAACAGAGTTATATACCTCCAATAATTTCAAGATTTTTCAGATTTTTCAGGAATCAACTGACTGTCATTCCATTCGGTTATATGTATTTAAAGGGTTTATATAATGGAAATTGGGATGTATATTAGGAATTGGTATTAGGAATAATTGTTAAAACATAATCATTTGTCATATGGTGAATGTTTATAGGGATTTATTGGTTTAGAAATGAAATTAATTAAACTGTTGTGTTTTTGTCTTCTAGTGAGGTAAATACAGATGGTATCTTAATGCATAATAAGGGATAATTTGGCATAGAATGGTGTGAACCTATAAATAAGTAAAAGTAAGAAGACTGAAGTTATTTCTATTTTTGATATATTCATTTGCATATATTGTAATATCCATGTAATTTACAAAGTGTCACGGATCTTTGTATTTGTGGGGATGATGTCATGATGGTCACAATTTATTTCTATGTATGTTTTTTTTGATTGCATGTCTCAGAAATAGGGGTTATTTTAAAAGGGGGGATAATGATCTATGTGGGATTTTTCCTTATATATGTAAAAATGGGGTTTTGACCACATAGATTATTATCATGAATAAATAGTAGTTAATTATGTGTTTATCTTTTACTCAGACTGAGTTTATAGAGGTTTGAGAGGTTTGATATCGCATAATGACTGAGAATTTATCCTTGATTCTTTGACACCTGAGAAACTCATCATAACAACCTGGAATAGTATAAAAGTAATCCTTCTACCCCCCCCCCCCCCCCCCCCCATAAAAATAAAAATAAAAAGTGGTTGTCCCACTTGCTATCCTAAGTTGAATGCACCAATTTGTAAATCGCTCTGGATAAGAGTGTCTGCTAAATGATGTAAATTTAAATATAAATGTTGCCTGTAGTTTTATAATTTATTATAAAATAGCTGTATGGGATTTTTAAAGTACTACGTGGCCCTGCACCTGAATACATGTCTGACATGCTTTTAAGATACTGTATGTGCCCGGTCGGTCCCTCAGATCCTCTTTTAGTTGTTCCAAAGGTGAGAACCAAAACGTTTGGTGAGGCTGCCTTCAGCCACTATGGTCCTGGCCTTTGGAACAGCCTGCCGGAGGATCTGAGGGCCTCAGAAACTGTAGACAGTTTGAAGAGCTTAAGACATACCTTTTTAGCCATGCTTCTGCTTAGTCATACTATCTATTGTATATATCTAATTTATTTTCATTTATTTTAATGCATTAGTCTCTCATGTCCACTGTTATTGTTTTACTATTTTAATTTGTCTCATTTATAAAACCTATTTGTGTCTTTCTAACCTTTTATTTTATTTGCTAAGCACTTTGAAATGCATAATCTGTAAGAAATGTGCTCTGAAAATAAAGTTTGATTTGGTGTTGATCAGGAAAATGTCCCACAGTAGAGCCATTCAACCACAAACTTACATTAATATGCAAAGTGTCTCAAATGATTTCGTACATATTTACTAGTGTGTAATGCAGTAATACTGTGATTAATAAGTACTTAATAAGTACTTCTCAAACAGCTTAATAGTCTGGATAATTAATTAATAAAAATGTTATTTCAAGCATTATGAATTTCAAGTTATATGAAAAACACTAATGAAACCAGTTTTTTTGTTGGGGTTCAGATCCCCTTTATTTTTATTATTAAAAATAGGCAGTTCAAAGGAAAGGTGGAGATGGTGGAGAAATTCAGATGCAGAGTGTGGCCCAGAGTTGTGTGTGTGTGTGTGTTTGTGCTTGAGTCACTCCTCTTTGGGGAGGCTGATGGTGCATGTGAAGAACTTCCACACACGTCGGAAGATTCGCAGAACGCCATTTTTCTTCCGCTTCTTTATTTCGCTTTACACCTTTGCCACTGAGTTCAACGCCTCGGTCACTCCGCTGCTCACCTCAGGACAGCTCTCAGTAGATAGCTGCATCACCTTGCTGAGGCCATTTCCAGTGTTCAGAGGGTCTCCAGTTGTCTCCGTCTTCTTTGTGTCAATGCACACCTCTTCCACTGCGTTCAACACCTCAGGCACTCCTATGCTCACCTCAGGAAGCCTCTCGGTGGATCCGAAATAGGGCTAAACAGACAATGCAGCGTAAGGAAAGAGCAAAAACAACACATCTGTCGTTTTTCAAAAAACATACCACAGACATCCAAAGTCAAAGATTATAGTAGCTAATTTATAATATTGTCCAGTTTGAGACAACCCTGACACACCCAATTTACAAAGATGCTTGACCTTTCATTTACAAAAAAGGCTTCTTGTTCATTACCTTTGGGAGTTTTACAATCGTATTATTGAAGTCTCTGGACAGCTGATCTTCCCAGTCCTCCTTCAGCCACCCTTTGGGGTTCACCACCTTGCTAAGGACATTTTCAGTGTCCAGAAGGTTTTCAGCAGCCGCTGTCTTCTTTTTGTCACTGGACACCTCTTCCACTGCGTTTGGTGCCTCAGACACCTCACTGAACACCTCAGGACTTCCCCTGCACACCTCAGGACCTCCATTGAACACTTCAGGCACTCCACTGCACATGTTAGGCACTCTACTGCATACCTCGGGACCTCCACTGAACACCTCAGTCACTCTGATGCACACCTCAGGACTGCTGCACACCTCAGGACGGTTCTCAGTGGATAGCTGCACAACCTTGCATAGGCCATTTCCCGTTTTCAGAAGGTTTACAGTAGCCTCTGTCTTCTTTGTGTCACTGCGAACCTCTTCCACTGTGTTTGAGGCCTCGGGACCTCCACTGAACACCTCAGGCACTCTAATGCACACCTCAGGACTGCTGCACACCTCAGGACGGCTCTCAGTGGATAGCTGCACAACCTTGCATAGGCCATTTCCCGTTTTCAGAAGGTTTACAGTAGCCTCTGTCTTCTTTGTGTCACTGCGAACCTCTTCCACTGTGTTTGAGGCCTCGGGACCTCCACTGAACACCTCAGGCACTCTAATGCACACCTCAGGACTGCTGCACACTTCAGGACTGCTCTCAGTGGATAGCTGCACCACCTTGCTTAGGCCATTTCCCGTTTTCAGATGGTTTCCAGTAGACTCTGTCTTCTTTGTGTCACTGCACACCTCTTCCACTGCGTTTGAGGCCTCAGGACCTCTGCTGCACACCTCAGGAAGGCTCTCGGTGGATCCGAAATAGGACTAAACAGACAATGCAGCGTAATGAAAGAGCAAGAACAACACATCTGTCGCTTTTCAAAAAACATACCACAGACATCCAAAGTCAAAGATTATAGTAGCTAATTTAAAATATTGTCCAGATTGAGACAACCCTGATACACCCAATTTACAAAGATGCTTGACCTTTCATTTACAAAACAGGCTTCTTGTTCATTACCTTTGGGAGTTTTGTAATCATATTATTGAAGTCTCTGTGCAGCTGATCTTCCCAGCCCTCCTTCAGCCACCCTTTGGGGTTCACCACCTTGCTAAGGACATTTTCAGTGTCCAGAAGGTTTTCAGCAGCCGCTGTCTTATTTTTGTCGCTGGACACCTCTTCCACTGCGTTTGGTGCCTCAGGCACCTCACTGAACACCTCAGGACTTCCCCTGCACACCTCAGGACCTCCATTGAACACTTCAGGCACTCCACTGCACATGTCAGGCACTCCACTGCATACCTCGGGACCACCACTGAACACTTCAGGCACTCTGATGCACACCCCAGGACTGCTGCACACCTCAGGACGGCTCTCATTGGATAGCTGCACCATCTTTCTCAGGCCATTTCCAGTGTTCCGAAGGGCTCCAGTAGCCTCTGTCTTCTTTGTGTCACTTGACACCTCTCCCACTGCATTTGACACCTCAGGCACTCCACTGCACACCTCAGGACCTGTGCTGCACACCTGTGAACTTATGCTGCACACCTCAGGACCTCTGCTGCTCACCTCAGGACCTCTGCACCTCACCTCAGGACCTCTGCTGCTCACCTCAGGACCTCCGCTTCTCACCTCAGGCACGCTTCTGCACACCTCAGGACCTCTGCTGCTCACCTCAGGACCTCTGCTTCTCACCTCAGGACCTCTGCACCTCTGCACCTCACCTCAGGACCTCTGCACCTCACCTCAGGAACTCTTCTGCACACTTCAGGACCTCTTCTGCACACCTCAGGACCTCTGCTGCACACCTCAGGCACTCTGCTACACACCTCAGGACCTCTGACACACATCTCAGGAAGGCTCTCAGTGGATCCGAAATAGGACTAAATAGACAATGCAGAGCAATGAAAGAGTAAGAACAAAACAATATCTGTCCTTTTTCACAAAACATACCACAGACATCTAAAGTCAAAATGTATAGAAGCTAATTTGTAATATTGTCCAGTTTGAGACAACTCTGATACACCCAACTTGGAAAGACACTTACGAAACAGGCTTCTTGTTCCTTACCTTTGGTAGTTCCGCAATCATATCATAGAATTTTCGGGTTAGCTGATCTTTACAACCCTCCTTCAGCCACACTTTGGGCTTCACCACCTTGCTGAGGACCTTTCCATCTCCAGCAGCCTCTTTCTCCACACCGACCAGGGCCAGCGGTTCAGCCTGGACATCCACCACATTGTTATTCGGAGACTCCACTGAAGCCTCCTCGTTGGTGTTGTCAATGTCAGCAGCCCCAGCGACACTGGCCGGGCACTTGGTCTTTGGTCTTTTCTCTTCAATTAGAGTTTCCTTTGAAGAGGTCTCAGAATGTCCATAAAGCTCAGAGAGCTGTAAATGGACAGAGACATACATAACTATCTGTATAGCACTTTGTGACATCTGCTGATGTAAAAAGGGCTTTATAAATAAATGTGATTGATTGATATCCTATAGCTGTTTCACAAATAAAACAAACCAAAGACATCCAACGTTGATAGTAACTCCTATGTAATATTGACCAACTTTTACCACCATATTATACACAGAAACGACAAAGATGCTTGACATTTTATTCAAAGAAACAATATTGGCATTGTAGATGGCTCTTATGTCTTACCTCAGTGGCCAGGCATGTCTCATCCTTTAGGTGCAAGAAGTTCAACTTCCAACGCTCCTCTTTCAGAAGCTGGATGACTCTGTCGGGCGCAGTGTCCACGATGACATTTGGTATCCTTAATTCATCCTGAACTCTATGGCCACTGAGCAGGATAACTATCTCTGTCTCTGTTTCCTGTAATTCCAGGCCCCTCTTTGCATCCCAAGTCTATGTAACAACATAATATGTCATTAAAAGACCGTTGATGTACCAGGTGAGACTGGACACTGGTCCATCATTGAAATGATGGGGGAAATTATGAATTTGAACTGATAGCTATTGTTTTTCTCTGGGTACAAAAATGAGCTTGCTGATATTTGAAGTGCTTTACAGTGGGTGTACTGTTTGCTCTACATAGTCCTCACCAATTCAGCTACAGAGACCTTCCTCCATCTCTTCCATGTCTCTGCCTCACGCCTTCATGTGAATATGGAAATGTATCAGACTGTGTCTGTCTACACTATCTATCAAACTATTGCTATCATCTAATATATTTTGATACATTCAGGTTATTATTTGGCCTTGTGTACTGATGTGATAAACTCAAGTTACCTAAATGAAGTATAAAGTTTCATACTTCGTATTTAAAAATAGTCTGAGAACACTGCACTTACTCCAGGAAGACTCTTTTCCCTGCCAGGAGCCAGTCCTTCATTGGTCTCAGAGGGAGGTCCAGTGGGAGCCTTCCCTGGGCTTTCAGCATACAGAATTGCCTCTTGAGCATTTTCTGCAATAGAGTCTTCAATTAGTGACTAAACCAGTTAGAATGTGGCAATCAGAGAGTGATATGAATTGGTTCATGGCAAAAACTTACTGCTCCTCCATGGAGAGTGATGAGGCCTTATTGATTATTAATTGTTGTTGGCCAAAACCCTGCAGAAAGAGCGAGGGTTACTGAGCACAGTACCCAACACCAGATGTCTACAGCAGTACATCTATCTTTTATTAATTCATGCTGGAAAAAGTTATCTAAATGGGAAGAATATACATTATACCTTACATAGAACAAGACCATGCAATATAAACAATGAAAATGCAGATGAGATTAATGAGATCTTAATTATGATGAGGAAGCAAGTCATCTTAGATTGTCGATAAATTGGTTGTATATCTAATAGATTCGATATGATCCAAGTAACGTTATTTTTCTCAAATGTCGAATGCGTGCAATATCGGTCATTCTCATTATGGGAAGACCTACTTACCTTACTGAGAACAATAAAAAATATTGATTGACTTGAATGAAGAATGCGCGTTTGCTATAGATGAAGTTGCATATTCAGGAGAAGGCACCACTACCACTAATTGCATTGGGGTGTTTCTGGACTGGCCGGCCGGCACGCTGTCCTTTTACAGCGTCTCCTCTGACGCTATGACACACCTGCACACGTACAATGACTTGTTCACTGGACCCCTTTACCCTGCATTCAATATTCACACTGAAGAGGAGCAGGAGGGGTCCATCAGATTGTTGTAACGTTCATTAAGGCCCTTCAATATTCACACTGAAGAGGAGAAGGAGGGGTCCATCAGATTGTTGTAACGTTCATTAAGGCCCTTCAATATTCACACTGAAGAGGAGAAGGAGGGGTCCATCAGAATGTTGTAATGTTCATTAAGGCCCTACAATATTCACACAGAAGAGGAGAAGGAGGGGTCCATCAGATTGTTGTAACGTTCATTTAGGGCCATGTCAAGGTTTAGAAGAAATGACTGTGATTATATCTTCTACTAATTTACATTTACATTTTAGTCATTTAGCAGACGCTCTTATCCAGAGCGACTTACAGGAGCAATTAGGGTTAAGTGCCTTGCTCAAGGGCACATCGACAGATTTTTCACCTAGTCGGCTCGGGGATTAGAACCAGCGACCTTTCGGTTACTGGCACAATGCTCTTAACCACTAAGCTACCTGCCGCCCCAATGACATTGTGTAGGTTTAGGGGGACCTCTGGTTTTCTACTGAAGGGGTTTGGCTGCTGTTGTAACCTGACTTCATTGTCCTTCGGCTGTATCTTAGTGTTTCATGAATGACAGATGAAGATCCATTGGTAGCATGGTCATTTATATTTATTATGGATTCCCCATAGGCAGCAGCTACTCTTCCTGGGGTCCAGCAAAATAAAGGCAGTTATACATTTTAAAAACATGACAACAAACTTTACAATGCATTCATAACAGATTTCACAACATATTAAGTGTGTGCCCTCAGGCCTCTACTCTACTACCACATATCTAGAACACAAAATCCATGTGTACATGTGTGTATAGTGCGTACGTTATCATGAGTTTGTGTGCATGTGTCTATGTTTGTGTTGCTTCACAGTCCCCGCTGTTCCATAAGGTGTATTTTTTATCCGTTTTTTAAATCTAATTTGACTGCTGGCATGAGTTACTTGATGTGGAATAGAGTTCCATGTAGTCATGGCTCTATATAGTACTGTGCTCCTCCCATAGTCTGTTCTGGACTTGGGGACTGTGAAGAGACCTCTGGTGGCATGTCTTGTGGGGTATGCATGGGTGTCCGATGCCATGTCAATACCTCTCACAAATACAAGTAGTGATGAAGTCAATCTCTCCTCCACTTTGAGCCAGGAGAGATTGACATGCATTTTATTAATGTTAGCTCTCTGTGTACATCCAGGGCCAGCCGTGCTGCCCTGTTCTGAGCCAATTGCAATTTTCCTAAGTGCCTCTTTGTGGCACCTGACCGCATGACTGAACAGTAGTCCAGGTGCGACAAAACTAGGGCCTGTAGGACCTGCCTTGTTGATAGTGCTGTTAAGAAGGCAGAGCAGCGCTTAATTATGGACATAGTTCTCCCCATCTTAGCTACTGTTGTATCAATATGCTTTGACCATGACAGTTTACAATCCAGGGTTACTCCAAGCAGTTTAGTCTCCTCAACTTGCTCAATTTCCACATAATTCCTTACAATATTTAGTTGAGGTTTAGGGTTTAGTGAATGATTTGTCCCAAATACAATGCTTTTAGTTTTTGAAATATTTAGGACTAACTTATTCCTTGCCACCCATTCTGAAACTAACTGCAGCTCTTTGTTAAGTGTTGCTGTCATTTCAGTCGCTGTGGTAGCTGACGTGTATAGTGTTGAGTCATTCGCATACACAGACACACTGGCTTTACTAAAGATTGAAAAAAGTAAGGGGCCTAGACAGCTGCCCTGGGGAATTCCTGATTCTACCTGGATTATGTTGAAGAGGCTTCCATTAAAGAACACCCTCTGTGTTCTGTTAGACAGGTAACTCTTCATCCACAATATAACAGGGGGTGTAAAGCCATAACACATACGTTTTTCCAGCAGCAGACTATGATCGATAACGTCAAAAGCCGCACTGAAGTCTAACAAAACAGCCCCCACAATCTTTTTATCATCAATTTCAGTCATTTGTGTAAGTGCTGTGTTTGTTGAATGTCCTTCCCTATAAGCGTGCTGAAAGTCTGTTGTCAATTTGTTTACTGTAAAATAGCATTTTATCTGGTCAATTACCATTTTTTCCAAAAGTTTACTAAGAGTTGGGAACAGGCTGATTGGTCGGCTATTTGAGCCAGTTAAGGGGGCTTTACTATTCTCAGGTAGGGGTATAAATGTTGCTTCCCTCCAGGCCTGAGGGCACACACTTTCTAGTAGGCTTAAATTGAAGATATGGCAAATAGGAGCGGCAATATCGACCTCTATTATCCTCAGTAATTTTCCATCCAAGTTGTCAGACCCCGGTGGCTTGTCATTGTTGATAGACAATAATACTTTTCCACACTTACTTTACGGAATTCAAAATTACAATGCTTGTCTTTCATAATTTGGTCAGATATACTTGGATGTATAGTGTCAGCGTTTGTTGTTGGCATGTCATGCCTAAGTTTGCTAATAATTAAAGTAGTTGGCAATATCAGTGGGTTTTGTGATGAATGAGCCATTGATTCAATGAAGGGAGCGGAGTTTGCCTTTTTGCCCAAAATGTCATTTAAGGTGCTCCAAAGCTTTTTACTATAATTCAATGTCATTTATCTTTGTTTCATAGTGTAGTTTCTTCTTTTTATTCAGTTCAGTCACATGATTTCTCAATTTGCAGTATGTTTGCCAATCGGTTGTACAGCCAGACCTATTTGCCATATCTTTTGCCTCATCCCTCTAAATTATAAAAAATTTCAATTCCTCATCAATCCACGGGGATTTAACAGTTTTTACAGTCATTTTCTTAATGGGTGCATTCTTATTAGTAACTGGGATAAGCAATTTCAAAAATGTGTCAAGTGCAGTGTCTGTTTGCTCCTCAGTACACACCAGGAACCAACAAATATTATTTACATCAGCAACATAGGAATCACTACAAAACTTATTGTATGACCTCTTACACACTATATTAGGCCCAGCCTTTGGAACTTTGGTTTTCCTAGATATGGCTACTATATTGTGATCACTACATCCGATGGATTTTGGATACTGCTTTCAAACAAATGTCTGCAGCATTAGTAAAGATGTGATCAATACATGTTGATGATTTCAGTTCCTGTACTGTTTGTAACTACCCTGGTAGGTTGATTGATAACCTGAACCAGGTTGCAGGCACTAGTTTACAGTTTGAAGCTTTCTCTTGAGTGGGCAGCCTGATGAAAGCCAGTCAATATTTAAATCACCCAGAAAGTATACCTCTCTATTGATATCACATACATTATCAAGCATTTCACACATGTTATCCAGATACTGACTGTTAGCATTTGGTGGTCTATAGCAGATACTGACTGTTAGCATTTGGTGGTCTAGGCAGGTGAACCTGTAGCCATATTACTTCAACAGTATTTAACATGAGATCCTCTCTAAGCTTTACAGGAATGTGGTTCTAAATATAGACAGCAACACCGCCCCGTTAGCATTTCTGTATTTTCTGTAAATGTAATAACCCTGTGTTGCTAACACTGTATCATCAAAGGTATTATCTAAGTGAGTTTCAGAGATTGTCAGAATATGAATGTCATCTGTTACTAGCAAATTATTGATTTCATGAACCTTGTTTCTTAAGCTACATATGTTAACTTGGGCTATTTTTAACACTTTTCTGGGATGCTTCATTCTTTTTCTTGCTTTACTGGGAAGCTTAGCAGAGGTAGACATATTCTGGTTATTTTTATTAGTGCAGGGTGAGCTGCACACAGTGGACTTCCTACTAGGGCACACCACCTCAGTGGCAACAGTATTACTCTGGTTCATAGGCATATGAGTACTGCATACAATAGCTGTAGGATCAGCAGAGGCATTCCGGGCAGTAAGAGGGACATAAATTAGGTTATTTACATTGTGTCTTCCAATGTCCCTAGGATAATGTACATTTGCTGAAGCATTATGACAACTCAGCGACACAATGGTAGGGATTAAATGAGCTGGACTTGGGTCATTGATAAGTCATTGTCTCAACGCAGCCTTATAATGCTGTGAAATGATCCAGGAACCCAAATGATTTGGATGGATCCCATCCTCCTTATAATACAAGCTTTGTTTCCAGAAGGTATCAAAATGGTCAATAAATGATTCATGTAGGTACTGAACTGTCTGTCTGGTCTGTCTATTTAGGCGTAACGTCTCATCAATGCACAGTTAACGTTGATATATATCCATGACAACATGATGTGATAATTGCCCCTATAGCGTATCATAACTTGCTATAAGAATTCATTAGAGCTCCATGCATTCCTAACAGCTCCATGCATTCCTAACAGCTCTATGCATTCCTAACAGCTCCATGCATTCATTACAGCTCCATTCGTCCATAACAGCTCCATGCATTCATAACAGCTCTATGCATTCATAACAGCTACATGCAAATGTTATACATATGTACAGAATGGTGTAATAAATAATTGGTCATTTAGCAGACGCTCTTATCCAGAGCGACTTACAGGAGCAATTAGGGTTAAGTGCCTTGCTCAAGGGCACATCGACAGATTTTTCACCTAGTCGGCTCGGGGATTAGAACCAGCGACCTTTCGGTTACTGGCACAACGCTCTTAACCACTAAGCTACCTGCTGCCCTGAATTTAGTTTTTATTTAGTTGAACCTGCCAGACACCCGGATCCTTCTGTTCTGGTGTGTAGTCACTAGGAACCTAACAGAACCAAAACAGAGCCAATCGGAACAGGGAGGGAACTATCTGAATTCGTCTAATAGATACTCCTATTTTCATAGCCAATTCTTATTATTTTTTTGATGAAAAAAGGTTTGTCAGACTAATGAATACACCCCTTTTCTCTGAGCGGGAGGGGCGGGGAGTGGTGAGCTGATAAACAGAGAGACAGAAAAGGAAACGGAAGTGAGACCTCAATGAACTAAGTAGAACGGACCCGGCTGCTATCATTGGTGTCTATGGGAGAGCCACCCCCTTCAGTAGACCGGACCCGGCTGCTATCATTGGTGTCTATGGGAGAGCCACCCCCTTCAGTAGACCGGACCCGGCTGCTATCATTGGTGTCTATGGGAGAGCCACCCCCTTCAGTAGACCGGACCCGGCTGCTATCATTGGTGTCTATGGGAGAGCCACCCCCTTCAGTAGACCGGACCCGGCTGCTATCATTGGTGTCTATGGGAGAGCCACCCCCTTCAGTAGACCGGACCCGGCTGCTATCATTGGTGTCTATGGGAGAGCCACCCCCTTCAGTAGACCGGACCCGGCTGCTATCATTGGTGTCTATGGGAGAGCCACCCCCTTCAGTAGAACGGACCCGGCTGCTATCATTGGTGTCTATGGGAGAGCCACCCCCTTCAGTAGACCGGACCCGGCTGCTATCATTGGTGTCTATGGGAGAGCCACCCCCTTCAGTAGATCGGACCCGGCTGCTATCATTGGTGTCTATGGGAGGGCCAAACCCCTTCAGTAGACCGGACCCGGCTGCTATCATTGGTGTCTATGGGAGAGCCACCCCCTTCAGTAGACCGGACCCGGCTGCTATCATTGGTGTCTATGGGAGAGCCACCCCCTTCAGTAGATCGGACCCGGCTGCTATCATTGGTGTCTATGGGAGAGCCACCCCCTTCAGTAGACCGGACCCGGCTGCTATCATTGGTGTCTATGGGAGAGCCAAACCCCTTCAGTAGACCGGACCCGGCTGCTATCATTGGTGTCTATGGGAGAGCCACCCCCTTCAGTAGATCGGACCCGGCTGCTATCATTGGTGTCTATGGGAGAGCCACCCCCTTCAGTAGACCGGACCCGGCTGCTATCATTGGTGTCTATGGGAGAGCCAAACCCCTTCAGTAGACCGGACCCGGCTGCTATCATTGGTGTCTATGGGAGAGCCACCCCCTTCAGTAGACCGGACCCGGCTGCTATCATTGGTGTCTATGGGAGAGCCAAACCCCTTCAGTAGACCGGACCCGGCTGCTATCATTGGTGTCTATGGGAGAGCCACCCCCTTCAGTAGATCGGACCCGGCTGCTATCATTGGTGTCTATGGGAGAGCCACCCCCTTCAGTAGATCGGACCCGGCTGCTATCATTGGTGTCTATGGGAGAGCCACCCCCTTCAGTAGATCGGACCCGGCTGCTATCATTGGTGTCTATGGGAGAGCCACCCCCTTCAGTAGACCGGACCCGGCTGCTATCATTGGTGTCTATGGGAGAGCCACCCCCTTCAGTAGACCGGACCCGGCTGCTATCATTGGTGTCTATGGGAGAGCCAAACCCCTTCAGTAGACTGGACCCGGCTGCTATCATTGGTGTCTATGGGAGAGCCACCCCCTTCAGTAGACCGGACCCGGCTGCTATCATTGGTGTCTATGGGAGAGCCAAACCCCTTCAGTAGATCGGACCCAGCTGCTATCATTGGTGTCTATGGGAGAGCCACCCCCTTCAGTAGACCGGACCCGGCTGCTATCATTGGTGTCTATGGGAGAGCCACCCCCTTCAGTAGACCGGACCCGGCTGCTATCATTGGTGTCTATGGGAGAGCCACCCCCTTCAGTAGATCGGACCCAGCTGCTATCATTGGTGTCTATGGGAGAGCCACCCCCTTCAGTAGATCGGACCCGGCTGCTATCATTGGTGTCTATGGGAGAGCCAAACCCCTTCAGTAGACTGGACCCGGCTGCTATCATTGGTGTCTATGGGAGAGCCACCCCCTTCAGTAGACCGGACCCGGCTGCTATCATTGGTGTCTATGGGAGAGCCAAACCCCTTCAGTAGATCGGACCCAGCTGCTATCATTGGTGTCTATGGGAGAGCCACCCCCTTCAGTAGACCGGACCCGGCTGCTATCATTGGTGTCTATGGGAGAGCCACCCCCTTCAGTAGACCGGACCCGGCTGCTATCATTGGTGTCTATGGGAGAGCCACCCCCTTCAGTAGATCGGACCCAGCTGCTATCATTGGTGTCTATGGGAGAGCCACCCCCTTCAGTAGATCGGACCCAGCTGCTATCATTGGTGTCTATGGGAGAGCCACCCCCTTCAGTAGACCGGACCCGGCTGCTATCATTGGTGTCTATGGGAGAGCCACTCCCTTCAGTAGACTGTGGGATTATTTAAGATACTGTTAGAAGAGGTAGGGTTTCAGGTGCTTTCGAAAGAGTGACAGGGACTCTGCTGTCCTAGCTTCAGATGGAAGCTGGTTCCACCATTGGGGTGCCAGGACAGAGAAGAGCTTGGACTGGGCTGAGCGGGAGCTGCCCTCCCGTAGGGGTGGGAGGGCCAAGAGACCAGAGGTGGCAGAACAGAGTTCTTGGGTTGGTGTGTAGGGTTTGAGCAGAGCCTGAAGGTAGGGAGGGGCAGTTCCTCTTGCTGCTCCGTAGGCAAGTACCATGGTCTTGTAGTGGATGAGAGCTTCGACTGGAAGCCAGTGGAGTGTGCGGAGGAGCAGGGTGACAGGAGAGAATTTGGGAAGGTTGAAAACCAGGCAGGCTGCTGCGTTCTGGATGAATTGGTTTGATGGCACAAGTGCCTGGATTAGTACATGGCCAAAAGAAGAAACAGGACTCAGTGTTGACCTGGAGTGAACTGAAGGGGGCGCTATCCAGTAAGAAACAGAAGAGAAGCATCATTCTTCCTACTCTGGACAAACTGTCAGTGTAGATCCTAAAGAGGGAGGTCCTTACTCCCAAGAAGAGGTTTTCATTGGCCGGGAAGAGGACGGAGTCACCCTCAATCAAGAGGCTGTCATTGGGTAACTCTAGGAAGGAGTCTGTGTCACTGAAGAGTCTCTCTCTGGGTAAGAGGAAGAAAGAGTTGAAGAAAGGAGAACTGAAGATATTCTCTCTGGGTTACATTGGAAAGGAATCACCTTCACCACCACCCAGAAATATATTCTCTCTGGTTAACATCAAGAAGGAATCACCTCCTCCACCAACCAAAAATACACTACATGGCCAAAAGTATGTGGACACCTGCTCGTCAAACATCTCATTCCAAAATCATGGGCATTAATATGGAATTGGTCCCCATTTGCAGCTATAACAGCCTCCACTCTTCTGGGAAGGCTTTCCACTAGATGTTGGAACATTGCTGCTGGGACTTGCTTCCATTCAGCCACAAGAGCATTAGTGAGATCGGGCGCTGATGTTGGGCGATTAGGCCTGTCTCGCAGTCGGCGTTCCAATTCATCCCAAAGGTGTTCAAAGGGGGTTGAGTTCAGGGCTCTGTGCAGGCCAGTCAAGTTCTTCCACACCGATCTCTAAACACCATTTCTGTATGGACCTCGCTTTGTTCACGGGGGCATTGTCATGCTGAAACAGGAAAGGGCCTTCCCCAAACTGTTGCCACAAAGTTGGAAGCACAGAATGGTCTAGAATGTCATTGTATGCTATAGCGTTAAGATTTCCCTTCACTGGAACTAAGGAGCCTGAACCATGAAAAACAGCCCCAGACCATTATTCCTCCTCCACCACCACCACCCAAAAATATATTTCCCAATTTAACATCAAGGAGTCAAATCCCAAAGATTATACCTGGCAAATGTTAATCCCTTAATTTAAACATGACCTAGGCCCTAGACAGACAGAGAGAGAGATAGATGGACAGACAGAGAGAGAGAGAGAGAGAGACAGACAGACAGATGGACAGACAGAGACAAACAGCTTCAGACAGACACACACACACACACACAGCTTTGTAATACAAGCTAAGACACGCCTCTCTGCCTATTTGTTTGAATTCATTTCTATCCAATCACCAAGCCTGTTAGAACAGAACCGTTGCCAGAGGTTATGAAACTTTGCGGTTAACAGGAAGTAGCCTACCCTACAACGCCCAGAGTAGACAGGACAACAAGACAACTTACATGCGGTAAGTGTCGTCTTTTTAGGGATTCAAAGCTCTATATAACCGTTATATAGATATGTGTTACATCCTACCCAGTGTTGTACATTTGTCTTTTACCTTTTCTGTTTATGTGTTGAGTTTCAAAGAACTGTCTGCTTTGATACACGGTGTCTCGCTCTTATCGTGGTCAGGTTGTTATTGTTAAAGAAAATGTGTAAACTGGGTGGTTCGAGCCCTGAATGCTGATTGGCTGAAAGCCATGGTATATGAAACCGTATACCACGGGTATGACAAAACACTTATTTTTACTGTTCTAATTATGTTGGTAACCATTTTACAATAGCAATAAGGCACCTCTGGGGTTTGGGGTATATCGGCCATATACCACACCCCCTCGGACCTTATTGCTTAAGTATACTCAATGACGTACCTGGTTAAATAAGAGCAAATAAAATACATTTACTATGGCATCGTTCTGTAAATCAACTAGTATCCTATGTATCCTACATGTCTTCTACATGTTTTTTTTAAATATATTTATATATTGAATATCCCAATTATGAAGAGAGAGAGAAAGAAAAACAGACAGACTGATGGACAGAGAGACAGACTGACAGACAGACTAACAGACTAACAGACAGAAAAATCAACTTTATTAATTAATTTATGCTTTAAATACAAAGTATATAAAACAGACAGACAGACAGACAGAAAAATCAACATGTTTTTAAAAATATTTATATATTTTATTTTTGAATATCCCTACTATGAAGAGAGAGAGAAAGAAACACAGACAGACAGATGGATGGACAGAGAGACAGACCGACAGACAGACTGATAGAAAAATCAACTTTATTAATACATTTGTGCTTTAAATACAAAGTATATAAAACAGACAGACAGACACAGTTTTGTATTATAAACTAAGACACGCCTCTCTGACTATTCCTTTGAATTAATTTCTATCCAGTCACCAAACCATGTCAGTACAGAGATGATGAAACTTTGCGGTTAACTGCAAAGTTCAGGATGTTAACATTGCCAATTTAGCGACTTTGTCGCTATATTTAGCGAGTATTCAGAGCAGAAGATGTTCACCACTCCGCGTCCAGACTGCAAATGAATCGCGCATGCGAGAAGCCGCCGCTGGCTGATCCCGCCCTTATTTTTTTGTGGTCCATTTAGATTGTTAATGTAGATTGTATACAAAAAAAATTCTCTCTCACGAAGTTATTCCTCTCTCCTACAGCGTCCATCACAATTACAAGCGCATGACCAATTATGCAAATTGAGTGGTGACGTCATTTAGGGACTTCTAGTGACTTTTAGGACAGCCAATAGCTACTTTACTTACTGAGGAGTTGGCAACACTGAGGAAGTATCCTCCTCTACAACGCCCAGAACATGAAACAAGACCAAAGAAAGTAGGAGGAAGAAAGAGTACCATTGTAGACGGCACAACAAGACAACTTACATGCGGTAAGTGTCGTCTTTTTAGGGATTCAAAGCTCTATATAACCGCTATATAGATATGTGTTACATCCTACCGAGTGTTGTGCATTTGTTTTTTACGTTTTCTGTTTATGTGTTGAGTTTTAAAGAATTGTTTGCTTTGCTGCACGGTGTCTCGCTCTTATCGTGGTCAGGTTGTTATTGTATACTCAATGGCGTACCTGGTTAAATAAAATAAATATACTAGGGAATCTTTCTGTAAGTCAACTATGTATCCTTTATGATGACCATTCTAGCCTTCTGTGGTTATGGCATAGGACTACAATACTGATACCGAATTGAGACTGTTCTGAGGGCAAAAGGGGGTGCAACTCAATATTAGGAAGGTGTTCTGAGGGCAAAATGGTTGTAACTCAACATTAGGAAGGTGTTCTGAGGGCAAAGGGGGGTGCAACTCAATATTAGGAAGGTGTTCTGAGGGCAAAAGGGGTGTAACTCAATATTAGGAAGGTGTTCTGAGGGCAAAAGGGGGTGTAACTCAATGTAAGGAAAGTGTTCAGTGTATATTGTCTGTTCTCTCTTTGCTTCTGGCTCTCTCAGGGGGAGGAGACTGACTGTCTGATATCATGGATCAGACTCCTCAGTCCCTCGTTCCAGCCCAGGACTCTGGTCCGCTGTCCTCCATGACGGCTCAGCCTGCCCCACCACAGTCCTACATTACAGCTCAGCCTGCCCCACCACAGTCCTCCATTACGGCTAAGCCTGCCCCACCACAGTCCTCCATTACGGCTCAGCCTGCCCCACCACAGTCCTCCATTACGGCTCAGCCTGCCCCACCACAGTCCTCCATTACAGCTCAGGGTGGTTCTGTTGTTGTTGCACCCCAACTTGTTGGCTGCAATGTCGGAGGTTCAGTTTATCAAAACATCAGTGTTACTATGCCTTCACATGGTGCTGGTAAGACAATTCTTTATTGTTATTTTTGTTATAATAGAAAATATTATGTAAACAAAAACAAAACAAATTATTGCAGAAATGTTGATTAGTTAATATGCAGTGTCCCTGTCAAATAATACAATACAATTAAGCATATATTTTGTGTTCTGATAGGGTACGACAGTTGAACTAAGCTCATGAGGTATTTGTAAGTTGTATTCTTCAAGAATCAATGGGTACACAGTATATAATTAATTTTAAAGTAAAAAAATGGATGTACCAGTTGTAGATTAACACACACACAGACTCATAAAAGTCTGAAAAAAATAAAATAAGGCACGCCCATGCAGGAAATAGGACTTTGAAACCAGTAACTGAAAGTATTGTGTTCGTTACGGTACTGAATACTGCAGATAAAAAAACGGAAGTAAAGATATTTTATGCATCCCACAACACTATCAATGTTCTTTCCTCATTAGATGAAGATCTGCAAAAAGTCAAGGGCAAACACAAGTCCAACATGAAGAAGAAGTTTGGGAGCATCTTTGAGGGGCTTGGAAAACGGGGAAACCCAACATTGCTGGACAATATTTACACCGAGCTCTACATCACAACTGGGGAGAGTGAAGGGGTTAATAAAGAGCATGAGGTATGGCAGATTGAAGATACGGCTCGGACCAAAGCATTTCAAGACCATGCAACCAACTGCAATGACCTCTTTAAATCTTTAGACCCTAAGACAGAGGAACATAATGACAAATCCCAATCCAAACAAGCGGTACCCGTCAGAACTGTGCTGACAAAGGGAATCGCTGGCATTGGAAAAACGGTCTCAGTGCAGAAGTTCATCCTTGACTGGGCAGAAGGAATAGCCAATCGGGATGTAGATTTTGTCTTCGCACTTCCATTTAGGGACATGAATTTCATCAAAGATGACTACAATCTCTTGGAACTCCTGAGTGACTTCCACCCTGAACTAACAGATATCAAGGATGCAAAGAAGGTGGTCGACTGCAAAGTCGTGTTCATCTTGGATGGTCTGGATGAAAGCAACTTCCACTGGATTTCCATAACAACAAGAGGTTGTCTAATGTAACCAAGACAACATCAGTGGACGTGCTGCTGACAAACCTCATCAAGGGGAATCTGCTTCCTTCTGCTCTCCTCTGGATAACCTCCCGACCAGCAGCAGTTGATAAGATACCCTCTGACTCTTTTGACCGTGTAACAGAAGTTCGGGGATTCAACGACCCACAGAAAGAAGAATACTTCAAGAAGAGATTCAGTGATGATGAGAACCTGTCCAGCAAAATCATCTCACACATAAAGACATCGAGGAGTCTCTTCATCATGTGCCACATTCCAGTCTTCTGTTGGATTACTGCCATGGTTCTTGGGAAAATGTTGAGTGAAAATGACCATGGAAAAGTCCCTAAAACTCTGACTGAGATGTACATTCGTTTCCTTCTCACTCTGACAAGCATGAAGAACAAGAAATATAATGGGAAAAACGAACCAGATCCTCGTATTCTGTCAGAGTCTGACGTACAGATCATTCTGAAGCTTGGAAAACTAGCCTTCCAAAATTTGGAAAAGAGCAATCTGGTGTTTTCTGAAGACGATCTGAGAGGGTGTGGCATTGATGTCAAAGAAGGCTTCTTGCTCTCAGGGATGTGCACAGAGCTCTTCAGAGAGGAGGACCCAATGTTTAGAGCAAACAAGTACAGCTTTGTGCATCTCAGCATTCAGGAGTTCTTCGCTGCACTCTATGTTGCCTACCTCTTTGTCAGTGAAAATGTCAACCCGTTTGCATCAAGAGAGAACAGGCTACCAAGATCGAATTACGGGTATTTTGGAGAAGGTGATGACTTCAGTGAGGACGAAGATTACAGGCCACAACCCAGAGGTTCTCAGCAGCAGCAGAAAACACTGCATGACTTGCAGAGGAGTGCGGTGGATGAAGCTTTGAAGAGCAAGACCGGTCATCTAGACCTCTTCCTCCGCTTCCTTCTGGGCATCTCACTGGAGTCCAATCAGATCCTCTTGAAATGCCTACAGCTCCAGACAGAGGGAGACAAAGAGAGTATCCAGAATACCATCCAATACATCAAAGACAAGCTCTCAGACGAAAGACTATATCCCTCCCCAGAGAGGTGCATCAATCTCTTCCACTGTTTGAATGAGTTGAACGACACCTCGTTTGTGAATGAAATTCAAAGGTTCTTGACATCCAAAACCCCTGCTGAGAAGAAGCTGACGCCTGCACAGTGCTCGGCGATGGCATACGTACTCTTGATGTCAGAGGAAGTGTTGGACAAACTGGACGTGAGAGAGTACAACACGTCAGATGAGGGGCGTAAGAGGCTGGTCCCTGCTGTTCGATGCTGCCGAAAGGCTATGTGAGTTGAAGTGTTGATATGTACAATATGTCACTGTATGTCTTATAGCCATTTTAAATCAGTCCTATTCTACATCCACATCTCCCATAATAAACGTCTCTCCTCTGTAGACTAGCGGACTGCTGCCTTACAACGAGTTGCTGTGAAACGGTGGCATCTGCACTACAGCTGTGCGGCAGGTAGCTTAGTGGTTAAGAGCGTTGTGCCAGTAACCGAAAGGTCTCTGGTTCTAATCCCCGAGCCGACTAGGTGAAAAATCTGTCGATGTGCCCTTGAGCAAGGCACTTAACCCTAATTGCTCATGTAAGTCGCTCTGGATAAGAGCGTCTGCTAAATGACTAAAATGTAAATGTAAATGTAGCTGCCCGACTCCCAGCTAAGAGAGCTGGACCTTAGCGGCAACGCCCTGTTGGACCTGAAGTCCCTCTCTGCTGGACTGAGGAGTCCCAACTGCCGACTGGAGTCACTTAACCTCAGCCATATCAACATGGGAAGACCAGGACCAGAGCTTCTATCTTAACCTTAGCCATATCAACATGGGAAGACCAGGACCAGAGCTTCTATCTTAACCTCAGCCATATCAACATGGGAAGACCAGGACCAGAGCTTCTAAAGGCTGTGCTGATGGGTGCTCACAGCCAGCCACTTGTGTTGAGGTGAGTGCTATGCCTGGAACAACACACAGCAGAACACTTTTCAACAGTCCGTAACCTTCCAAATCTACTCTGGCAAAGAAAACAAGCAATAAATATAATGATAAACAACTTTAAATGACGGTGGTATGCATGTTGGCAAGTTTGAACAATTCAATCATTTTTTTGGGGGGTTGTTTCACACAGACTCACCAGTTGTGATCTCAAAGATGACGTTTGTGAAACCGTTGCCTCGGCTCTCCAGTCAGCTGTCTCATGTCTGACAGAGCTGGATCTCAGCTACAACAAACTGACAGACACAGGGGTGAAGCAGATCTCCAGTGGTCTTATGAGTCCACACTGTAACCTGAAGATACTGAGGTGAGTAATGAACATGTTTTAAAGGGGAAGGTCAGGATCAATAGAAGGGAAATGCCTGCAATTTTCAAAATTGTCAAATCAACTCCATATGTGGTTTGACATTAGGTGATTTGTTCATTTATGTAAAAACATTGCACACATGCCCCTATCACTTACCATTGATTGTTAGCTAGCTTCTTAGTCCAGGATTTGGCTTAATGTATCTTGAAACTGGCCCTATAGGTTAATTTATTCTTGATTAATGACAGCTCCCCTTTACATTTTATTCATGTTGGACAGACTGACTGGTTGTGGGGTTACAGAGGAGTCCTGTGGAGGTTTGTCCTCTGCTATAGCAGTCTGTCAGCTCGAGGAGCTACGTCTGGGCTGCAACAAACTGGGAGACTCTGGAGTAAAGCTGCTGTCTGCTGGACTGATGGATCCACACTGTCAGATACAGACTCTGGGGTGAGAAATAAACCGTTATGTTTAATCTTCCACATGTTACAGTAGAAGAAACCTTTTATTACCGCATTGTTAAAACTATACCGTAACAATGGAAACACCAAGAGAACGTAGCGTTAAATTCTCTCCCTTTTTCCCTCCCAAGGCTAAGGGAGTGTAATCTCTCCAGACGTTCCTGTGTCTCCCTGGCTCCTGTCCTGTGGTCATACTCAGTACTGAGAGAGCTGGACCTGAGAGACAACAGCCTGTGGTACTCTGGAATGAGGCTCCTCTCTGCTGGACTGAGGAACCCCAACTGTGCCTTACAGACTCTTAGGTAGATTACACATTTGATATTGTGAAAGCATACTGTAAACTTCAGAAAACAGTCAAATAGGAATGATTTGAATGATTGAACTAGTGAACTGCACTTAAATGGAATTTAAACGTTTTAACTTAAAAAATATATACTCTAGCAGTTGTTCATTGTTTTATGCTGTCTCTTATCTCTGTAGGCTTTCTGGTTGTCTAGTCACAGAGAAAGGCTGTACGTTTCTTGCCTCTGCTCTGGAGTCAAACCCCTCCCACCTGAGAGAACTGGACCTGAGCTTCAATCACCCAGGAGACTCCGGAGTGAAGCTGCTCTCTGCTAGACTGGAGGATCCACACTGTAGACTGGAGAAACTCAGGTAAAAGGACATTTAGTTGATTTGACTTTTGCTTCTGTTAACACCTCATTGCTCAATGGGCTTTCAAGACTCTAGTTTATATAGTGAAATCATCAAGGCAATCTCCACTGTAATCAGGTTCAATAGGCCCTACATGACTCTTTCTTTGTCCCACAGTTTGGACCATGGTGGAGAGTCCAGAATCAAACCAGGCCTGAGGAAATGTGAGTCATCAAACTACATTTAGGAAAATAAAGCTAGCTTTTTAAGCACCTAAACTTTTATAAGCAAATTGTGAAAATAACATAAAACACATGTTTCTGTTTTTCTGCCTTGTCTTGCTACAGATGCCTGCCAGCTCAAGCTGAACGGTATGTCAGCAGATAGTGACCTGACTCTGTCCGAGGACAACACGAGGGTGGTGAGGAGAACACAGGTTAACCGATATCCTTATTTAGATTTCTCGGATTCAGATGACTCAGATCGGACAGAAGAGTTGGATAAGTGGGCCAAAGTACGCTGCAGGGAGCCCCTGTCTGATGGCCGTTTCTACTGGCAGGTTGAATGGACTGGCTGGGTTGACATTGGGGTGACATATACATCCAGATCGGTTACTGAGAAGAAGAGGTCTTGGGGGCTTTTCTGCTGCAATGAACAGAACACATTTATTCATAATATCAGGTTCTCAGTTGTGCCAGTACCCAGGCCGGACCCAAAGTGTATAGGAGTGTATCTGGACTTTCCGGCCGGCGCTCTGTCCTTTTACAGCGTCTCCTCTGGTACACTGACCCACCTGTACACATTCCACACCACGTTCACTGAGCCCCTTTACCCTCAGTTCAAAATCATGTGTGATGAGATGGAGATATTTGGCTCAGGTAAAATCCAAAACTCTGTGAATGAAAGCAGCCATCACCAGAGTAACTGACAGACACATTTTTTATTAATTTTATTTCTGTAATTAGATTTAGTCTGTGTTTTTTGGGGGGAGATTTTAATTGAACTTTATTGATACCCAGGTGGGAAATCGAAATGGTATAGTCACACATTACATACATTGATGATGTAAATAATGATTAATGTCAATAAAGTTTTGTATGGAACTGAGAGTCATGTTGTTGTGTCTCTGTCTGATATCAAGTGATGAAGATGACATCCACCTGTCTCAAACAGATCATCACTCAGAGTGATGACATCAACCTGTCATCACAAATACACCTTCACTCAGAGAGATGACATCCACCTGTCTCATCACAAATACACCTTCACTCAGAGAGATGACATTTACATTTACATTTTAGTCATTTAGCAGACGCTCTTATCCAGAGCGACTTACAGTTAGCACATACATTATTTTATCGAACCAACAACCCTGGCGTTGCAAACGCCATGCTCTACCAACTGAGCTACATCTCCTGCCGGCCATTCCCTCCCCTACCCTGGACGACGCTGGGCCAATTGTGCGCCGCCCCATGGGTCTCCTGGTCGCGGCCGGCTACGACAGAGCCTTGATTCAAACCAGGATCTCTAGTGGCACAGCTAGCACTGCGATGCAGTGCCTTAGACCACTGCGCCACTCGGGAGGTGACATCCACCTGTCTCATCACAAATACACCTTCACTCAGAGAGATGACATCCACCTGTCTCATCACAAATACACCTTCACTTAGAGAGAGGACAATGATGTTTTGATTAGAAAATGTTATGTAATAAATATTTACCATTCACACATCGTTCAGCTTTGGGTGGAAATGATCTTTGGAAGTTGTTTGTTTATATTTTTATTATAGTTATCATGTTTGATTATTAATATGTTTTTAATGATTAATTTGTGTAAAAGGGGGGGGGGGTGATACTACAGAGTGATAGAGGAAAGAGAGAGAGCAAGGGAGGGAGGAGGGGGAGAAAGGGAGAGTGATAGAGGAAAGAGCGTGGGAGGGAGGAGGGGGAGAAAGGGAGAGTGATAGAGGGAAGAGCGAGGGAGGGAGGAGGGGGAGAAAGGGAGAGTGATAGAGGGAAGAGCGAGGGAGGGAGGAGGGGGAGAAAGGAAGAGTGATAGAGGGAAGAGCATGGGAGGGGGAGAAAGGGAGAGTGATAGAGGGAAGAGCGTGGGAGGGAGGGAGGAGGGGGAGAAAGGGAGAGTGATAGAGGAAAGAGCGTGGGAGGGAGGAGGGGGAGAAAGGGAGAGTGATAGAGGGAAGAGCGAGGGAGGGAGGAGGGGGAGAAAGGGAGAGTGATAGAGGGAAGAGCGAGGGAGGGAGGAGGGGGAGAAAGGGAGAGTGATAGAGGGAAGAGCGAGGGAGGGAGGAGGGGGAGAAAGGGAGAGTGATAGAGGGAAGAGCGAGGGAGGGAGGAGGGGGAGAAAGGGAGAGTGATAGAGGGAAGAGCGAGGGAGGGAGGAGGGGGAGAAAGGGAGAGTGATAGAGGGAAGAGCGTGGGAGGGAGGAGGGGGAGAAAGGGAGAGTGATAGAGGGAAGAGCGAGGGAGGAGGGGTGGATGATACTTTAGAGCAGGGGTGGGCAAACTTTGTCTCAGATAAAAATAAAAGTTGTTCGATTTGTCTCATCAAAATCAATTTGAGGGACGGAAAAAAGGGCATTTATTTGAAAATATAAAATCTATATAATATATATATAAAATATAAAGCTCCATTATACTTTCTATCTAGCATCTAGTTGATGACGTTCAAGAATGGCCTGGAGTGTTTTCCTCCTCCTCCTCCTACCCTATCCTCCTCTTACTCCCCTATCCTCCTCCTCCTATTCCCCTATCCTCCTCCTTCCGTATCCTCCTCCTCCTCCTCTGTCCTCCTCCCCTTCCCTCCTCCTCCTCCTCCTCCTCCTCCCCTATCCTCCTCTGGTTTATGTGAATGTGTGTGGGTTTTGTGTGAGTGTCAGTGTAGAGTGTGTGAGTGAGTGTGTATATATATATATTTTTTTTTATTTCACCTTTATTTAACCAGGTAAACCAGTTGAGAACAAGTTCTCATTTACAACTGCGACCTGGCCAAGATAAAGCAAAGCAGTGCGATAAAAACAACAACACAGAGTTACATATGGGGTAAAACAAAACAAAAATCAAAAATACAACAGAAATACAATTAATATACAGTGTGCAAATTTAGCAAGTTATGGAGGTAAGGCAATAAAATAGGCTATAGTGCAAAATAATTACAATTTAGTATTAACACTGGAATGATGTGCAAGAGATGATGTGCAAATAGAGATACTGGGGTACAGATGAGCAAAATAAATAACAATATAGGGATGAGGTAGTTGGGCGGGCTAATTTCAGATGGGCTGTGTACAGGTGCAGTGATCGGTAAGGTGCTCTGACAACTGATGCTTAAAGTTAGTGAGGGAGATAAGTGTCTCCAGCTTCAGAGATTTTTGCAATTTGTTCCAGTCATTGGCAGCAGAGAACTGGAAGGAATTGCGGCCAAAGGAGGTGTTGGCTTTGGGGATGACCAGTGAGATATACCCGCTGGAGCGCAGACTACGGGTGGGTGTTGCTATGGTGACCAATGAGCTAAGATAAGGCGGGGATTTGCCTAGCAGTGATTTATAGATGGCCTGGAGCCAGTGGGTTTGGCGACGAATATGTAGTGAGGACCAGCCAACAAGAGCGTACAGGTCACAGTGGTGGGTATTATATGGGGCTTTGGAGACAAAACGGATGGCACTGTGATAGACAACATCCAATTTGCTGAGTAGAGTGTTGGAGGCTATTTTGTAAATGACATCGCCGAAGTCAAGGATCGGTAGGATAGTCAGTTTTACGAGGGCATGTTTGGCAGCATGAGTGAAGGAGGCTTTGTTGCGAAATAGGAAACCGATTCTAGATTTAACTTTGGATTGGAGATTCTTAATGTGAGTCTGGAAGGAGAGTTTACAGTCTAACCAGACACCTAGATATTTGTAGTTGTCCACGTACTCTAGGTCAGACCCGTCTAGAGTAGTGATTCTAGTCGGGTGGGCGGGTGCAAGCAGCGTTCGGTTGAAGAGCATGCATTTAGTTTTACTAGTGTTTAAGAGCAGTTGGAGGCTACTGAAGGAGTGTTGTATGGAATTGAAGCTCGTTTGGAGGTTTGTTAACACAGTGTCCAATGAAGGGCCAGATGTATACAAAATGGTGTCGTCTGCGTAGAGGTGGATCTGAGAGTCACCAGCAGCAAGAGCGACGTCATTGATATACACAGAGAAAAGAGTTGGCCCAAGAATTGAACCCTGTGGCACCCCCATAGAGACTGCCATAGGTCCAGACAACAGGCCCTCCGATTTGACACATTGAACTCTATCTGAGAAGTAGTTGGTGAACCAGGCGAGGCAGTCATTTGAGAAACCAAGGCTGTTTAGTCTGCCAATAAGAATGTGGTGGTTGACAGAGTCGAAAGCCTTGGCCAGGTCAATGAAAACGGCTGCACAGTACAGTCTATTATCGATCGCGGTTATAATATCATTTAGGACCTTGAGCGTGGCTGAAGTGCACCCATGACCAGCTCGGAAACCGGATTGCATAGCGGAGAAGGTACGGTGGGATTCGAAATGGTTGGTGATCTATTTGTTGACTTGGCTTTCAAAAACTTTTGAAAGGCAGGGCAGGATGGATATGGGTCTGTAACAGTTTGGATCTAGAGTGTCACCCCCTTTGAAGAGGGGGATGACCGCGGCAGCTTTCCAATCTCTGGGGATCTCAGACGTTACAAAAGAGAGGTTGAACAGGCTAGTAATAGGGGTTGCGACAATTTCGGCGGCTAGTTTTAGAAAGAAAGGGTCCAGATTGTCTAGTCCAGATGATTTGTAGGGGTCCAGATTTTGCAGCTCTTTTAGAACATCAGCTGTCTGGATTTGTGTGAAGGAGAAGCGGGGGGGGCATGGGCAAGTTGCAGCGGAGGGTGCAGAGCTGGTGGCCGGGGTAGTGGTAGCCAGGTGGAAAGCATGGCCAGCCGTAGCAAAATGCTTGTTGAAATTCTCGATTATTGTAGATTTATCGGTGGTGATAGTGTTTCCTAGCCTCAGTGCAGTGGGCAGCTGGGAGGAAGTGCTCTTATTTTCCATGGACTTTACAGTGTCCCAAAACTTTTTGGAGTTAGTGCTACAGGATGCAAATTTCTGTTTGAAAAAGTTAGCCTTTGCTTTCCTAACTGCTTGTGTATATTGGTTCCTAACTTCCCTGAAAAGTTGCATATCACGGGGGCTATTTGATGCTAATGCAGTACGCCACAGGATGTTTTTGTGCTGGTCAAGGGCAGTCAAGTCTGAGGAGAACCAGGGGCTATATCTGTTCTTAGTTCTGTATTTTTTGAATGGGGCATGTCTATTTAAGATTGAGAGGAAATTACTTTTAAAGAACAACCAGGCATCCTCTACTGACGGAATGAGATCTATATCCATCCAGGATACCTGGGCCAGGTCGATTAGGAAGGCCTGCTCGCTGAAGTGTTTTTGGGAGCGTTTGACAGTGATGAGGGGTGGTCGTTTGACCGCGGACCCGTTACGGACGCAGGCAATAAGGCAGTGATCGCTGAGATCCTGGTTGAAGACAGCGGAGGTGTATTTAGAGGGTAAGTTAGTCAGGATGATATCTATGAGGGTACCCATGTTTACGGATTTAGGGTTGTACCTGGTAGGTTCGTTGATAATTTGTGTGAGATTGAGGGCATCTAGTTTAGATTGTAGGATGGCCGGGGTGTTAAGCATATCCCAATTTAGGTCACCAAGCAGTACGAACTCTGAGGATAGATGGGGGGCAATCAATTCACATATGGTGTCCAGGGCACAGCTGGGGGCTGAGGGGGGTCTGTAGCAAGCGGCAACAGTGAGAGATTTATTTCTGGAAAGGTGGATTTTTAGAAGTAAAAGCTCAAACTGTTTGGGCACAGACCTGGATAGTATGATGGAGCTCTGCAGGCTATCTCTACAGTAGATTGCAACTCCACCCCCTTTGGCAGTTCTATCTAGACGGAAAATGTTATAGTTGGGGATGGAAATTTCAGAATTTTTGGTGGCCTTCCTAAGCCAGGATTCAGACACTGCTAGAACATCAGGGTTGGCGGAGTGTGCTAATGCAGTGAATAACTCAAACTTAGGAAGGAGGCTTCTGATATTTATGTGCAGAAAACCAAGACTTTTACGGTTACAGAAGTCAACAAATGATAGCTCCTGGGGAGTAGGAGTGATACTGGGGGCTGCAGGGCCTGGGTTAGCCTCTACATCACCAGAGGAACAGAGGAGGACTAGAATAAGGATACGACTAAAGGCTTTAAGAACTGGTCTTCTAGTGCGTTGGGTACATAGAATAAAGGGGGCAGTTCTCCGGGCGTTGTAGAAAAGATTCAGGGCATTATGTACAGACAAGGATATGGAAGGATATGAGTACAGTGGAGGTACACCTAAGCATTGGGTAACAATGAAAGAGATAGCGTCATTGGAGGCATCGATTGAGCCGGTCTCGGCGTGTATGGGGGGAGGAACAAAGGAACTATATGAGGCAGTTTGAGAGGGACTAGGGGTTCTACATTGAAATTGTATAATAAGAACTAACCCAAACAGCAATAGGCAAGGCATAATTGACATGGGAGAGAGGCATAAAGCAGTCACGTGTTATTAGAGAGAGCTAAGACACAACTGGAAATAGCGATAACGTTTGGGCTAAGACTAAACAGAATAAACAGGACAGAGTACCGTGTAAAGGAACAGTCCAGCAGGCATCAGCTGTGCAGCTGAGTGATCATAAGGTCCAGTGAACAGCAATATGTGAGTCCGAGAGCAGTTCAAATTGGTGCTTCAGCACAGCTAGCAGGGAGCACAGTTGTGGTTTGCGTGTGCTAGCGGGCCGGGGCTGGCAGATGGATCTTCGTGGTCGTCGCAACGGGAAGCCGGTTGAAACCACATCAGACTATTTAATCGGCAAACCAGTCGTGTTGGATCGGCGGGCTCAGTGTCAACACTAGGAGGTCCCGTCCGGTTGACAGAGAGGTAGATAGCCGGGAGATGGGCCTGAGGCTAGCTCAAGGCTAACTGGTGCTTGCTATAGGGCAATGGTAATGGTAATCAGCCAACAACAGGTTGCAGCTAGCTAGCTGGTTGTGATGATCCGGCGCTAGGGTCCAGTGATTCCGGCAGAAAGTCCAATAAGCTATGGGTCGATAGCACGCTGGGTCGATAGCACGCTGTGCAGACTGGCCGACGAATTGTCCAGGCTAGCTAGAGCTGGCTGGTGGATAGTGTAGGCCACGGACAATGGTGAAGACGCTAACGGTGACTAATAACAGGTAGCCATTTAGTTGCAGCTAGCTAGCTGGTTGTGATGATCCGGCGCTAGGGTCCAGTGATTCCGGCAGAAAGTCCAATAAGCTATGGGTCGATAGCACGCTGTGCAGACTGGCCGACGAATTGTCCAGGCTAGCTAGAGCTGGCTGGTGGATAGTGTAGGCCACGGACAGTGGGGAAGACGCTAACGGTGACTAATAACAGGTAGCCACTAGTATCAGCTTACGGTTCTTGATGAAAGTTATAAAGAAATAATAGAATCCTTTCCACGTTGGGTGAGGCGGGTTGCAGGAAAGTATATTTAGTTAAAGAATGAAAGTAAAAAATTGAGAAATATAGACAAAAAAACAAGAAACGGGATATTTACACAGGACGAAAAATAAAAGCGACCGTACTGCTACGCCATCTTGGATAATATAGTCTGCATACACAGTATAGTCCAGTCAGTGTGTATATAGTGTGTATATATAGTATGTATATATAGTCAAGTGTGTGTATATATAGTCTAGTGAGTGTGTATATAGTGTGTATATATAGTCTAGTGAGTATGTATATAACAAAGTATTGAGAAACGTTTGTTATTGACCAAATACTTATTTTCCACCATAATTTGCAAATAAATTCATTAAAAATCCTACAATGTGATTTTCTGGAGAGAAAAAAATCTCAATTTGTCTGTCATAGTTGACGTGTACCTATGATGAAAATTACAGGCCTCTCTCATCTTTTTAAGTGGGAGAACTTGCACAATTGGTGGCTGACTTTTTCTTCAACGAGGCGGCCTCGAAGGATATCATACAGACACCCGACAAGGCCCAAATCCCCATCATTCGCGTGAGGAAGAGACGGAGATATCGTGGACGTAGATCGGGGTGCCTTGTAAGGATCCGACGGCGAGCGAGTAAACTGCCTCTTCCATCAATCCTATTAGCCAACGTTCAATCATTGGATAACAAATTGGATGATTTAAGATTACGGTTATCCTACCAACGGGACATTCAAAACTGTAATATCTTATGTTTCACCGAGTCGTGGCTGAACGACGACATGGATTTCATACAGCTAGCGGGCTATACGCTACATCGGCAGGATAGAACGGCTGACTCCGGTAAGACAAGGGGTGGCGGTCTGTGTATATTTGTAAACAACAGCTTGTGCACAAAATCAAATACTAAGGAAGTCTCTAGGTTTTGCTCGCCTGAGGTAGAGTATCTTATGATAAGCTGTAGACCACACTATTTACCAAGAGAGTTTTCATCTATATTTTTCATAGCTGTCTATTTACCACCACAAACCAATGCTGGCATTAAGATTGCACTGAATGAGTTGTACAAGGCCATAAATCAACAGGAAAACGCTCATCCAGATGCAGCGCTCCTAGTGGCCGGGGACTTTAATGCAGGGAAACTTAAATCCGTTCTACCTAATTTCTACCAGCATGTTAAATGTGCAATCAGAGGAAAAAAGACTCTAGACCACCTTTACTCCACACACAGAGACGCATACAAAGCTCTCCCTCGCCCTCCATTTGGCAAATCTGACCATACCTCTATCCTCCTGATTCCTGCTTAAAAGCAAAAACTAAAGCAGGAAGCACCAGTGACTCGGTTAATAAAAAAGTGGTCAGATGACGCAGATGCTGAGCTACAGGACTGTTTTGCTAGCACAGACTGGAACATGTTCCGGGATTCTTCAGACAGCATTGAGGAGTACACCACATCAGTCACTGGCTTCATCAATAAGTGCATCGATGATGTCGTCCCCACAGTGACCGTAAGTACATACCCCAACCAGAAGCCATGGATTACAGGAAACATCCGCACTGAGCTAAAGGGTAGAGCTGCCGCTTTCAAGGAACGGGACTCTAACCCGGACGCTTATAAGAAATCCCGCTATGACCTCAGATGAACCATCAAACAGGCAAAGAGTCAATACAGGACTAAGATTGAATCGTACTACACTGGCTCTGACGCTCGTCGGATGTGGCAGGGCTTGATAACTATTACAGACTACAAAGGGAAGCACAGCCGCGAGCTGCCCAGTGACACAAGCCTACCAGACGAGCTAAACCACTTCTATGCTCGCTTCGAGGCAAGCAACACTGAAGCATGCATGAGAGCACCAGCTGTTCCGGATGACTATGTGATCACGCTCTCCGTAGCCGATGTGAGTAAGACTTTTAAGCAGGTCAACATTCACAAGGCCGCAGGGCCAGACGGATTACCAGGACGTGTACTCCGAGCATGTGCTGACCAACTGGCAAGTGTCTTCACTGACATTTTCAACATGTCCCTGACTGAGTCTGTAATACCAACATGTTTCAAGCAGACCACCATAGTCCCCGTGCTCAAGGTCTCTAAGATAACCTGCCTAAATGACTACCGACCCGTAGCACTGACGTCTGTAGCCATGAAGTGCTTTGAAAGGCTGGTCATGGCTCACATCAACAGCATTATCCCAGAAACCATAGACCCACTCCAATTTGCATACCGCCCCAACAGATCCACAGATGATGCAATCTCTATTGCACTCCACACTGCCTTTTCCCACCTGGACAAGAGGAACACCTACGTGAGAATGCTATTCATTGACTACAGCTCAGCATTCAACACCATAGTGCCCTCTAAGCTCATCACTAAGCTAAGGATCCTGGGACTAAACACCTCCCTGTCACGATCGTCGTATTGAGTATACCAATGCGCAGCGTGATGAACGAACATGTTACTTTATTATATTAAAGCACGAAACAAAACAATAAACGACTCGTGAAGTCCACGGTGACAATGACCGAACACGGAACAAGAACCCACAAACACAAAAGGAAAACAGACAGTATAAATATGGCTCCCAATCAGAGACAACCAGTCAACAGCTGACACTCGTTGCCTCTGATTGGGAGTCACTCAGGCCAACATAGAAATACACAACCTAGAACCCCCAACATAGAAATAGAACACATAGAATAAACACACCCTGACTCAACATATAGAGTCCCAGAGCCAGGGTGTGACACTCCCTCTGCAACTGGATCCTGGACTTCCTGACGGGCCGCCCCCAGGTGGTAAGGGTAGGTAACAACACATCTGCCACACTGATCCTCAACACGGGGGCCCCTCAGGGGTGCGTGCTCAGTCCCCTCCTGTACTCTCTATTCACCCATGACTGCATGGCCAGGCACGACTCCAACACCATCATTAAGTTTGCCGACGACACAACAGTGGTAGGCCTGATCACCGACAACGATGAGACAGCCTATAGGGAGGAGGTCAGAGACCTGGCCGTGTGGTGCCAGGACAACAACCTCTCCCTCAACGTGACTAAGACAAAGGAGATGATTGTGGACTACAGGAAAAAAAATAGAGGACTGAGCACGCCCCCATTCTCATCGACGGGGCTGTAGTGGAACAGGTTGAGAGCTTCAAGTTCCTTGGTGTCCACATCACCAACGAACTATCATGGTCCAAACACACCAAGACAGTCGTGAAGAGGGCACGACAAAGCCTATTCCCCCTCAGGAGACTGAAAAGATTTGGCATGGGTCCTCAGATCCTCAAAAAATTCTACAGCTGCACCATCGAGAGCATCCTGACTGGTTGCATCACCGCCTGGTATGGCAACTGCTTGGCCTCCGACCGCAAGGCACTACAGAGGGTAGTGCGTACGGCCCAGTACATCACTGGGGCCAAGCTTCCTGCCATCCAGGACCTCTATACCAGGCGGTGTCAGAGGAAGGCCCTCAAAATTGTCAAAGACTCCAGCCACCCTAGTCATAGACTGTTCTCTCTGCTACCGCACGGCAAGCGGTACCGAAGTGCCAAGTCTAGGTCCAAAAGACTTCTCAACAGCTTCTACCCCCAAGCCATAAGACTCCTGAACAGCTAATCATGGCTACCCGGACTATTTGCACTGCCCCCCCACCCCATCCTTTTTACGCTGCTGCTACTCTGTTAATTATTTATGCATAGTCACTTTAACTCTACCCACATGTACATATTACCTCAATTACCTCAACTAGCCGGTGCCCCCGCACATTGACTCTGCAACGGTACCCCCCTGTATATATAGCCTCCCTACTGTCACTTTATTTTACTTCTGCTCTTTTTTTTTCTCAACACTTTTTTTGTTGTTGTTTTTATTTTTACTTTTTGGTTAAAAATAAATGCACTGTTGGTTAAGGGCTGTAAGTAAGCATTTCACTGTAATGTCTGCACCTGTTGTATTCGGCACATGTGACCAATAACATTTGATTTGATTTGACTAAATACTTTTCCCCCCCACTGTATATAGTGTGTATATATAGTCTAGTGAGTGTGTATAGTCAAGTGTGTGTATATAGTCTAGTGAGTGTGTATATAGTGTGTATATAGTCTAGTGAGTGTGTATATAGTGTGTATATAGTGTGTATATAGTCTAGTGAGTGTGTATATAGTGTGTATATATAGTCTAGTGAGTGTGTATATAGTGTGTATATATAGTCTAGTGAGTGTGTATATAGTGTGTATATATAGTCTAATGAGAGTGTATGTAGTGTGTATAAATAGTGAGTGTGCATAGAGTCAATGCCAGATAGGGTCAGTGGGTAACCATTTAATTAACTATTTATCAGTCTTCTGGCTTGGGGGTAGAAGCTGTCGGACAGGCTCATAGAGCTGATGCTCCGCTACAGTTTGCCGGACGGCAGCAGAGTGAACAGTCTATGGCTTGGGGGTAGAAGCTGTCGGACAGGCTCATAGAGCCGATGCTCCGCTACAGTTTGCCGGACGGCAGCAGAGTGAACAGTCTATGGCTTGGGGGTAGAAGCTGTCGGACAGGCTCATAGAGCCGATGCTCCGCTACAGTTTGCCGGACGGCAGCAGAGTGAACAGTCTATGGCTTGGGGGTAGAAGCTGTCGGACAGGCTCATAGAGCCGATGCTCCGCTACAGTTTGCCGGACGGTAGCAG
The DNA here is from genome assembly GCF_964263955.1 of Coregonus lavaretus. Taxonomy (NCBI): domain Eukaryota; kingdom Metazoa; phylum Chordata; class Actinopteri; order Salmoniformes; family Salmonidae; genus Coregonus; species Coregonus lavaretus. Next base: position 107,393 of record NW_028165496.1, on the reverse strand, counting down.
AGTGAACAGTCTATGGCTTGGGGGTAGAAGCTGTCGGACAGGCTCATAGAGCCGATGCTCCGCTACAGTTTGCCGGACGGTAGCAGAGTGAACAGTCTATGGCTTGGGGGTAGAAGCTGTCGGACAGGCTCATAGAGCCGATGCTCCGCTACAGTTTGCCGGACGGCAGCAGAGTGAACAGTCTATGGCTTGTATATTGACTGGTGTTGCTAAGCCTTTAGTAACTCAAAATTAATTATTAACCTTAAAAGGGGGTGCCAAGGCTATATTATCGCATTTTACCTTTGATATTGCGACACTACAATTTATGAGTTGGCATTGGCAGGTGTTGCAAGAAAGCATAGACATTAAAACCTGCCTACAAATGAGGTCATGAGGGAAGTGAACATTTAAATCAGAGACAAAGAACACTTTCATCAGACAACGAAAACTTAGGCTGAGTGTGGTGAGTGTCTTTAGATTAAGTGTCTTTTCAATTATTTGAGCCTCCATTAATGTTGTCAACCCAACTCTTCATGTTCTAATGTCGATGCACCCCAGCTTGTTGGCTGCAATGGTGAGGGATCCAGTTAACATTAATATCACTATGAGTTCACATGATGCTGGTGAGAAACTTTATTTCTCCGTTTATTATTTTACGACCGAAGATCATAAAGATATTTACGAAGATAATAGAGGGTATTTCTTTTTTTAAATTAAGAGCTTGACTGTTTCCTGTCTCCCTCCAGAGACAAGTCATCCAGCTACTGGTGAGTCACACAGAAATGTGCACATTCTCAAAAATGATTTTCAGTGAACCAAACCTCTGTACTTATTTGAGATGAACAGATACAGCTCTACTAAAATAAGACAGAATGTGAATCCCCATTATAGTTGAATTTTCGTCTGCGTTTTGCGCCATTTAAAACACAGCAGTGACGTAAACTTTATCCTATTTAAAGTGAATATGCAAACATCATGAATTGACCTTGCAAATCTTCTCATTATTAGGCTATTTAGCACCGTCTACATTGGGTGTACTAGGTTAAGTACTCTACCAAACAACCCATGATGAGTCAACCTGCATGAAGAACACATGGTTTCGTTTAGGCAATTTCATTCCTTTGACATTTGGCAATGTGAACACGACCAGACCAAATGGAAAAAAAAAATACAATGTAACAAATAATCAAACTCTGATTAGAACTATAGCAAACTAACTTTGTGTGAAAAGTGACATATTACAGACACTAGAACGGCAAACTCGGACTAACAAACTACTCAATATCTCTACTGTTCTCCTGATTAGAAGTAATTACAAGTAGGCCTGTGAGGAGTGAAAAACAACCTCAAGTCCAACACGAGGAAGAAGTCTAGGAACATCTTTGAGGGCATTGCAAAACGTGGAGATCCAACGTTGCTCAACAAGATCTACCCAGAGCTCTACATCACAGAGAGTGAAGGGGAGAACAGAGAGCACGAGGTTTGGAAGATGGACGATACGGCTCGGACCAAAGCATTTCAAGACCATGCAATCAACTGCAATGACGTCTTCAAATCCATATTCCAACAAGAGGCATCCGTCAGAACTCTGTTGACGAAGGGTATCACTGGCATCGGAAAATCAGTCTCGGTGCAGAAGTTCATCCTTGACTGGGCAGAAGGACGAGCCAATCAGGATGTAGATTTCGTCTTCACCCTTCCATTCAGGGATTTGAATCGAAACAAAGACGACCAGTACAGTCTGTTGGAGCTGCTGAGTGACTTCCACCCTGAACTTTCAGATATGGAAGACACAAAGAAGGTGGTCGACTGCAACGTCGTGTTCATCTTGGATGGTCTGGATGAAAGCCAACTTCCACTGGATTTCCATAACAACAAGAGGTTGTCTAATGTAACCAAGACAACATCAGTGGACGTGCTGCTGACAAACCTCATCAAGGGGAATCTGCTTCCTTCTGCTCTCCTCTGGATAACCTCCCGACCAGCAGCAGTTGATAGGATACCCTCCGACTGTTTTGACCGTGTAACAGAAGTTCGGGGATTCAACGACCCACTGAAAGAAGAATACTTCAAGAAGAGATTCAGTGATGATGAGAACCTGTCCAGCAAAATCATCTCACACATAAAGACATCGAGGAGTCTCTTCATCATGTGCCACATTCCGGTCTTCTGTTGGATTACTGCCATGGTTCTTGGGAACATGTTGAGAGGATCCTGTTCTGAAGAAGTCCCTAAAACTCTGACTGAGATGTACATTTGTTTCCTACTCACTCTGACAAACCTGGAGAACAAGAAGCATGGGAAAAATGAAACAGACCTTCGGAAACTGTCAGAGTCTGACGTACAGATCATTTTGAAACTTGGAAAACTAGCCTCCCATAACCTGTTAAAGAGCAATCTAGTGTTTTCTGAAGAAGATTTGAGAGAGTGTGATATTGATATCAATGAAGCCTTTTTGGGCTCAGGGATGTGCACAGAGATCTTCAGAGAGGAGGACCCAATGTTTAGAGTGAAGTTGTATAGCTTTGTGCATCTCAGCATTCAGGAGTTCTTCGCAGCACTCTATGTTTCCCATTGTCATGCCAATGGTTTGCCATGGATTTCACCATGGGTTTCACTATATTTCGGAAAGCTGGATACATTGCATGACTTACACAGGTGTGCAGTGGATAAAGCGTTCCACAACAAGAACGGCCACCTGGACCTCTTCCTCCGCTTCCTTCTGGGCATCTCACTGGAGTCCAATCAGATCCTCTTGAAATGCCTACAGCTCCAGACAGAGGGAGACAAAGAGAGTATCCAGAATACCATCCAATACATCAAGGTCAAGTTATCGACTGAATGGTTTGTTTCCTCAGAGAGGTGTATCAATCTCCTCTACTGTTTGATTGAGCTGAAGGACAACTCCCTGGTGAATGAAATTCTAAAGTTCCTGACCTCCCAAAGTCTCTCCAAGATTGAGCTGACACCTGCTCAGTGCTCGGCGCTGGCGTACATGCTGTTGATGTCAGAGGAGGTGCTGGATGAATTTGACACGAGAAAATACAACACGTCAAGTCAGGGCCGTAGCAGACTCCTCCCAATAGTTAGATACTGCAGGAAGGCTATGTATGTTCAGATGATAGTGAATTTACATTTACGTCATTTAGCAGACGCTCTTATCCAGAGCGACTTACAGGAGCAATTAGGGTTAAGTGCCTTGCTTAAGGGTACAGATAGATTTTTCACCTAGTCGGCTCGGGGAATAGAACCAGCGACCTTTCGGTTACTGGCACAACGCTCTTACCCACTAAGCTACCTGCCTCCATTTACTTTCCTAAGATTGGTAGATTCCCGTAGTCACTTACGACTATTAGTATAGTTTACACTTTTTTTTAATGTCCTTTATAAGCCCTTTGTTTTTCCCTCTTAAGGCTAGTGGCCTGCTATTTCACAGACGACTGCGCTGAAATTTTGGCATCAGCTATCCAAATGCCTGGCTCACACCTGAGAGAACTCAGCATAATCTACAGCCAGCTGGAGAACCAGAAGCCCTTCATAGACGCGCTGGCAAGTCCCAACAACAGACTAGAGTCACTAGACATCAGTCATATCCAAGGGTTTTCAACAACTGAGCTGGAGGTGCTAACTGCTGCACTGAATCAATCTTAGTCAGCTGCACACACTAAGGTGAGCAATTATTAGTAAACAAAAAAAAAAAAAGAGCAAACCAAGAAAAAGCTTCTTAGTAAAGTGGAAGAAAAATAGAAACGGAAGCCGTTTGTGACATGAATGGATGGATCTACAGCTTCTTCTTCTGCTGGCAACTAGCAATGCAACAACGGCACCTAAGGGATGTTAGGGGACGGAACAGGGGAAGTCAGCCAAGTGTTTAGCTGTTTGAAGTCAATTTAAAAGACTCTTCTGTAAACTTGTTTACTACGATTACACTCCGTAAGAGACTAAAGCATGTAAGTCCACAAAGTGTAGAAGGATGATCCACTTTGTTGTATTCCATAGGTTTCCTGGGTGTTGGCTCGACGAGAGCTGCGGTGAAATTGTGGCTTCAGCTCTGGCGTCAGAGAACAGCCATCTGAGAGAGCTGGACCTCAGCGACAACAAACTGACAGACACCGGGGTGGAGGGGATCTCCACTGGGCTTATGAGTCCACACTGTGAACTGAAGATACTGAGGTGCGATATTTACGACAACAAGTGTTTCGAATCGTGTCAATCCATACAGCCCCTTTTAATTCCATATTCTCTCACGCCAGACTTGTCCGTTGTGAGGTCACTTCCTGTGGAAGTTTGTCCCCTGCTCTAGCAGCCTCCCAGTTGGAGGAACTGCATCTGAGCTGCAACACCCTGGGCGACATGGGACTGAAGCTGCTCTCTGCTGGACTGGAGGATCCACACTGTCAGATACAGAAACTGGGGTGAGAAATGATGATGCTGTAAAAAAAAATAAAAAAAAAAATAAGTAAAGTGTGGTATACATACATACATACAGTTTTATTTAACATTCTGTATTTCTGTGCATAGGTATTTGGATAAAACCAAATTCAAATTTCAATCTCTCTCTCTCTCTCTGTTTCTCCCGCTATCTCTCTCATTCATCTCTTAGACTGAGGCAGTGTAATCTATCAGAGTTATCCTGTGAGTCCCTGTCCTCTGTCCTGTGTTCAAACTCAACCCTGATAGAGCTGGACCTGAGAGACAACGACTTGGGGGATTCAGGAGTGGAGCGACTCTCTGCTGCCCTGGGGGACCCTCGCTGTGCCTTGCAGGTTTTGGGGTGAGAGGCTCACATATTGATGTAAGCAAACCCTTTTGAATTGAGTATGGCACCCTAACTCATTCCAACTGTTCTCTGCAGGCTGTCTGGTTGTCTGGTCACAGAGGAAGGCTGTGCTTCTCTGGATTCAGCTCTGAGGTCAAACCCCTCCCACCAGAGATAACTGGACCTGAGCTACAATCACCCAGGATACTCTGGAGTGAAGCTGCTCTCTGCTAGACTGGAGGATCCACACTGTAGACTGGATAAACTCAAGTTAGTGTAATATGTTATGTGTACACTATTTAGTTACTTTAATATTCCTTTAATATTCCTCTGCATATTATGATTATTTCTTGACATGAACTATTTCTATTAAAACAATACAGTGTGGACTTGTGTGGAGAGTGCAGGATCAAACCAGGCCTGAGGAAATGTGAGTCTGACTGATGTGTAATATGATATACAGGGTTTCTTCAGTTTGACATTTCCTTTAAAACAATGAGAAAGTACCGTCAGCTAAACAGAAAAACATTTAACTTTCCTATTTCCCTGGCTCCTCATTGTGCATGTGTGTCTTCTACAGATTCCTGTGAGCTCACCCTGGACCCAGATTCTGCACACATTGACCTGAGGCTGTCTGAGGATAGGAGGACAGTGTTGTGGAGAGAGGACAATGCTAACAGTGAGAGTAGTGCTAGCATAGGAAACGAAGCTAACAATGCTAACAGTGGGGATGGTGCTAGCATAGGAAACGAAGCTAACAATGCTAACAGTGGGGACGGTGTTAGCATAGGAAACGAAGCTACCAGAGGGGAAGAATCAAATAAATGGATTGATCCATCAATTTGTACAAGATCCCTGTCTGTGCATTGTACCAAGGGTTTATCTACTGGACATTTCTACTGGCAGGTGGAGGCCACAGGATGGTTTGATATTGGGGTTATTATCAAAGAAAACAATAGTATCTACAATATGTATGACCTCGTGGTAATATGTATGACCTTTATGGTATAATGATGTCATGCCATAGTGTTGTGAGGACAGAGGAAGAGTTAAGAGATGAGTGGTTTGGGGCCATGAAGTCTACATTCCATTATGTCAAGGTAGATTAGTGATGTTTAGGATAGCATGAGTGATGTTTAGTATACTGACTTGGGGTAAAAAGTGATGAACATCAAAGCCAGGGAGTGCCCATGGAGACTTGTCAAATGTATGTGAAAGGAATGAGAACCAAAAGGCTATATAAGATAGAGGGTCTTCTTTGTCTAGTTAGTTCAACTGACGAAGGGCAAAGCCATGTCCGTTTGTTAGATGAACCCACGAGCTCGTGATTCAATAAATACTTGGTATGAAATCTCCACAGAATGTCTAAGAATATCCTTGCATCCTTGATTCTTTGATACCTGAGAAACTCATCATAACAGATTGGCGTCTAAACGAACAGGATGCAGTTCACAGCTCAACTAACAGGTAAGCAGACTTTCATTTTTTGAATTCTGTCCAAATCTGCTTATCTGTGGTAAAGCTGAGCTGTAACGAACTGTAAAAAGCAATATTTTTAAATGGGGACGATGAGTGGTGTTGAATGATGTAAAGGGATGTAAGGAGAAATATTAAATTACACAATGACATGATGCTATGATTCAAAACAAGGTGTGTTAACAGTAATTAGCATAAATTGGTAAAGAGAGACTCTGATGTGTAGTATCATCATGGGAGTAAATTAGGTTATGAGACTCTGATGTGTAGCATCATCATGGGAGTAAATTAGGTTATGAGACTCTGATGTGTAGTATCATCATAGGAGTAAATTAGGTTATGAGACTCTGATGTGTAGTATCATCATAGGAGTAAAATAGATGAAGCTCTGATGTGATGTGTCATCATAGGAGTAAAATAGATGAAGCTCTGATGTGTAGTATCATCATAGGAGTAAAATAGATGGAGCTCTGATGTGTTGTATCATCATAGGAGTAAAATAGATGAAGCTCTGATGTGTTGTATCATCACAGGAGTAAAATAGATGAAGCTCTGATGTGTAGTATCATCATAGGAGTAAAATAGATGAAGCTCTGATGTGTTGTATCATCATAGGAGTAAAATAGATTAAGCTCTGATGTGTTGTATCATCATAGGAGTAAAATAGATGAAGCTCTGATGTGTTGTATCATCATGGAAGAATTCATGAAATAGAGAGATGTGTAGTATCATTATGAAAAGCGATAAACGTCTTTGGTAGACGAACGTAGAAAGATGCGAGGTTCGAGTCCTCAGGGATAAACGTCTTTGGTAGACGAACGTAGGAAGATGCGGGGTTCGAGTCCTCAACATGACGAGATTATAAAATAGAATCCTTGCTATAGGTTCGAGGCCTTTGATGTGAAAGATTCATCATAAAGTTCATAAAATAGGTTTAAGGCCTTTGATGTGAAAGATTAATCATTAAGTTCATAAAACAGGTTTGAGGCCTTTGATGTGAAATAATCACCATAAAGTTCATAAAATAGCTTTAAAGCCTTTGATGTGAAAGAATCATCATAAAGTGTTAGTCGGGAAGAGGTTCAAGGCCTCAACCGTGTTATACAAGCCCTGTCACAATAAGTACTGTGGATGAATTACGCAAAAGGGCTAGGAGATGGAGCCAATGACAGGTAACATATTGAATCATAGCACCAAAAATGACATTTAAAGGCGAACTACATTAAAAAAAAAACATTATCAGAAGTTGATTTGATGCAAGTATTTAAATTACTAACACTGAAAGTTACTAGCATTGCATGGGTGATAAAGAATATCCTCAGAAGAGTATTTATAAGGGGTAATTTGAATACGGTTTTTGATAGATTAAATGAGTGAGAATGGTGGAATATGTCTATAAATAAATTGGATCGTGATAAATGGATGATTTCAATATATGATGGTAAACTACAGCAAGTGTTTGGTGTTACTTGTAGCCTACTTAGAAAGGATAGTTGACTAGATCTAATTTATTCTGTAAATGGCGGAGTGATGGTTTCATTGCGTGGCTATGATTTTAGTTGATAAACTGAACCAAACATGACGTTACTATGGCAATTTAGGATGGTTAATGTTGTTAAGTTCGTTTTTAAACCCTATGATAGAGGTAAATGTAGAACGTTGTTTGAAAGTGTGTTTTATTAGGACTGGTAGTAAAAATTGAAGAATTTCCATTTTTGTCTACGGGTATTAACCATTGGGGCTTGCTGAAACGTGAGAGCGCTGAAATGGACATTATGGGTTACGTTAGGTGTACAAGGATCGCGTATTTTGTAGGAAGTCATAGGAGGTTGAATATTATCGGCAGGAAATGGCTAACTAGTTAGCGGTGAGAGCTAGTGCGGTTTTCATTGGGTGACGTCACTTGCTCTATGAACTGGAAGTAGTTGCTTTGCAAGGGCCGCTGCTTTTGTGGAGCGACGGGTAACGATGCTTCGAGGGTGACTGTTGTCGATGTGTGCAGAGGGTCCCTGATTCGAATCCAGTAAGGGATAGAAAGCTAATCTTTTACATTGATGCTATTGACGTGAATTACTGGTTTCATTGATAACATTATAGGAAAGATGTTGTCCTACCAATCCATGTCAGATAGGATAACATAGTAATTAAAATTGCATATCGGTGAATGGATGTTTTATTGGTTTTGACTATAACTTTAAATTAATTTCTCATCTGTTGAGATACCGTTATGAGGAAAATTAGCGGTAGAGTATGATAGATATTGTAGAGGGTTTAAAAAGTAAGTAAGTTAATTGGGTGATGAGACAGGTTGACTTGATGTTGAATGGGATTGTTTAATAGAAGTAATTCTTTCTATTTAGGAGAATGAGAATATGTTATTAAGTAGTATTGCTTTGTGGAGACGATTTACTAATGAAGAACATGTCTAGATAGTTGAATAAGAACGATATTTGATAATTGATCATTTTATTATGACATTATATAGTTTGTTTAAACAGCCGTGAGTTATGCAAATGGTTCATTACTTCAGATAAGGATAATCTGTTTATGGTACGTTGAATGATGGGAGATAGTTGTTGTTGTTGGCATGATGGATTAAGTAGACATCTTTTTATGGGTTATGGATTATGAAACAATAGGTTTATATTTTAATAACATCAATGCAACAGTTTGCAATGATTAAATTACTAAAAAGGGGTTATAGGTTTATAGTGGAAGGTGCAATTAACTTAATAAAACGTGTTATTATCTAGTGTCTTCTAAGTGGGATTTTTTTTTCCTGGATTGTTGGAAGTCTCCTATAATATTATGTTAGGGGTAAAGTAGGACACAACGTATCAATTTTTTTTATCGATGCTGGGGATAAGATATCTAGTCTTACTTAAGAGGAGTACTGCTAAATGGCATATTATATATTATTATATTATTATATATATTATATATTATATTATATATTATATTATATTATTATATTATATACATGATTGTATTGGATAATGTATGAAATTGGACATTTAGAGGGAAGTTAGGAACATTAAAAGGGGTAGCTGATATTTCTTATGTTGTTGATACAGTAAATGATAATGGTTTGTTTGATGTGGGATCACAAGGAGCAGATGTAGGGGTTCAATAATCATGGTGAGATTTAAAGAGGATATGATCTGAAGGGTGATCAATTCAACAGAATCATTGTAAACTCAGAGGAATTTTGAGTGGTTTTAATTTTGTGAAAATGCGCCGAGTGGCGCAGTGGTCTAAGGCACTGCATCGCAGTGCTAGCTGTGCCACTAGAGATCCTGGTTCGAATCCAGGCTCTGTTGTAGCCGGCCACGACCGGGAGACCCATTGGGCGGCGCACAATTGGCCTAGCGTCGTACAGGGTAGGGGAGGGAATGGCCGGCAGGGATGTAGAGCATGGCGTTTGCAACGCCAGGGTTGTGGGTTCAATTCCCACGGGGGGACAGTATAAAAAAAAAAAGGTAATGTAAGTCGCTCTGGATAAGAGCGTCTGCTAAATGACTAAAATGTAAATGTTATATAATCTTTTTATGGAGTAGTTATGAGGAGTGAGATTGATACAAATGATTATTGATGAGATAGGACTGTGGATGTATGTATCATGTTTTGTGTGTAATTACTATCTTTGGATTGTTGATTATATGTTAACAACATGTATACTTTCTATTCCAGTAGAAAGGGCATTTCTTTATCTCATTGGAATATTGCCCAGAGCTAGGGTGGAACTAGTTAGTAAAATTAAGTAGTCTTGTTTTTAGGTTGTAATAGGGAGCTACCAAATTAAATAAAGCCTGGCCATGTTTGTTTTATTTGTTTTCCAAATGGGTTTTTCAAATAAACACACAACTCACCTAGGATGATGTTATAAAAGGTTGTTATTTTTATTTAAGGGGATTTTCAACAGGTCAAAGGTGATACGTCTTAAAGGAGCACACACAATGACTTTTTATTTTTATTTTTGACTGAGTTTTGGGTATACATGATTTCTTATGAGAATAAATGTCATGAGGATTTTATGTACACTTGGGGTACATAACATTTATTAGATGTTTTGAATGTTGGTAATGATTAGTATACTATCAATTCGTTGAATGATTTCAATGACCTCTGAACTCTGTTCTGACGTGCTGGTGTGATCTGATCATCCACACTAGTAATCCGAGAAACAAGGGCTGAGAAATTTAAGATAGTTCATTTTACTGAGTTGAGGGTAATTTATTATAACTGATTGTGGTTTATAATTTGATGCATCTGTCCTCGTGCTACTAGACCTTAGTGCTGCCTTTGACACCATCGATCACCACATTCTTTTGGAGAGACTGGAAACCCAAATTGGTCTACACGGACAAGTTCTGGCCTGGTTTAGATCTTACCTGTCGGAAAGATATCAGTTTGTCTCTGTGAATGGTCTGTCCTCTGACAAATCAACTGTACATTTCGGTGTTCCTCAAGGTTCCGTTTTAGGACCACTATTGTTTTCACTATATATTTTACCTCTTGGGGATGTTATTCGAAAACATAATGTTAACTTTCACTGCTATGCGGATGACACACAGCTGTACATTTCAATGAAACATGGTGAAGCCCCAAAATTGCCCTCGCTAGAAGCCTGTGTTTCAGACATAAGGAAGTGGATGGCTGAAAACTTTCTACTTTTAAACTCGGACAAAACAGAGATGCTTGTTCTAGGTCCCAAGAAACAAAGAGATCTTCTGTTAAATCTGACAATTCATCTTGATGGTTGTAAAGTCGTCTCAAATAAAACTGTGAAGGACCTCGGCGTTACTCTTGACCCTGATCTCTCTTTTGACGAACATATCAAGACTGTTTCAAGGACAGCTTTTTTCCATCTACGTAACATTGCAAAAATCAGAAATTTTCTGTCCAAAAATGATGCAGAAAAATTAATCCATGCATTTGTTACTTCTAGGTTAGACTACTGCAATGCTCTACTTTCCGGCTACCCGGATAAAGCACTAAATAAACTTCAGTTAGTGCTAAATACGGCTGCTAGAATCCTGACTAGAACCAAGAAATTTGATCATATTACTCCAGTGCTAGCTTCCCTACACTGGCTTCCTGTTAAGGCAAGGGCTGATTTCAAGGTTTTACTGTTAACCTATAAAGCGTTACATGGGCTTGCTCCTACCTATCTTTCCGAGTTGGTCCTGCCGTACATACCAATACGTACGCTACGGTCACAAGACGCAGGCCTCCTAATTGTCCCTAGAATTTCTAAGCAAACAGCGGGAGGCAGGGCTTTCTCCTATAGATCTCCATTTTTATGGAACAGTCTGCCTACCCATGTGAGAGACGCAGACTCGGTCTCAACCTTTAAGTCTTTACTGAAGACTTATCTCTTCAGTAGGTCATATGATTGAGTGTAGTCTGGCCCAGGAGTGTGAAGGTGAACGGAAAGGCTCTGGAGCAACGAACAGCCCTTGCTGTCTCTGCCAGGCCGGTTCCCCTCTCTCCACTGGGGTTCTCTGCCTCTAACCCTGTTACAGGGGCTGAGTCACTGGCTTGCTGGTGCTCTTTCATGCCGTCCCTAGGAGGGGTGCGTCACTTGAGTGGGTTGAGTTACTGACGTGATCTTCCTGTCTGGGTTGGCGCCCCCCCTTGGTTTGTGCTGTGGTGGAGACCTCTGTGGGCTATACTCGGCCTTGTCTCAGGATTGTAAGTTGGTGGTTGAGGATATCCCTCTAGTGGTGCGGGGGCTGTGCTTTGGCAGAGTGGGTGGGGTTATATCCTTCCTGTTTGGCCCTGTCCGGGGGTTTCTTCGGATAGGGCCACAGTGTCTCCGGACCGCTCCTGTCTCAGCCTCCAGTATTTATGCTGCAGTAGTTTATGTGTCGGGGGGCTGGGGTTAGTTGGTTATACCTGGAGTACTTCTCCTGTCTTATCCAGTGTCCTGTGTGAATTTAAGTATGCTCTCTCTAATTCTCTCGTTCTCTCTTTCTCTCTGAGAACCTGAGCCCTAGGACCATACGTCAGGACTACCGGGCATGCTGACACCTTGCTGTCCCCAGTCCGCCTGGCCTTGCTGCTATTCCAGTTTCAACTGTTCTGCCTGCGGTTACGAAACCCCTACCTGTCCCAGACCTGCTGTTTTCAACTCTAAATGATCGGCTATGAAAAGCCAACTGAGAGACCTGAGCCCTAGGACCATACGTCGGGACTACTGGCCGTGGTGACTCCTTGCTGTCCCCAGTCCGCCTGGCCTTGCTGCTATTCCAGTTTCAACTGTTCTGCCTGCGGTTATGGAACCCCTACCTGTCCCAGACCTGCTGTTTTCAACTCTTAATGATCGGCTATGAAAAGCCAACTGAGATTTATTCCTGATTATTATTTGACCATGCTTGTCACTTATGAACATTTTTGAACATCTTGGCATGGTTCTGTTATAATCTCCACCCGGCACAGCCAGAAGAGGACTGGCCACCCCTCATAGCCTGGTTCCTCTCTAGGTTTCTTCCTAGGTTTTGGCCTTTCTAGGGAGTTTTTCCTAGCCACCGTGCTTCTACACCTGCATTACTAGCTGTTTGGGGTTTTAGGCTGGGTTTCTGTACAGCACTTCGAGATATTAGCTGATGTACGAAGGGCTATATAAAATAAAATTGATTGATTGATTGATTTTAATATATATGATTTGGGCTAGATAATAACAAGGGAGAGAGAGAGCTATCCTGAATGAGGGATAACTGTTGATAGTTATGTATACTAATCTTGGATTACTTTACGGGATAGAAGTAAATGGAGGTATTATCAAAGGTTGTCTTTTTAATTTCATTTTTTTAGGGTTTAATTAACAATGTTGGTGTTTTGTTTTCGAAAGCATGAATCACGTTGTGACTCATGTGTTCAAAAAAGGGGGTAGTATTGATGGTATGAGGATTTCTTGGTATATTTGCATATTGTATTAAGAATATGAGCAGTAGAAAGTCATGTGTTATGGGTTAGATTAAATGTTTTAAGGGAAAATGTATTTGTGGTATAAGGCAGAATTTAGAGGAGGCCTTTCTATGACATTAGTGACTATAACAAGATGCAAGAATGTGAACTTCCTAATCTAAAAGGCTTATCAGGAAGGATAAGAAGAAAGGTTGAAGTAGCATGCTGTGTCTCAACTAACAATGTTATCCAGACTTTCTTTAGAAAAGGTGATGGCTTCTCTGACAGACCTACCGGGAGAATCTGGACATTTTTTGCAACTTGGAGACTATGTGGTGGTAAAGGATTAATGAAGTCATTGATGGACAACACCCAAGTGGGAAGGTTAGTAATAGGTGTTAATGGCTACCTTGATGGAGGGGCAAGTAAGAAAGAGAGATTCCTAGATCTATATGTAACATTGTAGGACTTTTCTAACACAAAGGAGGTATGGATAGAGGGGAGATTGAACAGGTATCATGTCAACCAATGATACAGAAGGCTACGATGAAATTGACGATTAGAGATGAGGATACTGTTGATGACAATTATCAGGTGATAGAGGACGACGTTTGAGGAATGACAATGATGAGATGTGGGTTATGGCTGAGTACCTGAGTGGAGGAACAGAGTTATACAGTGGGGAAAAAAAGTGTTTAGTCAGCCACCAATTGTGCAAGTTCTCCCACTTAAAAAGATGAGAGAGGCCTGTAATTTTCATCATAGGTACACGTCAACTATGACAGACAAAATGAGAAATTTTTTTCCAGAAAATCACATTGTAGGATTTTTAATGAATTTATTGGCATATGATGGTGGAAAATAAGTATTTGGTCAATAACAAAAGTTTCTCAATACTTTGTTATATACCCTTTGTTGGCAATGACACAGGTCAAACGTTTTCTGTAAGTCTTCACAAGGTTTTCACACACTGTTGCTGGTATTTTGGCCCATTCCTCCATGCAGATCTCCTCTAGAGCAGTGATGTTTTGGGGCTGTCGCTGGGCAACACAGACTTTCAACTCCCTCCAAATATTTTCTATGGGGTTGAGATCTGGAGACTGGCTAGGCCACTCCAGGACCTTGAAATGCTTCTTACGAAGCCACTCCTTCGTTGCCCGGGCGGTGTGTTTGGGATCATTGTCATGCTGAAAGACCCAGCCACGTTTCATCTTCAATGCCCTTGCTGATGGAAGTAGGGTTTCACTCAAAATCTCACGATACATGGCCCCATTCATTCTTTCCTTTACACGGATCAGTCGTCCTGGTCCCTTTGCAGAAAAACAGCCCCAAAGCATGATGTTTCCAACCCCATGCTTCACAGTAGGTATGGTGTTCTTTGGATGCAACTCAGCATTCTTTGCCCTCCAAACATGACGAGTTGAGTTTTTACCAAAAAGTTATATTTTGGTTTCATCTGACCATATGACATTCTCCCAATCCTCTTCTGGATCATCCAAATGCACTTCAGACGGGCCTGGACATGTACTGGCTTAAGCAGGGGGACACGTCTCGCACTGCAGGATTTGAGTCCCTGGCGGCGTAGTGTGTTACTGATGGTTGGCTTTGTTACTTTGGTCCCAGCTCTCTGCAGGTCATTCACTAGGTCCCCCCGTGTGGTTCTGGGATTTTTGCTCACCGTTCTTGTGATCATTTTGACCCCACGGGGTGAGATCTTGCGTGGAGCCCCAGATCGAGGGAGATTATCAGTGGTCTTGTATGTCTTCCATTTCCTAATAATTGCTCCCACAATTGATTTCTTCAAACCAAGCTGCTTACCTATTGCAGATTCAGTCTTCCCAGCCTGGTGCAGGTCTACAATTTTGTTTTTGGTGTCCTTTGACAGCTCTTTGGTCTTGGCCATTGTGAAGTTTGGAGTGTGACTGTTTGAGGTTGTGGACAGGTGTATTTTATACTGATAACAAGTTCAAACAGGTGCCATTAATACAGGTAACGAGTGGAGGACAGAGGAGCCTCTGAAAGAAGAAGTTACAGGTCTGTGAGAGCCAGAAATCTTGCTTGTTTGTAGGTGACCAAATACTTATTTTCCACCATAATTTGCAAATAAATTCATTAAAAATCCTACAATGGGATTTTCTGGATTTTTTTTCCTCAATTTGTCTGTCATAGTTGATGTGTACCTATGATGAAAATTACAGGCCTCTCTCATCTTTTTAAGTGGGAGAACTTGCACAATTGGTGGCTGACTAAATACTTTTTTTCCCCACTGTATACCTCCAATAATTTCAAGATTTTTCAGATTTTTCAGGAATCAACTGACTGTCATTCCATTCGGTTATATGTATTTAAAGGGTTTATATAATAGAAATTGGGAGGTATATTAGGAATTGGTATTAGGAATAATTGTTAAACCATAATAATTTGTCATATGGTGAATGTTTATAGGGATTTATTGGTTTAGAAATGAAATTAATTAAACTGTTGTGTTTTTGTCTTCTAGTGAGGTAAATACAGATGGTATCTTAATGCATAATAAGGGATAATTTGGCATAGAATGGTGTGAACCTATAAATAAGTAAAAGTAAGAAGACTGAAGTTATTTCTATGTTTGATATATTCATTTGCATATATTGTAATATCCATGTAATTTACAAAGTGTCACGGATCTTTGTATTTGTGGGGATGATGTCATGATGGTCACAATTTATTTCTATGTATGTTTTTTTTGATTGCATGTCTCAGAAATAGGGGTTATTTTAAAAGGGGGGATAATGATCTATGTGGGATTTATCCTTATATATATAAAAATGGGGTTTTGACTACATAGATTATTATCATGAATATATAGTAGTTAATTATGTGTTTATCTTTTACTCAGACTGAGTTTATAGAGGTTTGAGAGGTTTGATATCGCATAATGACTGAGAATTTATACCTTTGTTGATTACATATATGGAGAATCGAGTTGGATTCAGGTATGAATGGTGGAAGCAATCAATTCTCAGTTATCTAGCATAGTTTAGGATCTAGTCAGAGATGTGTGTACTACTGATGGGAGAATATTGTATTTTATATAAAGTTATATGTGCATTGTTGGGGTTAAGTCATGTCACTTACCACAAAAAAATTAAATAAAATAAAGAGTGGAATGATATGATGTTTTTATGGTATAATGAGGTCATGCCATAGTGTTGTGAGGACAGAGGAAGAGTTAAGAGATGAGTGGTTTGGGGCCATAAAGTCTACATTCCATTATGTCAAGGTAGATTAGTGATGTTTAGGATAGCATGAGTGATGTTTAGTATACTGACTTGGGGTAAAAAGTGATGAACATCAAAGACAGGGAGTGCCCATGGAGACTTGCCAAATGTATGTGAAAGGAATGAGAACCAAAAGGCTATATAAGATAGAGGGTCTTCTTTGTCTAGTTACTTCAACTGACGAAGGGCAAAGCCATGCCCGTTTGTTAGATGAACCCACGAGCTCGTGATTCAATAAATACTTGGTATGAAATCTCCACAGAATGTCTAAGAATATCCTTGCATCCTTGATTCTTTGATACCTGAGAAACTCATCATAACAACCTGGAATAGTATAAAAGTAATCCTTCTACCCCCACCCCACCCCATAAAAATAAAAATAAAAAGTGGTTGTCCCACTCGCTATCCTAAGTTGAATGCACCAATTTGTAAATCGCTCTGGATAAGAGCGTCTGCTAAATGACGTAAATGTAAATGTAAATGTTGCCTGTAGTTTTATAATTTATTTTAAAATAGCTGTATTGATTTTTAAAGTACTACGTGGCCCTGCACCTGAATACATGTCTGACATGCTTTTAAGATACTGCATGTGCCCGGTCGGTCCCTCAGATCCTCTTTTAGTTGTTCCAAAGGTGAGAACCAAAACGTTTGGTGAGGCTGCCTTCAGCCACTATGGTCCTGGCCTTTGGAACAGCCTGCCGGAGGATCTGAGGGCCTCAGAAACTGTAGACAGTTTGAAGAGCTTAAGACATACCTTTTTAGCCATGCTTCTGCTTAGTCATACTATCTATTGTATATATCTTATTTATTTTCATTTATTTTAATGCATTAGTCTCTCATGTCCACTGTTATTGTTTTACTATTTTAATTTGTCTCATTTATAAAACCTATTTGTGTCTTTCTAACCTTTTATTTTATTTGCTAAGCACTTTGAAATGCATAATCTGTAAGAAATGTGCTCTGAAAATAAAGTTTGATTTGGTGTTGATCAGGAAAATGTCCCACAGTAGAGCCATTCAACCACAAACTTACATTAATATGCAAAGTGTCTCAAATGATTTCGTACATATTTACTAGTGTGTAATGCAGTAATACTGTGATTAATAAGTACTTAATAAGTACTTCTCAAACAGCTTAATAGTCTGGATAATTAATTAGTAAAAATGTTATTTGAAGCATTATGAATTTCAAGTTATATGAAAAACACTAATGAAAACAGTTTTTTTGTTGGGGTTCAGATCCCCTTTATTTTTATTATTAAAAATAGGCAGTTCAAAGGAAAGGTGGAGATGGTGGAGAAATTCAGATGCAGAGTGTGGCCCAGAGTTGTGTGTGTGTGTGTGTTTGTGCTTGAGTCACTCCTCTTTGGGGAGGCTGATGGTGCATGTGAAGAACTTCCACACACGTCGGAAGAATCGCAGAACGCCATTTTTCTTCCGCTTCTTTATTTCGCTGGACACCTTTGCCACTGAGTTCAACGCCTCGGTCACTCCGCTGCTCACCTCAGGACAGCTCTCAGTAGATAGTTGCATCACCTTGCTGAGGCCATTTCCAGTGTTCAGAAGGTCTGCAGTTGTCTCCGTCTTCTTTGTGTCAATGCACACCTCTTCCACTGCGTTCAACACCTCAGGCACTCCTATGCTCACCTCAGGAAGCCTCTCGGTGGATCCGAAATAGGGCTAAACAGACAATGCAGCGTAAGGAAAGAGCAAAAACAACACATCTGTCGTTTTTCAAAAAACATACCACAGACATCCAAAGTCAAAGATTATAGTAGCTAATTTATAATATTGTCCAGTTTGAGACAACCCTGACACACCCAATTTACAAAGATGCTTGACCTTTCATTTACAAAACAGGCTTCTTGTTCATTACCTTTGGGAGTTTTGCAATCATATTATTGATGTCTCGGTGCAGCTGATCTTCCCAGCCCTCCTTCAGCCACCCTTTGGGGTTCACCACCTTGCTAAGGACATTTTCAGTGTCCAGAAGGTTTACAGTAGCCTCTGTCTTCTTTGTGTCACTGTACACCTCTTCCCAGTGGCGGCTCCTGAAAAAATTCTCAGGGGGGGCAATTTTTCTGATGATTTAGGTGACCTACACACATTTTAAAAAAGATATGTCCAGCAACAACATGAAGACAGGGGCAGCATATAAGTCAATACCAGAAGCATTTATTGACTGATCTCAAAAGTGTTGGCTTACCAGGGTTGATGGAGCCCTCAGTTTCATCTTTGCCTCGCAAAGCTAACTCAAACACTCCGCAAAACTTCACACACTGGATTAGCCGGCTGAGGATGTGGCGGTTCTTGCTAATGTCGTAGTAAATATATTTGTTATAGTGAATATGGAATATGATATGTTGAGTAAAATGTTGTGCTAAGATCTATTTAGGTCAGGAGCTGGTTATAAGTTCTGTTCCTATCCAATAACAATGGACAAAAGGGTCCTATCTTGTCAGCCTTGTCAGCAGGTGGCCAAGGACAACACCCACGCCATAGGCCTCTCAGTTCTTCCAACTCATGAGTTCTTGCTCTGAGGACACACACACACACACACAAACACACACACACACACATCATCACTGTTAAACACACACACACACACACACACACACACACACACACACACACACACACACATCATCACTGTTAAACAAACACACACACACACACACACAAAAATCCCCTCTCTTAGGCTGAACATTTGAAGACAGAGAACCCGACTCAGAGCCAATGCAACAGTGACACTAGCCTGGAGGGGACCTCGCCCAACTCATCAGGACCAATCAGAAGATCAGAACTACTAGATTCAACCTACTTCATTTATTGCATAAAATGTCTGCACACAATGTTTCGGGGCTCTCTTCAGATAATAATAATAATAATAATAATAATAATAATAATATGCCATTTAGCAGACGCTTTTATCCAAAGCGACTTACAGTCATGCGTGCATACATTTTTGTGTATGGGTGGTCCCGGGGATCGAACCCACTACCTTGGCGTTACAAGCGCCGTGCTCTACCAGCTGAGCTACAGAAAGTGGATACTCATGGATGCGCATCGCAATTGTAAAATGTCAACACAATTGGAGACACCACGTCATTTTTGGAGACATGTTATTGACAGTAAACTATTGTAGATGCGACTGCTAACTAAATAAAACATTTTAGCTGGCTAGCTAATCATCTTAGCTAAATGTGGGGCAAACAATTCAGTTATTTACCGTTAATTTGAGGGATTGGGGTGAAAGAAATCGAGTTACATAGTGATACTTTACGATATACTGTATTGACAATATCGCAATATTTTAGCGCTAGTTGGCTGTACCTGCACCAAAACACCATTATTGTTCCTTCATAGCTTGTTCTCAATCTTTTCACATTGGGAGCCAATTTGTTTTCAGCACTTTTATTTCCATGACTGATCAAAACTCGTTCTCATGGCTTTCTGATCCCTCTGCAACAGACATATGGTGCGCAATAAAATCACAGTATCGAATCGCAATACGTATAGAATCATGAGACTCGCAATGCATATATCTTATCGTGAGGTTCCTGGCAATTCCCAGCCCAAGTTCATTTGCCACAACAAATCTCTTCGCTAGCAAACGCGATGTCTTCTCCAAAACGGCAATGTGTCTCCAGCAATGTTTACTTTTTTGACGTTCTATGGCATCTCCACTTTCCAAGCATATATGACCACATGTAATATTTTGGTAAGTGATGCAAATAGTGAACTATGTAGGGCCAGGATGTAAAATATATGTAGCTGCAGCAATTTCTCTTATCTGATATGGTAAGTAATGGGGCTTAATGTATAGCTCCCTAAGAGTTTGACGAACGGGTCCGTGCACGCGATTCCAGATATCTTTACCTCTGAATAAACTGCCTTTATTATACCATATCCACCCTGTCCAAAGTCTCTACTTGGTCTCAGTTCTCCAGTAAACTTGTGATTATCAACACTAACCTCATCGTTGTGGCGGCGGACAGCTAGCCTGTATCCCTCATCCAGTTGAGTGGCAATGTTCTTTTTTCGTTCGTACCAATTTTTGGAAAATCCTCGGGTGTAGGACTTTCCGCCTTTAGTAGAAACCTGTTGAATTATTAAATTTGGTCTGGGAGGTCCTAATTGTTTCGTTGCCAATTTATCTTGATTTGTTCGCCGACAAAAAGGAACTTCTTTCAAAGAGACAATCGAGTTGCACTGCCATTTTGACAGTAATAGTGAATTGATTGATGAGGCTACCCGCTCTTTTCTTAGTTACGTTCATGGTTACGTTACGTATGACGAAAGCGCGTAAGTGCAAGCCCTCAGAAACCCATAGAGATTGTATTGAAAGCTCTGATATTTGAAAAAAATAGATTTTACATGGGAGTCTATGAGAGACTTCTGGGCGATTTTCAACCTGACTGAAATCGCCCCAAAAGGGGGGGGGGGGGGCATTTGAAGCACGACTTTAGCCTGATTGGACATTTAGTGGCAGATCAGACCAGACGTCTAGATTACAACACTGATAACTACTGTTGCCGTGATATAATTGATTAGAAAAAAAATCCCTTCCTTTTCCCGTTTGGCAGTGCGTCGCCCATATCGCCCTATTGAACACACCGCCCCTGCCTCTTCCACTGTGTTTGAGGCCTCGGGACCTCCACTGAACACCTCAGGCACTCTAATGCACACCTCAGGACTGCTGCACACCTCAGGACGGCTCTCAGTGAATAGCTGCACCACCTTGCTTAGGCCATTTCCCATTTTCAGAAGGTTTCCAGTAGCCTCTGTCTTCTTTGTGTCACTGCACACCTCTTCCAATGCGTTTGAGGCCTCAGGACCTCTGCTGCACACCTCAGGAAGGCTCTCGGTGGATCCGAAATAGGACTAAACAGACAATGCAGAGTAATGAAAGAGCAAGAACAACACATATATTGTTTTTCAAAAAACATACCAAAGACATCCAAAGTCAAAGATTATAGTAGCTAATATTGTCCAGATTGAGAAAACCCTGATACACCCAATTTACAAAGATGCTTGACCTTTCATTTACAAAACAGGCTTCTTGTTCATTACCTTTGGGAGTTTTGCAATCATATTATTGAAGTCTCGGTGCAGCTGATCTTCCTAGCCCTCCTTCAGCCACCCTTTGGGGTTCACAACCTTGCTAAGGACATTTTCAGTGTCCAGAAGGTTTTCAGCAGCCGCTGTCTTCTTTTTGTCACTGGACACCTCTTCCACTGCGTTTGGTGCCTCAGGCACCTCACTGAACACCTCAGGACTTCCCCTGCACACCTCAGGACCTCCATTGAACACTTCAGGCACTCCAATGCACATGTCAGGCACTCCACTGCATACCTCGGGACCTCCACTGAACACCTCAGGCACTCTGATGCACACCTCAGGACCAGTGGCGGCTCCTGAAAAAATTCTCAGGAGGGGCAATTTTTCTGATGATTTAGGTGACCTACACACATTTAAAAAAAGATATGTCCAGCAACAACATGAAGACAGGGGCAGCATATAAGTCAATACCAGAAGCATTTATTGACTGATCTGGGGAGATGGATTCCAGTTTCTGTGACAGATTATAAATAATCTCTGATGCCTTTGTTATATTAGCTTTTGGTTGAATGTACTGTCGTAGTAAATATATAATGTTATAGCTTGGTCTGACTAAAATCTTGTGCATGACCCATTTTGTGTTGGGCGTTTGTTTTCAATCAATGCTGTTCCTATCCTATAACAATGGACAAAAGAGTCCTATCTTGTCAGCCTTGTCAGCAGGTGGCCAAGGACAACACCCACGCCATAGGTCTCTCAGTTCTTCCAACTCACGAGTTCTTGCTCTGAGGACACACACACACACACACACACACACACATCATCACTGATAACACACACACACACACAAACACACACACACATCATCACTGTTAAACACACACACACACACACACAAAAATCCCCTCTCTTTAGGCTGAACATTTGAAGACAGAGAACCCGACTCAGAGCCAATGCAACAGTGGAGGGGACCTCGCCCAACTCATCAGGACCAATCAGAAGATCAGAACTACTAGATTCAACCTACATCATTTATTGTATAAAATGTCTGCACACAATGTTTTCGGGGCTCTCTTCTCCCTAAGAGTTTGACGAATGAGTCCGTGCACGCGATTCCAGATATCTTTACCTCTGAATAAACTGCCTTTATTATACCATATCCACCCTGTCCAAAGTCTCTACTTGGTCTCAGTTCTCCAGTAAACTTGTGATTATCAACAGTACACAACGGTAACAAACAATTGGGGGAACTCACGGGGCAGATAGTAAGGTCGCAGTGACACAGAAAGCAGTTCAATGTCGGGGTACAGAGTCGCTCTCTTACCAGGATCGCGGTCCGCTCTGACCAGGGTGAAGCCGGCCAGCTCCACTTCTCTGTCCGGGACTCTGTCATCCAGCCAAGTCTCCCAGCTGTATTGGATTCCGCTGCCAGCAGCGTTTTCATTATTTAGTCCGTTCGTAGCGGGTATGTACACGATCAACAAGATCAGTCCAAAACCCACCACTGGAAATCCATGGTTGGCAGAATGTTTGTAAACTAAGTCTACAAATTAAAAACATAAAATAACGCCACACTGCAGGTCGCAACAGAGACGCTGCTAGCCGCTATTGTCTTAGTTACGTTCATGGTTACGTCACGTATGACGAAAGCGCGTAAGTGCAAGCCCACAGACACCCATAGAGAATGTATTGAAAGCTTTGAAATTTGAAAAAAATAGATTTTACATGACAGGCTATGAGAGACTTCTGGGCGATTTTCAACCTGACTGAAATCGCCCCAAAAACGGGCGGGGCCATTTGAAGCACGACTTTAGCCTGATTTGACATTTAGTGGCAGTCAGATCAGATTAGAACACTGATAACTACTGTTGCCGTGATATAATTGATTAGAAAAAAAATCCCTTCCTTTTCCCGTTTGGCAGTGCGTCGCCCATATCGCCCTATTGAACAGGCCGTCCCTGCTCAGGACTGCTGCACACCTCAGGACGGCTCTCAGTGGATAGCTGCACCACCTTACTTAGGCCATTTCCCGTTTTCAGATGGTTTCCAGTAGACTCTGTCTTCTTTGTGTCACTGCACACCTCTTCCACTGCGTTTGAGGCCTCAGGACCTCTGCTGCACACCTCAGGAAGGCTCTCGTGGATCCGAAATAGGACTAAACAGACAATGCAGCGTAATGAAAGAGCAAGAACTACACATCTGTCGTTTTTCAAAAAACATACCACAGACATCCAAAGTCAAAGATTATAGTAGCTAATTTATAATATTGTCCAGATTGAGACAACCCTG
Source organism: Coregonus lavaretus (assembly GCF_964263955.1). Taxonomy (NCBI): domain Eukaryota; kingdom Metazoa; phylum Chordata; class Actinopteri; order Salmoniformes; family Salmonidae; genus Coregonus; species Coregonus lavaretus. Next base: position 83,658 of record NW_028165496.1, on the reverse strand, counting down.
ATACACCCAACTTACAAAGATGCTTGACCTTTCATTTACAAAACAGGCTTCTTGTTCATTACCTTTGGGAGTTTTGCAATCATATTATTGAAGTCTCGGTGCAGCTGATCTTCCCAGCCCTCCTTCAGCCACCCTTTGGGTTTCACCACCTTGCTAAGGACATTTTCAGTGTCCAGAAGGTTTTCAGCAGCGGCTGTCTTCTTTTTGTCACTGGACACCTCTTCCACTGCGTTTGGTGCCTCAGGCACCTCACTGAACACCTCAGGACTTCCCCTGCACACCTCAGGACCTCCATTGAACACTTCAGGCACTCCACTGCACATGTCAGGCACTCCACTGCATACCTCGGGACCTCCACTGAACACCTCAGGCACTCTGATGCACACCTCAGGACTGCTGCACACCTCAGGACGGCTCTCAGTGGATAGCTGCACCACCTTGCTTAGGCCATTTCCCGTTTTCAGATGATTTCCAGTAGACTCTGTCTTCTTTGTGTCACTGCACACCTCTTCCACTGCGTTTGAGGCCTCAGGACCTCTGCTGCACACCTCAGGACCTGTGCTGCACACCAGTGAACTTATGCTGCACACCTCAGGACCTCTGCTGCTCACCTCAGGACCTCTGCACCTCACCTCAGGACCTCCGCTTCTCACCTCAGGCACGCTTCTGCACACCTCAGGACCTCTGCTGCACACCTCAGGCACTCTGCTACACACCTCAGGACCTCTGCCACTCATCTCAGGAAGGCTCTCAGTGGATCCGAAATAGGACTAAATAGACAATGCAGAGCAATGAAAGAGTAAGAACAAAACAATATCTGTCCTTTTTCACAAAACATACCACAGACATCTAAAGTCAAAATGTATAGAAGCTAATTTGTAATATTGTCCAGTTTGAGACAACTCTGATACACCCAACTTGGAAAGACACTTACGAAACAGGCTTCTTGTTCCTTACCTTTGGTAGTTCCGCAATCATATCATAGAATTTTCGGGTTAGCTGATCTTTACAACCCTCCTTCAGCCACACTTTGGGCTTCACCACCTTGCTGAGGACCTTTCCATCTCCAGCAGCCTCTTTCTCCACACCGACCAGGGCCAGCGGTTCAGCCTGGACATCCACCACATTGTTATTCGGAGACTCCACTGAAGCCTCCTCGTTGGTGTTGTCAATGTCAGCAGCCCCAGCGACACTGGCCGGGCACTTGGTCTTTGGTCTTTTCTCTTCAATTAGAGTTTCCTTTGAAGAGGTCTCAGAATGTCCATAAAGCTCAGAGAGCTGTAAATGGACAGAGACATACATAACTATCTGTATAGCACTTTGTGACATCTGCTGATGTAAAAAGGGCTTTATAAATAAATGTGATTGATTGATATCCTATAGCTGTTTCACAAATAAAACAAACCAAAGACATCCAACGTTGATAGTAACTCCTATGTAATATTGACCAACTTTTACCACCATATTATACACAGAAACGACAAAGATGCTTGACATTTTATTCAAAGAAACAATATTGGCATTGTAGATGGCTCTTATGTCTTACCTCAGTGGCCAGGCATGTCTCATCCTTTAGGTGCAAGAAGTTCAACTTCCAACGCTCCTCTTTCAGAAGCTGGATGTCTCTGTCGGGCGCAGTGTCCACGATGACATTTGGTATCCTTAATTCATCCTGAACTCTATGGCCACTGAGCAGGATAACTATCTCTGTCTCTGTTTCCTGTAATTCCAGGCCCCTCTTTGCATCCCAAGTCTATGTAACAACATAATATGTCATTAAAAGACCGTTGATGTACCAGGTGAGACTGGACACTGGTCCATCATTGAAATGATGGGGGAAATTATGAATTTGAACTGATAGCTATTGTTTTTCTCTGGGTACAAAAATGAGCTTGCTGATATTTGAAGTGCTTTACAGTGGGTGTACTGTTTGCTCTACATAGTCCTCACCAATTCAGCTACAGAGACCTTCCTCCATCTCTTCCATGTCTCTGCCTCACGCCTTCATGTGAATATGGAAATGTATCAGACTGTGTCTGTCTACACTATCTATCAAACTATTGCTATCATCTAATATATTTTGATACATTCAGGTTATTATTTGGCCTTGTGTACTGATGTGATAAACTCAAGTTACCTAAATGAAGTATAAAGTTTCATACTTCGTATTTAAAAATAGTCTGAGAACACTGCACTTACTCCAGGAAGACTCTTTTCCCTGCCAGGAGCCAGTCCTTCATTGGTCTCAGAGGGAGGTCCAGTGGGAGCCTTCCCTGGGCTTTCAGCATACAGAATTGCCTCTTGAGCATTTTCTGCAATAGAGTCTTCAATTAGTGACTAAACCAGTTAGAATGTGGCAATCAGAGAGTGATATGAATTGGTTCATGGCAAAAACTTACTGCTCCTCCATGGAGAGTGATGAGGCCTTATTGATTATTAATTGTTGTTGGCCAAAACCCTGCAGAAAGAGCGAGGGTTACTGAGCACAGTACCCAACACCAGATGTCTACAGCAGTACATCTATCTTTTATTAATTCATGCTGGAAAAAGTTATCTAAATGGGAAGAATATACATTATACCTTACATAGAACAAGACCATGCAATATAAACAATGAAAATGCAGATGAGATTAATGAGATCTTAATTATGATGAGGAAGCAAGTCATCTTAGATTGTCGATAAATTGGTTGTATATCTAATAGATTCGATATGATCCAAGTAACGTTATTTTTCTCAAATGTCGAATGCGTGCAATATCGGTCATTCTCATTATGGGAAGACCTACTTACCTTACTGAGAACAATAAAAAATATTGATTGACTTGAATGAAGAATGCACGTATGCTATAGATGAAGTTGCATATTCAGGAGAAGGCACCACTACCACTAATTGCATTGGGGTGTTTCTGGACTGGCCGGCCGGCACGCTGTCCTTTTACAGCATCTCCTCTGACGCTATGACACACCTGCACACGTACAATGACTTGTTCACTGGACCCCTTTACCCTGCATTCAATATTCACACTGAAGAGGAGCAGGAGGGGTCCATCAGATTGTTGTAACGTTCATTAAGGCCCTTCAATATTCACACTGAAGAGGAGAAGGAGGGGTCCATCAGATTGTTGTAATGTTCATTAAGGCCCTACAATATTCACACAGAAGAGGAGAAGGAGGGGTCCATCAGATTGTTGTAACGTTCATTTAGGGCCATGTCAAGGTTTAGAAGAAATGACTGTGATTATATCTTCTAGTAATTTACATTTACATTTTAGTCATTTAGCAGACACTCTTATCCAGAGCGACTTACAGGAGCAATTAGGGTTAAGTGCCTTGCTCAAGGCCACATCGACAGATTTTTCACCTAGTCGGCTCGGGGATTAGAACCTACGACCTTTCGGTTACTGGCACAATGCTCTTAACCACTAAGCTACCTGCCGCCCCAATGACATTGTGTAGGTTTAGGGGGACCTCTGGTTTTCTACTGAAGGGGTTTGGCTGCTGTTGTAACCTGACTTCATTGTCCTTCGGCTGTATCTTAGTGTTTCATGAATGACAGATGAAGATCCATTGGTAGCATGGTCATTTATATTTATTATGGATTCCCCATAGGCAGCAGCTACTCTTCCTGGGGTCCAGCAAAATAAAGGCAGTTATACATTTTAAAAACATGACAACAAACTTTACAATGCATTCATAACAGATTTCACAACATATTAAGTGTGTGCCCTCAGGCCTCTACTCTACTACCACATATCTAGAACACAAAATCCATGTGTACATGTGTGTATAGTGCGTACGTTATCATGAGTTTGTGTGCATGTGTCTATGTTTGTGTTGCTTCACAGTCCCCGCTGTTCCATAAGGTGTATTTTTTATCCGTTTTTTAAATCTAATTTGACTGCTGGCATGAGTTACTTGATGTGGAATAGAGTTCCATGTAGTCATGGCTCTATATAGTACTGTGCTCCTCCCATAGTCTGTTCTGGACTTGGGGACTGTGAAGAGACCTCTGGTGGCATGTCTTGTGGGGTATGCATGGGTGTCCGATGCCATGTCAATACCTCTCACAAATACAAGTAGTGATGAAGTCAATCTCTCCTCCACTTTGAGCCAGGAGAGATTGACATGCATTTTATTAATGTTAGCTCTCTGTGTACATCCAGGGCCAGCCGTGCTGCCCTGTTCTGAGCCAATTGCAATTTTCCTAAGTGCCTCTTTGTGGCACCTGACCGCATGACTGAACAGTAGTCCAGGTGCGACAAAACTAGGGCCTGTAGGACCTGCCTTGTTGATAGTGCTGTTAAGAAGGCAGAGCAGCGCTTAATTATGGACATAGTTCTCCCCATCTTAGCTACTGTTGTATCAATATGCTTTGACCATGACAGTTTACAATCCAGGGTTACTCCAAGCAGTTTAGTCTCCTCAACTTGCTCAATTTCCACATAATTCCTTACAATATTTAGTTGAGGTTTAGGGTTTAGTGAATGATTTGTCCCAAATACAATGCTTTTAGTTTTTGAAATATTTAGGACTAACTTATTCCTTGCCACCCATTCTGAAACTAACTGCAGCTCTTTGTTTAGTGTTGCTGTCATTTCAGTCGCTGTGGTAGCTGACGTGTATAGTGTTGAGTCATTCGCATACACAGACACACTGGCTTTACTAAAGATTGAAAAAAGTAAGGGGCCTAGACAGCTGCCCTGGGGAATTCCTGATTCTACCTGGATTATGTTGAAGAGGCTTCCATTAAAGAACACCCTCTGTGTTCTGTTAGACAGGTAACTCTTCATCCACAATATAACAGGGGGTGTAAAGCCATAACACATACGTTTTTCCAGCAGCAGACTATGATCGATAACGTCAAAAGCCGCACTGAAGTCTAACAAAACAGCCCCCACAATCTTTTTATCATCAATTTCAGTCATTTGTGTAAGTGCTGTGTTTGTTGAATGTCCTTCCCTATAAGCGTGCTGAAAGTCTGTTGTCAATTTGTTTACTGTAAAATAGCATTTTATCTGGTCAATTACAATTTTTTCCAAAAGTTTACTAAGAGTTGGGAACAGGCTGATTGGTCGGCTATTTGAGCCAGTTAAGGGGGCTTTACTATTCTCAGGTAGGGGTATAAATGTTGCTTCCCTCCAGGCCTGAGGGCACACACTTTCTAGTAGGCTTAAATTGAAGATATGGCAAATAGGAGCGGCAATATCGACCTCTATTATCCTCAGTAATTTTCCATCCAAGTTGTCAGACCCCGGTGGCTTGTCATTGTTGATAGACAATAATACTTTTCCACACTTACTTTACGGAATTCAAAATTACAATGCTTGTCTTTCATAATTTGGTCAGATATACTTGGATGTATAGTGTCAGCGTTTGTTGTTGGCATGTCATGCCTAAGTTTGCTAATAATTAAAGTAGTTGGCAATATCAGTGGGTTTTGTGATGAATGAGCCATTGATTCAATGAAGGGAGCGGAGTTTGCCTTTTTGCCCAAAATGTCATTTAAGGTGCTCCAAAGCTTTTTACTATAATTCAATGTCATTTATCTTTGTTTCATAGTGTAGTTTCTTCTTTTTATTCAGTTCAGTCACATGATTTCTCAATTTGCAGTATGTTTGCCAATCGGTTGTACAGCCAGACCTATTTGCCATATCTTTTGCCTCATCCCTCTAAATTATAAAAAATTTCAATTCCTCATCAATCCACGGGGATTTAACAGTTTTTACAGTCATTTTCTTAATGGGTGCATTCTTATTAGTAACTGGGATAAGCAATTTCAAAAATGTGTCAAGTGCAGTGTCTGTTTGCTCCTCAGTACACACCAGGAACCAACAAATATTATTTACATCAGCAACATAGGAATCACTACAAAACTTATTGTATGACCTCTTACACACTATATTAGGCCCAGCCTTTGGAACTTTGGTTTTCCTAGATATGGCTACTATATTGTGATCACTACATCCGATGGATTTTGGATACTGCTTTCAAACAAATGTCTGCAGCATTAGTAAAGATGTGATCAATACATGTTGATGATTTCAGTTCCTGTACTGTTTGTAACTACCCTGGTAGGTTGATTGATAACCTGAACCAGGTTGCAGGCACTAGTTTACAGTTTGAAGCTTTCTCTTGAGTGGGCAGCCTGATGAAAGCCAGTCAATATTTAAATCACCCAGAAAGTATACCTCTCTATTGATATCACATACATTATCAAGCATTTCACACATGTTATCCAGATACTGACTGTTAGCATTTGGTGGTCTATAGCAGATACTGACTGTTAGCATTTGGTGGTCTAGGCAGGTGAACCTGTAGCCATATTACTTCAACAGTATTTAACATGAGATCCTCTCTAAGCTTTACAGGAATGTGGTTCTAAATATAGACAGCAACACCGCCCCGTTAGCATTTCTGTATTTTCTGTAAATGTAATAACCCTGTGTTGCTAACACTGTATCATCAAAGGTATTATCTAAGTGAGTTTCAGAGATTGTCAGAATATGAATGTCATCTGTTACTAGCAAATTATTGATTTCATGAACCTTGTTTCTTAAGCTACATATGTTAACTTGGGCTATTTTTAACACTTTTCTGGGATGCTTCATTCTTTTTCTTGCTTTACTGGGAAGCTTAGCAGAGGTAGACATATTCTGGTTATTTTTATTAGTGCAGGGTGAGCTGCACACAGTGGACTTCCTACTAGGGCACACCACCTCAGTGGCAACAGTATTACTCTGGTTCATAGGCATATGAGTACTGCATACAATAGCTGTAGGATCAGCAGAGGCATTCCGGGCAGTAAGAGGGACATAAATTAGGTTATTTACATTGTGTCTTCCAATGTCCCTAGGATAATGTACATTTGCTGAAGCATTATGACAACTCAGCGACACAATGGTAGGGATTAAATGAGCTGGACTTGGGTCATTGATAAGTCATTGTCTCAACGCAGCCTTATAATGCTGTGAAATGATCCAGGAACCCAAATGATTTGGATGGATCCCATCCTCCTTATAATACAAGCTTTGTTTCCAGAAGGTATCAAAATGGTCAATAAATGATTCATGTAGGTACTGAACTGTCTGTCTGGTCTGTCTATTTAGGCGTAACGTCTCATCAATGCACAGTTAACGTTGATATATATCCATGACAACATGATGTGATAATTGCCCCTATAGCGTATCATAACTTGCTATAAGAATTCATTAGAGCTCCATGCATTCCTAACAGCTCCATGCATTCCTAACAGCTCTATGCATTCCTAACAGCTCCATGCATTCCTAACAGCTCCATGCATTCCTAACAGCTCCATGCATTCCTAACAGCTCCATGCATTCCTAACAGCTCTATGCATTCCTAACAGCTCCCTGCATTCATAACAGCTCTATGCATTCCTAACAGCTCCATGCATTCATTACAGCTCCATTCGTCCATAACAGCTCCATGCATTCATAACAGCTCTATGCATTCATAACAGCTACATGCAAATGTTATACATATGTACAGAATGGTGTAATAAATAATTGGTCATTTAGCAGACGCTCTTATCCAGAGCGACTTACAGGAGCAATTAGGGTTAAGTGCCTTGCTCAAGGGCACATCGACAGATTTTTCACCTAGTCGGCTCGGGGATTAGAACCAGCGACCTTTCGGTTACTGGCACAACGCTCTTAACCACTAAGCTACCTGCTGCCCTGAATTTAGTTTTTATTTAGTTGAACCTGCCAGACACCCGGATCCTTCTGTTCTGGTGTGTAGTCACTAGGAACCTAACAGAACCAAAACAGAGCCAATCGGAACAGGGAGGGAACTATCTGAATTCGTCTAATAGATACTCCTATTTTCATAGCCAATTCTTATTATTTTTTTGATGAAAAAAGGTTTGTCAGACTAATGAATACACCCCTTTTCTCTGAGCGGGAGGGGCGGGGAGTGGTGAGCTGATAAAGAGAGAGACAGAAAAGGAAACGGAAGTGAGACCTCAATGAACTAAGTAGAACGGACCCGGCTGCTATCATTGGTGTCTATGGGAGAGCCACCCCCTTCAGTAGACCGGACCCGGCTGCTATCATTGGTGTCTATGGGAGAGCCACCCCCTTCAGTAGACCGGACCCGGCTGCTATCATTGGTGTCTATGGTAGAGCCACCCCCTTCAGTAGACCGGACCCGGCTGCTATCATTGGTGTCTATGGGAGAGCCACCCCCTTCAGTAGATCGGACCCGGCTGCTATCATTGGTGTCTATGGGAGAGCCACCCCCTTCAGTAGACCGGACCCGGCTGCTATCATTGGTGTCTATGGGAGAGCCAAACCCCTTCAGTAGACCGGACCCGGCTGCTATCATTGGTGTCTATGGGAGAGCCAAACCCCTTCAGTAGACCGGACCCGGCTGCTATCATTGGTGTCTATGGGAGAGCCACCCCCTTCAGTAGACCGGACCCGGCTGCTATCATTGGTGTCTATGGGAGAGCCACCCCCTTCAGTAGACCGGACCCGGCTGCTATCATTGGTGTCTATGGGAGAGCCACCCCCTTCAGTAGATCGGACCCGGCTGCTATCATTGGTGTCTATGGGAGAGCCACCCCCTTCAGTAGAACGGACCCGGCTGCTATCATTGGTGTCTATGGGAGAGCCACCCCCTTCAGTAGACCGGACCCGGCTGCTATCATTGGTGTCTATGGGAGAGCCACCCCCTTCAGTAGATCGGACCCGGCTGCTATCATTGGTGTCTATGGGAGGGCCAAACCCCTTCAGTAGAACGGACCCAGCTGCTATCATTGGTGTCTATGGGAGAGCCACCCCCTTCAGTAGACCGGACCCGGCTGCTATCATTGGTGTCTATGGGAGAGCCACCCCCTTCAGTAGACCGGACCCGGCTGCTATCATTGGTGTCTATGGGAGAGCCACCCCCTTCAGTAGACCGGACCCGGCTGCTATCATTGGTGTCTATGGGAGAGCCACCCCCTTCAGTAGATCGGACCCGGCTGCTATCATTGGTGTCTATGGGAGAGCCACTCCCTTCAGTAGACCGGACCCGGCTGCTATCATTGGTGTCTATGGGAGAGCCACTCCCTTCAGTAGACTGTGGGATTATTTAAAATACTGTTCGAAGAGGTAGGGTTTCAGGGGCTTTCGAAAGAGTGACAGGGACTCTGCTGTCCTAGCTTCAGAGGGAAGCTGGTTCCACCATTGGGGTGTCAGGACAGAGAAGAGCTTGGACTGGGCTGAGCGGGAGCTGCCCTCCCGTAGGGGTGGGAGGGCCAAGAGACCAGAGGTGGCAGAACAGAGTTCTTGGGTTGGTGTGTAGGGTTTGAGCAGAGCCTGAAGGTAGGGAGGGGCAGTTCCTCTTGTTGCTCCGTAGGCAACTCCTGAGTGGCGCAGTGGTCTAAGGCACTGCATCGCAGTGCTAACTGTGCCACTAGAGATCCTGGTTCGAATCCAGGCTCTGTCGCAGCCGGCCGCGACCGGGAGACTCATGGGCGGCGCACAATTGGCCCAGCGTCGTCTAGGGTAGGGGAGGGAATGGCCGGCAGGGATGTAGCTCAGTTGATAGAGCATGGCGTTTGCAACGCCAGGGTTGTGGGTTCGATTCCCACGGGGGGCCAGTATAAAAAAAATATGTAATCACTAACTGTAAGTCGCTCTGGGTAAGAGCGTCTGCTAAATGATTAAAATGTAAATGTAAATGTAAGTACCATGGTCTTGTAGTGGATGAGAGCTTCGACTGGAAGCCAGTGGAGTGTGCGGAGGAGCAGGGTGACAGGAGAGAACTTGGGAAGGTTGAAAACCAGGCAGGCTGCTGCGTTCTGGATAAATTGGTTTGATGGCACAAGTGCCTGGATTAGTACATGGCCAAAAGAAGAAACAGGACTCAGTGTTGACCTGGAGTGAACTGAAGGGGGCGCTATCCAGTAAGAAACAGAAGAGAAGCATCATTCTTCCTACTCTGGACAAACTGTCAGTGGAGATCCTAAAGAGGGAGGTCCTTACTCCCAAGAAGAGGTTTTCATTGGCCGGGAAGAGGACGGAGTCACCCTCAATCAAGAGGCTGTCATTGGGTAACTCTAGGAAGGAGTCTGTGTCACTGAAGAGTCTCTCTCTGGGTAAGAGGAAGAAAGAGTTGAAGAAAGGTGAACTGAAGATATTCTCTCTGGGTTACATTGGAAAGGAATCACCTTCACCACCACCCAGAAATATATTCTCTCTGGTTAACATCAAGAAGGAATCACCTCCTCCACCAACCAAAAATACACTACATGGCCAAAAGTATGTGGACACCTGCTCGTCAAACATCTCATTCCAAAATCATGGGCATTAATATGGAATTGGTCCCCGTTTGCAGCTATAACAGCCTCCACTCTTCTGGGAAGGCTTTCCACTAGATGTTGGAACATTGCTGCTGGGACTTGCTTCCATTCAGCCACAAGAGCATTAGTGAGATCGGGCGCTGATGTTGGGCGATTAGGCCTGTCTCGCAGTCGGCGTTCCAATTCATCCCAAAGGTGTTCGAAGGGGGTTGAGTTCAGGGCTCTGTGCAGGCCAGTCAAGTTCTTCCACACCGATCTCTAAACACCATTTCTGTATGGACCTCGCTTTGTTCACGGGGGCATTGTCATGCTGAAACAGGAAAGGGCCTTCCCCAAACTGTTGCCACAAAGTTGGAAGCACAGAATGGTCTAGAATGTCATTGTATGCTATAGCGTTAAGATTTCCCTTCACTGGAACTAAGGAGCCTGAACCATGAAAAACAGCCCCAGACCATTATTCCTCCTCCACCACCACCACCCAAAAATATATTTCCCAAATTAACATCAAGGAGTCAAATCCCAAAGATTATACCTGGCAAATGTTAATCCCTTAATTTAAACATGACCTAGGCCCTAGACAGACAGAGAGAGAGATAGATGGACAGACAGAGAGAGACAGACACACACACAGCTTTGTATTACATTTACATTATTTAGCAGACGCTCTTATCCAGAGCGACTTACGGTTAGTGATACATTATTATAATTATTATTATTTTTACTTTTTTTTTCATACTGGACCCCTGTGGGAATCGAACCCACAACCCTGGCGTTGCAAACGCCATGCTCTACCAACTGAGCTACATCCCTGCCAGCCATTCCCTCCCCTACCCTGGACGACGCTGGGCCAATTGTGCACCGCCCCATGGGTCTCCCGGTCGTGGCCGGCTACGACAGAGCCTGGATTCGAACCAGGATCTCTAGTGGCACAGCTAGCACTGCAATGCAGTGCCTTAGACCACTGCGCCACTCGGGAGACAGCATTACAAGCTAAGACACGCCTCTCTGCCTATTTGTTTGAATTCATTTCTATCCAATCACCAAGCCTGTTAGAACAGAACCGTTGCCAGAGGTTATGAAACTTTGCGGTTAACAGGAAGTAGCCTACCCTACAACGCCCAGAGTAGACAGAACAACAAGACAACTTACATGCGGTAAGTGTCGTCTTTTTAGGGATTCAAAGCTCTATATAACCGTTATATAGATCTGTGTTACATCCTACCCAGTGTTGTACATTTGTCTTTTACCTTTTCTGTTTATGTGTTGAGTTTCAAAGAACTGTCTGCTTTGATACACGGTGTATCGCTCTTATCGTGGTCAGGTCGTTATTGTTAAAGAAAATGTGTAAACTGGGTAGTTCGAGCCCTGAATGCTGATTGGCTGAAAGCCATGGTATATGAGACCGTATACCACGGGTATGACAAAACACTTATTTTTACTGTTCTAATTATGTTGGTAACCATTTTACAATAGCAATAAGGCACCTCTGGGGTTTGTGGTATATCGGCCATATACCACACCCCCTTGGACCTTATTGCTTAAGTATACTCAATGACGTACCTGGTTAAATAAGAGCAAATAAAATACATTTACTACGGCATCGTTCTGTAAATCAACTAGTATCCTATGTATCCTACATTTATTCTACATGTTTTTTTAAATATTTATATATTGAATATCCCAATGATAAAGAGAGAGAGAAAGAAAAACAGACAGACTGATGGACAGAGAGAAACAGACTAACAGACAGACTGACTGACAGATAGACAGACTGACAGAAAAATCTACTTTATTAATACATTTGTGCTTTAAATACAAAGTATATAAAACAGACAGACAGACAGAAAAATCAACATGTTAAAAAAATTATTTATATATTTTATTTTTGAATATCCCTACTATGAAGAGAGAGAGAAAGAAACATAGACAGACAGATGGATGGACAGAGAGACAGACCGACAGACAGACTGATAGAAAAATCAACTTTATTAATACATTTGTGCTTTAAATACAAAGTATATAAAACAGACAGACAGACACAGTTTTGTATTATAAACTAAGACACGCCTCTCTGACTATTCCTTTGAATTAATTTCTATCCAGTCACCAAACCATGTCAGTACAGAGATGATGAAACTTTGCGGTTAACTGCAAAGTTCAGGAAGTTAACATTGCCAATTTAGCGACTTTGTCGCTATATTTAGCGAGTATTCAGAGCAGAAGATGTTCACCACTCCGCGTCCAGACTGCAAATGAATCGCGCATGCGAGAAGCCGCCGCTGGCTGATCCCGCCCTTATTTTTTTTGTGGTCCATTTAGATTGTTAATGTAGATTGTATACAAAAAAAAATCTCTCTCACAAAGTTATTCCTCTCTCCTACAGCGTCCATCACAATTACAAGCGCATGACCAATTATGCAAATTGAGTGGTGACGTCATTTTGCGACTTCTAGTGACTTTTAGGACAGCCAATAGCTACTTTACTTACTGAGGAGTTGGCAACACTGAGGAAGTATCCTCCTCTACAACGCCCAGAACATGAAACAGACCAAAGAAAGTAGGAGGAAGAAAGAGCACTATTGTAGACGGCACAACAAGACAACTTACATGCGGTAAGTGTCGTCTTTTTAGGGATTCAAAGCTCTATATAACCGTTATATAGATATGTGTTACATCCTACCGAGTGTTGTGCATTTGTTTTTTACGTTTTCTGTTTATGTGTTGAGTTTTAAAGAATTGTCTGCTTTGCTGCACGGTGTCTCGCTCTTATCGTGGTCAGGTTGTTATTGTTAAAGAAAATGTATACTCAATGGCGTACCTGGTTAAATAAAATAAATATACTAGGGAATCTTTCTGTAAGTCAACTATGTATCCTTTATGATGACCATTCTAGCCTTCTGTGGCTATGGCATAGGACTACAATACTGATACCGAATTGAGACTGTACTGAGGGCAAAAGGGGGTACAACTCAATATTAGGAAGTTGTTCTGAGGGCAAAAGGGGGTGCAACTCAATATTAGGAAGGTGTTCTGAGGGCAAAAGGGGGTGCAACTCAATATTAGGAAGTTGTTCTGAGGGCAAAAGGGGGTGCAACTCAATATTAGGAAGTTGTTCTCAGGGCAAAAGGGGGTGCAACTCAATATTAGGAAGGTGTTCTGAGGGCAAAAGGGTTGTAACTCAACATTAGGAAGGTGTTCTGAGGGCAAAAGGGGGTGCAACTCAATATTAGGAAGGTGTTCTGAGGGCAAAGGGGTTGTAACTCAACATTAGGAAGGTGTTCTGAGGGCAAAAGGGGGTGCAACTCAATATTAGGAAGGTGTTCTGAGGGCAAAAGGGGTGTAACTCAATATTAGGAAGGTGTTCTGAGGGCAAAAGGGGGTGTAACTCAATATTAGGAAGGTGTTCTGAGGGCAAAAGGGTTGTAACTCAACATTAGGAAGGTGTTCTGAGGGCAAAAGGGGGTGCAACTCAATATTAGGATGGTGTTCTGAGGGCAAAAGGGGTGTAACTCAATATTAGGAAGGTGTTATGAGGGCAAAAGGGGGTGTAACTCAATGTAAGGAAAGTGTTCAGTGTATATTGTCTGTTCTCTCTTTGCTTCTGGCTCTCTCAGGGGGAGGAGACTGACTGTCTGATATCATGGATCAGACTCCTCAGTCCCTCGTTCCAGCCCAGGACTCTGGTCCGCTGTCCTCCATGACGGCTCAACCTGCCCATCCACAGTCCTACATTACAGCTCAGCCTGCCCCTCCACAGTCCTCCATTACGGCTCAGCCTGCCCCACCACAGTCCTCCATTACGGCTCAGCCTGCCCCACCACAGTCCTCCATTACAGCTCAGGGTGGTTCTGTTGTTGTTGCACCCCAACTTGTTGGCTGCAATGTCGGAGGTTCAGTTTATCAAAACATCAGTGTTACTATGCCTTCACATGGTGCTGGTAAGACAATTCTTTATTGTTATTTTTGTTATAATAGAAAATAATGCAAAAAAACTAAACAAATTATTACAGAGATGTTGATTAGTTAATATGCAGTGTCCCTGTCAAATAATACAATACAATTAAGCATATATTTTGTGTTCTGATAGGGTACGACAGTTGAACTAAGCTCATGAGGTATTTGTAAGTTGTATTCTTCAAGAATCAATGGGTACACAGTATATAATTAATTTTAAAGTAAAAAAATGGATGTACCAGTTGTAGATTAACACACACACAGACTCATAAAAGTCTGAAAAAAAAAAAAAAGGCATGCCCATGCAGGAAATCGGACTTTGAAACCAGTAACTGAAAGTATTGTGTTCGTTACGGTACTGAATACTGCAGATAAAAAAACGGAAGTAAAGATATTTTATGCATCCCACAACACTATCAATGTTCTTTCCTCATTAGATGAAGATCTGCAAAAAGTCAAGGGCAAACACAAGTCCAACATGAAGAAGAAGTTTGGGAGCATCTTTGAGGGGCTTGGAAAACGGGGAAACCCAACATTGCTGGACAATATTTACACCGAGCTCTACATCACAACTGGGGAGAGTGAAGGGGTTAATAAAGAGCATGAGGTATGGCAGATTGAAGATACGGCTCGGACCAAAGCATTTCAAGACCATGCAATCAACTGCAATGACATCTTTAAATCTTTAGACCCTAAGACAGAGGAACATAATGACAAATCCCAATCCAAACAAGCGGTACCCGTCAGAACTGTGCTGACAAAGGGAATCGCTGGCATTGGAAAAACGGTCTCAGTGCAGAAGTTCATCCTTGACTGGGCAGAAGGAATAGCCAATCGGGATGTAGATTTTGTCTTCGCACTTCCATTTAGGGACTTGAATTTCATCAAAGATGACTACAATCTCTTGGAACTCCTGAGTGACTTCCACCCTGAACTAACAGATATAAAGGATGCAAAGAAGTTTGCAGACTGTAAAGTCGTGTTCATCTTGGATGGTCTGGATGAAAGCCAACTTCCACTGGATTTCCATAACAACAAGAGGTTGTCTAATGTAACCAAGACAACATCAGTGGACGTGCTGCTGACAAACCTCATCAAGGGGAATCTGCTTCCTTCTGCTCTCCTCTGGATAACCTCCCGACCAGCAGCAGTTGATAAGATACCCTCCGACTGTTTTGACCGTGTAACAGAAGTTCGGGGATTCAACGATCCACAGAAAGAAGAATACTTCAAGAAGAGATTCAGTGATGATGAAAACCTGTCCAGCAAAATCATCTCACACATAAAGACATCGAGGAGTCTCTTCATCATGTGCCACATTCCAGTCTTCTCTTGGATTACTGCCATGGTTCTTGGGAAAATGTTGAGTGAAAATGACCATGGAAAAGTCCCTAAAACTCTGACTGAGATGTACATTCGTTTCCTTCTCACTCTGACAAGCATGAAGAACAAGAAATATAATGGGAAAAACGAACCAGATCCTCGTATTCTGTCAGAGTCTGACGTACAGATCATTCTGAAGCTTGGAAAACTAGCCTTCCAAAACTTGGAAAAGAGCAATCTGGTGTTTTCTGAAGACGATCTGAGAGGGTGTGGCATTGATGTCAAAGAAGGCTTCTTGCTCTCAGGGATGTGCACAGAGCTCTTCAGAGAGGAGGACCCAATGTTTAGAGCAAACAAGTACAGCTTTGTGCATCTCAGCATTCAGGAGTTCTTCGCTGCACTCTATGTTGCCTACCTCTTTGTCAGTGAAAATGTCAACCCGTTTGCATCAAGAGAGAACAGGCTACCAAGATCGAATTACGGGTATTTTGGAGAAGGTGATGACTTCAGTGAGGACGAAGATTACAGGCCACAACCCAGAGGTTCTCAGCAGCAGCAGAAAACACTGCATGACTTGCAGAGGAGTGCGGTGGATGAAGCTTTGAAGAGCAAGACCGGTCATCTAGACCTCTTCCTCCGCTTCCTTCTGGGCATCTCACTGGAGTCCAATCAGATCCTCTTGAAATGCCTACAGCTCCAGACTGAGGGAGACAAAGAGAGTATCCAGAATACCATCCAATACATCAAAGACAAGCTCTCAGACGAAAGACAATATCCCTCCCCAGAGAGGTGCATCAATCTCTTCCACTGTTTGATTGAGTTGAACGATACCTCATTTGTAAATGAAATTCAAAGGTTCTTGACATCCAAAACCCCTGCTGAGAAGAAGCTGACGCCTGCACAGTGCTCGGCGATGGCATACGTACTCTTGATGTCAGAGGAAGTGTTGGACAAACTGGACGTGAGAGAGTACAACACGTCAGATGAGGGGCGTAAGAGGCTGGTCCCTGCTGTTCGATGCTGCCGAAAGGCTATGTGAGTTGAAGTGTTGATGTGTACAGTATGTCACTGTATGTCTTATAGCCATTTTAAATCAGTCCTATACTACATCCACATCTCCCATAATAAACGTCTCTCCTCTGTAGACTAGCGGACTGCTGCCTTACAACGAGTTGCTGTGAAACGGTGGCATCTGCACTACAGCTGCCCGACTCCCAGCTGAGAGAGCTGGACCTCAGCGGCAACGCCCTGTTGGACCTGACGTCCCTCTCTGTTGGACTGAGGAGTCCCAACTGCCGACTGGAGTCACTTAACCTTAGCCATATCAACATGGAAAGACCAGGACCAGAGCTTCTAAAGGCTGTGCTGATGGGTCCTCACAGCCAGCCACTTGTGTTGAGGTGAGTGCTATGCCTGGAACAACACACAGCAGAACACTTTTCAACAGTCAGTAACCTTCAAAATCTACTCTGGCAAAGAAAACAAGCAATAAATAAAATGATAAACAACTTTAAATGACGGTGGTATGCATGTTGGCAAGTTTGAACAATTCAATAATTTTTGGGGGGTTGTTTCACACAGACTCACCAGTTGTGATCTCAAAGATGACATTTGTGAAACCGTTGCCTCGGCTCTCCAGTCAGCTGGCTCATGTCTGACAGAGCTGGATCTCAGCTACAACAAACTGACAGACACAGGGGTGAAGCAGATCTCCAGTGGTCTTATGAGTCCACACTGTAACCTGAAGATACTGAGGTGAGTAATGAACATGTTTTAAAGGGGAAGGTCAGGATCAATAGAAGGGAAATGCCTGCACTTTTCAAAATTGTCAAATCAACTCCATATGTGGTTTGACATTAGGTGATTTGTTCATTTATGTAAAAACATTGCACACATGCCCCTATCACTTACCATTGATTGTTAGCTAGCTTCTTAGTCCCTGTGGTCCTCTGTAGCTCAGCTGGTAGAGCACGGCGCTTGTAACGCTAAGGTAGTGGGTTCGATCCCCGGGACCACCCATACACAAAAAAGAAAATGTATGCACACATGACTGTAAGTCGCTTTGGATAAAAGCGTCTGCTATATGGCATATTATATTAGTCCAGGATTTGGCTTAATGTATCTTGAAACTGGCCCTATAGGTTAATTTATTATTGATTAATGACAGCTCCCCTTTACATTTTTTTAATACATTTTTTTCATGTTGGACAGACTGACTGGTTGTGGGGTTACAGAGGAGTCCTGTGGAAGTTTGTCCTCTGCTATAGCAGTCTCTCAGCTCGAGGAACTACGTCTGGGCTGCAACAAACTGGGAGACTCTGGAGTAAAGCTGCTGTCTGCTGGACTGATGGATCCACACTGTCAGATACAGACTCTGGGGTGAGAAATAAACCGTTATGTTTAATCTTCCACATGTTACAGTAGAAGAAACCTTTTATTACCGCATTGTTAAAACTATACCGTAACAATGGAAACACCAAGAGAACGTAGCGTTAAATTCTCTCCCTTTTTCCCCTCCCAAGGCTAAGGGAGTGTAATCTCTCCAGACGTTCCTGTGTCTCCCTGGCTCCTGTCCTGTGGTCATACTCAGTACTGAGAGAGCTGGACCTGAGAGACAACAGCCTGTGGTACTCTGGAATGAGGCTCCTCTCTGCTGGACTGAGGAACCCCAACTGTGCCTTACAGACTCTTAGGTAGATTACACATTTGATATTGTGAAAGCATACTGTAAACTTCAGAAAACAGTCAAATAGGAATGATTGAACTAGTGAACTGCACTGCACTTAAATGGAATTTAAACGTTTTAACTTAAAAAATATATACTCTAGCAGTTGTTCATTGTTTTATGCTGTCTCTTATCTCTGTAGGCTTTCTGGTTGTCTAGTCACAGAGAAAGGCTGTACGTTTCTTGCCTCTGCTCTGGAGTCAAACCCCTCCCACCTGAGAGAACTGGACCTGAGCTTCAATCACCCAGGAGACTCCGGAGTGAAGCTGCTCTCTGCTAGACTGGAGGATCCACACTGTAGACTGGAGAAACTCAGGTAAAAGGAAATGTAGTTGATTTGACTTTTGCTTCTGTTAACACCTCATTGCTCAATGGGCTTTCAAGACTCTAGTTTATATAGTGAAATCATCAAGGCAATCTCCACTGTAATCAGGTTCAATAGGCCCTACATGACTCTTTCTTTGTCCCACAGTTTGGACCATGGTGGAGAGTCCAGAATCAAACCAGGCCTGAGGAAATGTGAGTCATCAAACTACATTTAGGAAAAGAAAGCTAGCTTTTTAAGCACCTAAACTTTTATAAGCAAATTGTGAAAAGAACGTAACACACATGTGTTTCTGTTTATTTCTGCCTTGTCTTGCTACAGATGCCTGCCAGCTCAAGCTGAACGATATGTCAGCAGATGGTGACCTGACTCTGTCCGAGGACAACACGAGGGTGGTGAGGAGAACGCAGGTTAACCGATATCCTCATTTGGATTTCTCGGATTCAGATGACTCAGATCGGACAGAAAAGTTGGATAAGTGGGCCAAAGTACGCTGCATGGAGCCCCTGTCTGATGGCCGTTTCTACTGGCAGGTTGAATGGACTGGCTGGGTTGTCATTGGGGTGACATATACATCCAGATCGGTTACTGAGGCAAAGAGGTCTTGGGGGCTTTTCTGCTGCAATGAACAGTACACATTTATTCATAATATCAGGTTCTCAGTTGTGCCAGTACCCAGGCCGGACCCAAAGTGTATAGGAGTGTATCTCGACTTTCCGGCCGGCACTCTGTCCTTTTACAGCGTCTCCTCTGGTACACTGACCCACCTGTACACATTCCACACCACGTTCACTGAGCCCCTTTACCCTCAGTTCAGAATCATGTGTGATGAGATGGAGATATTTGGCTCAGTTAAAATCCAAACTCTGTGAATGAATGCAGCCATACCAGAGTAACTGACAGACACATTTTTTATTAATTTTATTTCTGTAATTAGATTTAGTCTGTGTTTTTTGGGGGGAGATTTTAATTGAACTTTATTGATACCCAGGTGGGAAATCGAAATGGTATAGTCACACATTACATACATTGATGATGATGTAAATAATGATTAATGTCAATAAAGTTTTGTATGGAACTGAGAGTCATGTTGTTGTGTCTCTGTCTGATATCAAGTGATGAAGATGACATCCACCTGTCTCATCACAAATACACCTTCACTCAGAGAGATGACATCAACCTGTCTCATCACAAATACACCTTCACTCAGAGAGATGACATCCACCTGTCTCATCACAAATACACCTTCACTCAGAGAGATGACATCAACCTGTCTCATCACAAATACACCTTCACTCAGAGAGATGACATCCACCTGTCTCATCACAAATACACCTTCACTCAGAGAGATGACATCAACCTGTCTCATCACAAATACACCTTCACTCAGAGAGATGACATCCACCTGTCTCATCACAAATACACCTTCACTCAGAGAGATGACATCAACCTGTCTCATCACAAATACACCTTCACTCAGAGAGATGACATCCACCTGTCTCATCACAAATACACCTTCACTCAGAGAGATGACATCCACCTGTCTCATCACAAATACACCTTCACTTAGAGAGAGGACAATGATGTTTTGATTAGAAAATGTTATGTAATAAACGTAATAAATATTTACCATTCACACACCGTTCAGCTTTGGGTGTGGAAATGGTCTTTGGAAGTTGTTTGTTTATATTTGTATTATTGTATTATTGTTGTTGTTATAGTTATCATGTTTTTAATGATTAATGTGTAAAAGTTATTCAAGTTTAGTTGAAGCAGCTGAAACCAGACCTGAGTCTCCTCCCAGTAATGGAAGAGGAAAGAGAGTGGTGGGGGAGAGGGAGAGGGGGGGAGTGATACTACAGAGTGATAGAGGAAGGGGGGAGAGTGATATTACAGAGTGATAGAGGAAAGGGAGAGAGGGGGGAGAGTGATACTACAGAGTGATAGAGGAAAGAGAGGGGGGAGAGTGATATTACAGAGTGATAGAGGAAAGAGAGAGAGCAAGGGAGGGAGGAGGGGGAGAAAGGGAGAGTGATAGAGGAAAGAGCGTGGGAGGGAGGAGGGGGAGAAAGGGAGAGTGATAGAGGAAAGAGCGTGGGAGGGAGGAGGGGGAGAAAGGGAGAGTGATAGAGGGAAGAGCGAGGGAGGAGGGGGAGAAAGGGAGAGTGATAGAGGGAAGAGCGAGGGAGGAGGGGGAGAAAGGGAGAGTGATAGAGGGAAGAGCGAGGGAGGGAGGAGAAAGGGAGAGTGATAGAGGAAAGAGCGAGGGAGGAGGGGGAGAAAGGGAGAGTGATAGAGGGAAGAGCGAGGGAGGGAGGAGAAAGGGAGAGTGATAGAGGAAAGAGCGAGGGAGGGAAGAGGGGGAGAAAGGGAGAGTGATAGAGGAAAGAGCGAGGGAGGAGGGGTGGATGATACTTTAGAGCAGGGGTGGGCAAACTTTGTCTCAGATAAAAATAAAAGTTGTTCGATTTGTGTCATCAAAATCAATTTGAGGGACGGAAAAAAGGGCATTTATTTGAAAATATAAAATCTATATAATATATTTATTAAATATAAAGCTCCGTTATACTTTCTATCTAGTTGATGACGTTCAAGAATGGCCTGGAGTGTTTTCCTCCTCCTCCTCCTACCCTATCCTCCTCCTCCTATTCCCCTATCCTCCTCCTCCCCTATCCTCCTCCTCCTCCTCTGTCCTCCTCCCCTTCCCTCCTCCTCCTCCTCCTCCTCCTCCCCTATCCTCCTCTGGTTTATGTGAATGTGTGTGGGTTTTGTGTGAGTGTCAGTGTAGAGTGTGTGAGTGAGTGTGTATATAGTCTGCATACACAGTATAGTCCAGTCAGTGTGTATATAGTGTGTATATATAGTATGTATATATAGTCAAGTGTGTGTATATATAGTCTAGTGAGTGTGTATATAGTCTAGTGAGTGTGTATATAGTGTGTATATATAGTCTAGTGAGTGTGTATATAGTGTGTATATATAGTCTAGTGAGTGTGTATATAGTCTAGTGAGTGTGTATATAGTGTGTATATATAGTCTAGTCAGTGTATATATAGTGTGTATATATAGTCTAGTGAGTGTGTATATAGTCTAGTCAGTGTGTATATAGTGTGTATATATAGTCTAGTGAGTGTGTATATAGTGTGTATATATAGTGAGTGTGCATAGAGTCAATGCCAGATAGGGTCAGTGGGTAACCATTTAATTAACTATTTATCAGTCTTCTGGCTTGGGGGTAGAAGCTGTCGGACAGGCTCATAGAGCTGATGCTCCGCTACAGTTTGCCGGACGGTAGCAGAGTGAACAGTCTATGGCTTGGGGGTAGAAGCTGTCGGACAGGCTCATAGAGCCGATGCTCCGCTACAGTTTGCCGGACGGTAGCAGAGTGAACAGTCTATGGCTTGGGGGTAGAAGCTGTCGGACAGGCTCATAGAGCCGATGCTCCGCTACAGTTTGCCGGACGGCAGCAGAGTGAACAGTCTATGGCTTGGGGGTAGAAGCTGTCGGACAGGCTCATAGAGCCGATGCTCCGCTACAGTTTGCCGGACGGCAGCAGAGTGAACAGAGTCTATGGCTTGTATATTGACTGGTGTTGCTAAGCCTTCAGTAACTCCAAATTAATGATTAACCTTAAAAGGGGGTGCCAAGGCTATATTATCCCATTTGACCTTTGATATTGCGACACTACAATTTATGAGTTGGCATTGGCAGGTGTTGCAAGAAAGCATAGACATTAAAACCTGCCTACAAATGAGGTCATGAGGGAAGTGAACATTTAAATCAGAGACAAAGAACACTTTCATCAGACAACGAAAACGTTCAATTATTTGAGCCTCCGTTAATGTTGTCAACCCAACTCTTCATGTTCTAATATCGATGCACCCCAGCTTGTTGGCTGCAATGGTGAGGGATCCAGTTAACATTAATATCACTATGAGTTCACATGATGCTGGTGAGAAACTTTATTTCTCCATTTATTATTTTACGACCGAAGATCATAAAGATATTTACGAAGATAATAGAGGGTATTTCTTTTTTTTTTATTAAGAGCTTGACTGTTTCCTGTCTCTCTCCAGAGACAAGTCATCCAGCTACTGGTGAGTCACACAGAAATGTGCACATTCTCAAAAATGATTTTCAGTGAACCAAACCTCTGTACTTATTTGAGATGAACAGATACAGCTCTACTAAAATAAGACAGAATGTGAATCCCCATTATAGTTGAATTTTCGTCTGCGTTTTGCGGCATTTAAAACACAGCAGTGACTTAAACTTTATCCTATTTAAAGTGAATATGCAAACATCATGAATTGACCTTGTAAATCTTCTCATTATTAGGCTATTTAGCACCGTCTACATTGGGTGTAGGTTAAGTACTGTACCAAACAACCCATGATGAGTCAACCTGCATGAAGAACACATGGTTTCGTTTAGGCAATTTCATTCGTTTGACATTTGGCAATGTGAACACGACCAGACCAAATGGAAAAAAAAATACAATGTAACAAATAATCAAACTCTGATTAGAACTATAGCAAACTAACTTTGTGTGAAAAGTAACATATTACAGACACTAGAACGGCAAACTCGGACTAACAAACTACTCAATATCTCTACTGTTCTCCTGATTAGAAGTAATTAGAAGTAGGCCTGTGAGGAGTGAAAAACAACCTAAAGTCCAACACGAGGAAGAAGTCTGGGAACATCTTTGAGGGCATTGCAAAACGTGGAGATCCAACGTTGCTCAACAGGATCTACCCAGAGCTCTACATCACAGAGAGTGAAAGGGAGAACAGAGAGCACGAGGTTTGGAAGATGGACGACGCGGCTCGGACCAAAGCATTTCAAGACCATGCAATCAACTGCAATGACGTCTTCAAATCCATATTCCAACAAGAGGCATCCGTCAGAACTCTGCTGACGAAGGGTATCGCTGGCATCGGAAAATCAGTCTCGGTGCAGAAGTTCATCCTTGACTGGGCAGAAGGAAAAAGCCAATCAGGATGTAGATTTTGTCTTTGTACTTCTATTTAGGGACTTGAATCGAAACAAAGACGACCAGTACAGTCTGTTGGAGCTCCTGAGTGACTTCCACCCTGAACTTTCAGATATAGAATACACAAAGAAGGTGGTCGCCTGTAAAGTCGTGTTCATCTTGGATGGTCTGGATGAAAGCCAACTTCCACTGGATTTCCATAACAACAAGAGGTTGTCTAATGTAACCAAGACAACATCAGTGGACGTGCTGCTGACAAACCTCATCAAGGGGAATCTGCTTCCTTCTGCTCTCCTCTGGATAACCTCCCGACAAGCAGCAGTTGATAAGATACCCTCCGACTGTTTTGACCGTGTAACAGAAGTTTGGGGATTCAACGACCCACTGAAAGAAGAATACTTCAAGAAGAGATTCAGTGATGATGAAAACCTGTCCAGCAAAATCATCTCACACATAAAGATGTCGAGGAGTCTCTTAATCATGTGTCACATTCCAGTCTTCTGTTGGATTACTGCCATGGTTCTTCGGAACATGTTGAGAGGATCCTGTTCTGAAGAAGTCCCTAAAACTCTGACTGAGATGTACATTCGTTTCCTACTCACTCTGACAAGCATGAAAAACAAGAAATATAATGGGAAAAACGAACCAGATCCTCGTATTCTGTCAGAGTCTGACGTACAGATCATTCTGAAGCTTGGAAAACTAGCCTTCCAAAACTTGGAAAAGAGCAATCTGGTGTTTTCTGAAGACGATCTGAGAGGGTGTGGCATTGATGTCAAGGAAGGCTTCTTGCTCTCAGGGATGTGCACAGAGCTCTTCAGAGAGGAGGACCCAATGTTTAGAGAAAACAAGTACAGCTTTGTGCATCTCACCATTCAAGAGTTCTTCACTGCACTCTACGTTTCCTACATTTATGTAAGTGAAAATGTCAACCCGTTCACGTCAAGACAGAAAAGGTTACCGGTACCACTTGATGAGGAAGACATCCGCCCTCAACCTGAAGTTTTTCAGAGAACATTGTTTGACTTGCAGAAGAGTGCGGTGGACGAAGCGTTGAAGAGCGTGACCGGTCACCTCGACCTCTTCCTGGGCATCTCACTGGAGTCCAATCAGATCCTCTTGAAAAGCCTACGGCTCCAGACAGAGAGGAGACCCAGAGAGGATCCAGAATACCATCCAGAACATCAAAGAAAAGCACTCACCTGGCAACCATGGCAACCAGGCTTTTATAGACCTTGTGAAGCAATACTCCTCGGAGCGGTGTATCAATCTCCTTCTCTGTTTGATGGAGTTTAACAATAACTCGCTGGTGGAGGAAATTCATAGTCGGAGGCCTGGTCAGTGTTCAGCGCTGGCCTACAAGCTGCTGATGTCAGAGGAGGTGCCGGGTCAATTTAACATGAGAAAATACAGCACAACACTAGAGGGTCATTGGAGACTGGTCCCGGTAGTTAGACACTGCAGGAAGGCGGAGGTGGAGCGACTCTCTGCTGCACTGGGGGACCCTCGCTGTGCCTTGCAGGTTTTGGGGTGAGAGTCTCACACAATGCTGTTGCAATATAAATGTTATATTGAGTGCGTGTGTGTTTGAGTGTGTTTCACTCAATCCCATGCCAACTGCTCTCTGCGGGCTGTGTGGTTGTCTGGTCACAGAGGAAGGCTGTGTGGTTGTCTGGTCACAGAGGAAGGCTGTGTGGTTGTCTGGTCACAGAGGAAGGCTGTGCTTCTCTGGCTTCAGCTCTGATGTCAAACCCCTCCCACCTGAGAGAACTGGACCTGAGCTACAATCACCCAGGAGACTCTGGAGTGAAGCTGCTCTCTGCTAGACTGGAGGATCCACACTGTAGACTGGGGGAAGTGTAGCCTAATATGAACATTTCCCCCCACTTTGAATACCGCTGAACAAATGACAGCAATGACTGTAAGAACTGTATGAACAGCTGTCTGTCTGTGTCAGTCTGTCTGTTCTTCTGCCTCTCCTATAGTGTGGAACATGAATCAAACCAGGCATGAGATAATGTGAGTCTGAATACAAATCTGACATAGAATATGATGTACAGGAACCTGTCCAGGCCCGAACATATTATTGCACATTTGAATCACCATCAGTATGCAAAACTTCTGACATCGATAACTACCCCTTTGTTGTAAAGTTTCCTATGCTCATTCCTGTGTGTGTGTGTGTGTGTGTGTATTTTTCTGTAGATGCCTGTCAGCTCACCATGGACCCTGATTGCATAAAATGACACTGTCTGAGGAGAACAAGAGATTAGAGGAGACAGATTCCAGGGATAGTAAACTTGGGCAACGTCCAGGATGTGCGCTGTACCCAGGGCCTGTCTGGAGTCTGTGTTTACTGGCAGGCTGAGGGGACCGGCTCCTTTTCTATTTGGGTGACGTTCACAGAAAACAGTCCAGAGAGAACATCTTTTGATTATTATTACACCTTTTACGACGACAGCTGCAATATTTCAAGCCAAATAAATAACATCCACCGCAAATGTGGCGATCGTCCCCACCTCTAAGTGTGTGGGGGGTGTTTCTGGCCGGCACTCTGTACTTCTACCGTGTCTCCTCAGACATACTGACCCATCTGTACACCATACTCGACATGCCGTTCTTTACTGAGCCTAGATATCCAGCATTCAAGACTCACAAGGTGGGAGAGTTTGGCTCTGTCACAATACAAACCGTGTGATCAGATTCACAACCAGGGAGAGTTTGGCTCTGTCACAATACAAACCGTGTGATCAGATTCACAACCAGGGAGAGTTTGGCTCTGTCACAATACAACTACCCCTTCACTCAGAGAGATGACACCCACCTGTCTCATCACAACTACCCCTTCACTCAGAGAGATGGCACCCACCTGTCTCATCACAACTACCCCTTCACTCAGAGAGATGGCACCCACCTGTCTCATCACAACTACCCCTTCACTCAGAGAGATGACACCCACCTGTCTCATCACAACTACCCCTTCACTCAGAGAGATGGCACCCACCTGTCTCATCACAACTACCCCTTCACTCAGAGAGATGACACCCACCTGTCTCATCACAACTACCCCTTCACTCAGAGAGATGGCACCCACCTGTCTCATCACAACTACCCCTTCACTCAGAGAGATGACACCCACCTGTCTCATCACAACTACCCCTTCACTCAGAGAGATGGCACCCACCTGTCTCATCACAACTACCCCTTCACTCAGAGAGATGACACCCACCTGTCTCATCACAACTACCCCTTCACTCAGAGAGATGGCACCCACCTGTCTCATCACAACTACCCCTTCACTCAGAGAGATGGCACCCACCTGTCTCATCACAACTACCCCTTCACTCAGAGAGATGGCACCCACCTGTCTCATCACAACTACCCCTTCACTCAGAGAGATGGCACCCACCGGTCTCATCACAACTACCCCTTCACTCAGAGAGATGACACCCACCTGTCTCATCACAACTACCCCTTCACTCAAAGAGATGACAATTATGTTTTGATTATAATATAATAATAATATGCCATTTAGCAGACGCTTTTATCCAAAGCGACTTACAGTCATGCGTGCATACATTTTTTTTGTGTATGGGTGGTCCCGGGGATTGAACCCACTACCTTGGCGTTACAAGCGCCGCGTTACAAGCGCCGTGCTCTACCAGCTGAGCTACAGAGGAAAACTTTATGTAATAAACTTAATAAATATCATTCAGCTTTGGACAGTCACTTGATGTTGTAATTTTCAGATGCTAAGCTGACATATGACATTTGGAATTGTTTTAAGATGGTCATACTATGGATCATTGAGCTTTTTGATTTAGAATTTTAGGATCCCCTTTAGGTATCAACAAAAATATATGAAAAATATTTGATAAAATATTTAAATTTGGCATTTACTACTAAAGCCCATAGAAAAGCATTGAATAACACATTCATACATGGCAAAAAAGACAGTCCAAAATGTATCAATAGAAATAAGGTTTTGAGGTGTCTGTCCTGTATCTAGGAGACATAAGAAAGATCAGGAAATATATATATATATATATTTTTTTACACATATTAAACCCCTTTTTTGGGTAGGCGCAAAACTACTTCCATACCTCCATTCGTTTTTTTTAACCGGTACCGTTACCTTCAGACGAGTCACGTGGCACTTGTGGGGGTCATAGAGGAAAACTGAGAACTCAATCGTGAGAGTCTCGGAAGATAGAGACATTTTCGTGAGAAGACCGATTTTTCAGGATGTCTCATGGTATGACAAACATCACTCTAGCTCTGTCACCTTTCACCTTTCACCGCAGATTTGGAAATGCGACACCAGCGAATGAGGTGGATTGAGATGCATCCCAAAATAACAAATATCTCTACCGTAAACTGACGGATGTTGATGGAGATTTGTTATGTAACTTAAGATTGACACACCGGTACGTCAATCGACTCTAGGGGGTTAACTCCTGAGGTACTGACCTGTTGCACCCTCAACCACTGGGATTATTACTTCACCCTGCTGGTCATCTCTGAATGTTTGAACATCTTGAAGAATGATCTGGCCTTAAAAATAATAATAATAATAATATGCCATTTAGCAGACGCTTTTATCCAAAGCGACTTACAGTCATGCGTGCATACATTTTTTGTGTATGGGTGGTCCCGGGGATCGAACCCACTACCTTGGCGTTACAAGCGCCGTGCTCTACCAGCTGAGCTACAGAGGACCATGGTCATGTACTCCTATAATCTCCACTGGTCACAGCCAGAAGAGGACTGGCCAGAAGAGGACTGGCCACCCCTCAGAGCCTGGTTCCTCTCTAGGTTTCTTCCTAGGTTCCTGCCCAGGAGTTTTTCCTAGTCACTGTGCTTCTACATCTGCTTTGCTTGCTGTTTGGGGTTTTAGGCTGGGTTTCTGTATAAGCACTGTGACATCTGCTGATGTAAAAAGGGCTTTAAAAATAAATGTGCTTGATTGAGGAGAGGGAGGGTAAAGGGAGAGTGATACTACAGAGTGATAGAGGAAAGAGAGAGAGAGAGAGAGGAGGGGGAGAGTGATACTGTATCAGCAGGGATGGGAAAACTTTGTTGGGATTTTGGAGAAAAAAAATGGACTGATTTGTTTGTTGTTTGATTTGATCGTCGAAATCAATATGGGCCAGAAAAAGGGCAGTTATTTGAACATATATAGGTCAATTATAATTTCTATATACTTTCTATCTAGTTTAAGACATTCAAGTGTGGCCTGGAGAGTTTTTTTCTAATCCCCCAAAATACCTCCCCCCCTTTGGGTCGCAGACAAAGATGAACAGTCAGCCAGCTAGAATGCAGTGGAACCTGTTAAACTTGTCTGGTGATGACAACACTAAAGTTACATGACAGTTTCTGATCAGTAATGTGACAGGTTGGTTAGAATCATTTTACCTTATAGTTTCTGATCAGTAATGTGACAGGTTGGTTTGAATCTAATCCTTTTACCTTATAGTTTCTGATCAGTAATGTAACAGGTTGGTTAGAATCGAATCCTAGATCTGATCTTAGTCCTGACTCGTGCACGGGGAAGAACAGGTGTGTTACTGTCATACAGCCTCCATTTTGACTGAGACACAGAGGAGACATGCAGACAGCAGACTGACACGACACACAACTACCGTGAGTATATATGTGTGTGTGAGAGAGACACAGAGAGATGTTTTGAAAGTTTTTTTGTGGTGTGTGACTGTAGGTTGGCTTTGTTCAGTGGTGTAAAGTACTTAAGTAAAAATACTTTAAAGTACTACTTAAGTCGTTTTTACTACTAAAGTATATTTAAAACCAAATACTTTTACTCAAGTAGCATTTTACTGGGTGACTTTTACTTGTCATTTTCTAATAATGTATCTTTACTTTTACTCAAGTATGACAATTGGGTACTTTTTCCACAACTGGCTTTGTTCCACTGAATGTGAGTTTACCATTTCTGTGTATATGTATTTCCCAATATTTGCTTGTGAATGTTTGTTTCATGTCCAAGTTCAGCTGTTTGTTTGGTGTGTGTGTGCGTATGTTTGTGTTTTAGTCTACGTGCAAATTAGTAGTCTCGCATTATGTCTGTTTCGGGTCATTTGAATGTAGTATTAATGAACCGTTTGCTATTATGTCATTCCAGATCAGTACACACAAACCTCTTCTCGCTTCCTCCTCCTCCTCCTCTCCTCCCTGTCTGCTATGGGGGGCTCCTCCTCTAAGAAGAGTGTGTTTGGGGGAAGAAAGAAGAAACAGGACTCAGTGTTGACCTGGAGTGAACTGAACGGGACGCTATCCAGTAAGAAACAGAAGAGAAGCATAATTCTTCCTACTCTGGACAAACTGTCAGTGGAGAACCTGAAGAGTGAGGTCCTTACGCCCAAGAAGAGGTTTTCATTGGACGGGAAGAGGAAGGAGTCGCTGTCAATCAAGAGGCTGTCATTGGGTAACTCTAGGAAGGAGTCACTGAAGAGTCTCTCTCTGGGGAAGAGGAAGAAAGAGGTGAAGAAAGGAGAACTGAAGATATTCTCTCTGGGTTACATTGGAAAGGAATCACCTTCACCACCACCCAGAAATATATTCTCTCTGGTTAACATCAAGAAGGAATCACCACCACCACCCAAAAAGAAATGTTCTCTGGTTAACATCAAGAAGGAATCACCACCACCACCCAAAAATATATTCTCTCTAGTTAACATCAAGAAGGAATCACCACCACCACCCAAAAATAAATTCTCTGGTTAACATCAAGAAGGAATCACCACCACCACCCAAAAATATGTTCTCTCTGGTTAACATCAAGAAGGAATCACCACCACCACCCAAAAATATATTCTCTCTGGTTAACATCAAGAAGGAATCACCACCACCACCCAAAAATATATTATCTCTAGTTAACATCAAGAAGGAATCACCACCACCACCCAAAAATATATTCTCTCTGGTTAACATCAAGAAGGAATCACCACCACCACCCAAAAATATATTCTCTCTGGTTAACATCAAGAAGGAATCACCACCACCACCCAAAAATATATTATCTCTAGTTAACATCAAGAAGGAATCGCCTCCCAAAGAGAGATTATCCCTTGCAAATGTTAACCCCTTACTTTAAACCTGACCTATGCCCTGGACAGAGACAGACAGACGGACGGACAGACAGGCAGTCAGACAGACAGACAAGTAGACAGACAGAGTCAGATGGCCAGGGAGTCAGAGAGAGAGACAGATGGACAGACAGTCAGAAGTGTTGTAGGTTCTCTTTAATAAAAGCTGTTTCAACCATTTCTGAACATGAAACTGATTGTCAGGTCACAGAAACAACCAGAACACAGTCTCCAATACAGACCGGTCTCTGGTAAATATTCTATTCACTCATTCTCTATACAGCTAAACGACTGGCTCTGCCACCAGCTTGAAATAACACTTATTCATGTTACCATACTAGAACTTACTGATGACTTTACATGTATAAAATAATGTATATGTTAGGGGTCAAGGAAGGGTAAAGATGAACTTGGTGGTGTGGAAAGTTCCTGAGTGAAAGTTACTGTGAGAGAAAAGGGGAACGGAGTATATGACCAGGTCTGTTGAGTAAGGGGAACAGAGTATATGACCAGGTCTGTTGAGTAAGGGGAACAGAGGGTCACTGATAAACATCATGGAGAAGTCACTGGACAAAGAGGAACTCCTAGCAGACTGCTCGACCACGAAGACAACGATGCAACATTTAGGCAGTATCGGGCAACAGATAGCAGTTCTGAGACGTTACACCCCTAATCTCATCTTGACATATAAATGGCTGTCTGATCATGTGCAAAATGTGAATAAACTTGGTTAAAGCTTTTTCTAGGTCGACGTTTGAGTTTTTACACTGTTTGTTCAGAACCTAACAATACATTTAATAACAGTAAATGTCTTTACAAATCCCCCCCCCCCTTCTTAAAACTCACCTAACATGTTGTGCACACCTCTCCAACTCCTACACACACACCTCTCCAACTCCTACACACACACACACACACACACACACACACACACACACCTCTCCAACTCCTACACACACACACACACACCTCTCCAACTCCTACCCCTGCACCTCCCCCTCTCTGTATACACTCAGTGTAGACTATTCCCGTAAGATCAAAAATTATCTTTCATAAATTAAACATCAAATAAAAAATTAAAAGTCATCTATATATATATATAGTTGTGATGGTAATGATGGGTTTTCTACTCAGCTGACTTGCTAGTGAAATGAACACAATGAACAGGAGGTTAGGTAGACAACATGTCAACACATCTCTGAGGAGTGTATATGGGACAATGTCAAAGTTGTTTCAAACAGTAATGTCAGTGCGGTAACTATAGTTATTGGTCATGTTTCTGCACGATGCAGTGTCGTCAGTCATACAAACACAACATTTTACATGAATACAACTAAAAATCACATCTTTACAACAAAAACATTTTAGCATGATTCAGAAATTCCCCAAAAAGAAATCACAAAGTGCGTTTGTCAGCTCTCTGTGGACGTCATCATGTCCTCCGTTCCCTTCAGAATGAGAGGAGCTCCCTTAGTCTTCTCCTCCAGCTCCGCATCACGATTCTCAGACGGCTGTAGAGATGGAGAGGGATGGAGAGGGAGGAGGATGGAGGGATGGAGGGGGAGGAAGGATGGAGGGATGGAGAGGGAGGAGGGATGGAGAGGGAGGAGGGATAGAGGGATGGGGGGATGGAGAGAGATGGAGGGGGATGGAGGGATGGAGAGGGAGGAGGGAGATGGAGAGGGATGGAGGGAGATGGAGGGATGGAAGGTGATGAGGGATGGAGGGGGATGAAGGGATGGAGGGATGGAGCGATGGAGGGGGAGGAGGGATGGAGGGAGATGAGGGGGATGGAGAGAGATGGAGGGGGATGGAGGGATGGAGAGGGAGGAGGGAGATGGAGAGGGATGGAGGGAGATGGAGGGATGGAAGGTGATGAGGGATGGAGGGGGATGAAGGGATGGAGGGATGGAGCGATGGAGGGGGAGGAGGGATGGAGGGAGATGAGGGGGATGGAGAGAGATGGAGGGAGATGGAGGGATGGAGGGGGATGGAGAGGGATGAGAGGGATGGAGGGGGATGGAGGGAGATAGGGGGATGGAGGGATGGAGGGGGATGGAGAGGGATGGAGGGGATTAGGTGGAGGACAAGACAAGAAGAGAGGGAATAAAAGGAGAAAGAGAGGGAGTTAGTAATGTTCAGCCATCAGAGAGAAGGATAGAGACAGATGAAGAAACAGAGAGAAACACAGGGTGGCGTCTTTCAGAGAGTCCGGTGTTCAGTAGATTCATCCCTGCTTCTCTCTCTATGACAAGCACAGCAATAAGATGGATCACAACACATCCAGATATCATCCCTGCTTCTCTCTCTATGACAAGCACAGCAATAAGATGGATCACAACACATCCAGATATCATCCCTGCTTCTCTCTCTATGACAAGCACAGCAATAAGATGGATCACAACACATCCAGATATCATCCCTGCTTCTCTCTCTATGACAAGCACAGCAATAAGATGGATCACAACACATCCAGATATCATCCCTGCTTCTCTCTCTATGACAAGCACAGCAATAAGATGGATCACAACACATCCAGATATCATCCCTGCTTCTCTCTCTATGACAAGCACAGCAATAAGATGGATCACAACACATCCAGATATCATCCCTGCTTCTCTCTCTATGACAAGCACAGCAATAAGATGGATCACAACACATCCAGATATCATCCCTGCTTCTCTCTCTATGACAAGCACAGCAATAAGATGGATCACAACACATCCAGATAGCATCCCTGCTTCTCTCTCTATGACAAGCACAGCAATAAGATGGATCACAACACATCCAGATATCATCCCTGCTTCTCTCTCTATGACAAGCACAGCAATAAGATGGATCACAACACATCCAGATATCATCCCTGCTTCTCTCTCTATGACAAGCACAGCAATAAGATGGATCACAACACATCCAGATAGCATCCCTGCTTCTCTCTCTATGACAAGCACAGCAATAAGATGGATCACAACACATCCAGATAGCATCCCTGCTTCTCTCTCTATGACAAGCACAGCACTAAGATGGATCACAACACATCCAGATATCATCCCTGCTTCTCTCTCTATGACAAGCACAGCAATAAGATGGATCACAACACATCCAGATATCATCCCTGCTTCTCTCTCTATGACAAGCACAGCAATAAGATGGATCACAACACATCCAGATAGCATCCCTGCTTCTCTCTCTATGACAAGCACAGCACTAAGATGGATCACAACACATCCAGATATCATCCCTGCTTCTCTCTCTATGACAAGCACAGCACTAAGATGGATCACAACACATCCAGATATCATCCCTGCTTCTCTCTCTATGACAAGCACAGCAATAAGATGGATCACAACACATCCAGATAGCATCCCTGCTTCTCTCTCTATGACAAGCACAGCACTAAGATGGATCACAACACATCCAGATATCATCCCTGCTTCTCTCTCTATGACAAGCACAGCACTAAGATGGATCACAACACATCCAGATATCATCCCTGCTTCTCTCTCTATGACAAGTACAGCAATAAGATGGATCACAACACATCCAGATATCATCCCTGCTTCTCTCTCTATGACAAGTACAGCAATAAGATGGATCACAACACATCCACATATCATCCCTGCTTCTCTCTCTATGACAAGCACAGCAATAAGATGGCACTTTAACCCTAATTGCTCCTGGAAGTGTCTGCTAAATGACTAAAAAATGATTTGTTTCTCCTCTGTCACGTTATGTAGTGTCTGGACCTGCCAGTGTTGTATATCCGCACGATGCTGCCAGGCATAACCAAGCGATCAGGCAGACAGACACAGATTGAGCATGTATTCATTTTTATGGCTTTATTTTCAGAGATTGTGTCGTACAAAAATAAAACAAAAAACAGTAACATCTTTTATAAATGAAAGACAGAAAAAACGGTTTCTCTGTTAAATTGAGTATTATGTGTTTACAATATGGGGAAAAAATATGTTTTCATATGTGCTTATGAAAATAATGCATATTAACAGGCATATTTATTATTTAAAAAATCTAAATATTTAGAATATTCATAACCAGCATTTCCCTTTTATAGTTTCTCAGGTATAAAAAATGTCCCTTTTCAGAAATGATTTCAGCCAGTAATGGTGAGAGTTGGGGTGCGTCCCAACAATCTCTCTTTTCTCCTGAAGGGTGCACTCGTTCACTACATTCCACAGATCTAACAGCATTGGACTGGTGGAGGCATGGGCTGGAGGGAGATTCCACCATATTTCCAATACCAGTCATTTCCTTTCAAATCAGTGAAGGGAAGTGAACGAGTGCACACTTTGGGAGGAAAGAGAGACAATTGGGACGTAACCCAGGAGAGCAGAAAAGGACGACTTGCTTTCACTTGGACCACTGGGGGCACTATTGTATATCACACATTTCTGTCTGTCTGTCTGTGTGTGTGTGTGTCTGTGCGCAAAAATGACAGTCTGTGTCATGGGTGGGGTAGGGTAAGTACGAGGGGAACATATTTCACTGTCACACCACAAAGTTAGTGTAGAATAGCGTGCGACACTGAAATGTTTCCCCCTCCCTCCTGTATTGTGCCGTTTGTTCGTTCTCCATTAGTGACATCACTGACAGGATGTGTAAATGTTTAAATGTTTGTGTGGGGGTTCTGTAAACACACACACTCCTGTGCCTCCACGCAGAGAGCAACAACACAGCTATGAGCCAGCCGTGTCTGTGTGTGTGTATGTATCCGCGTGTGTGCATGCGTTTTAATGTATCTGTGCGTGTGATAATGTGTGTGTGTGTGTGTGTGTACATGCCAAAGCTACAGGTCACAGGAAGCATGACAAATAGTCAGACCCGTTTGAACCACTTTAACATCTGGTTGACATACCACCAGGCTGTCCAGGGGTGGCAGACAACCTTCCAACAACGTTATAGAGACATTGTCACTATACAGAAATTCTGTATGGAAGGTCACTACGGGTGGCAGACAACCTTCCAACAACGTTATAGAAACATTGTCACTATACAGAAATGCTGTATGGAAAGTCACAACGGGTGGCAGACAACCTTCCAACAACGTTATAGAAACATTGTCACTATACAGAAATTCTGTATGGAAAGTCACAACGGGTGGCAGACAACCTTCCAACAACGTTATAGAGACATTGTCACTATACAGAAATTCTGTATGGAAAGTCACTACGGGTGGCAGACAACCTTCCAACAACGTTATAGAAACATTGTCACTATGCATTATCAGAGCCCAGTATGGACCCAACTGAAGACCAAAACATTCACTGCAGGGGCTGACCTTATTCAACCGGACTCATTCAAGTCTCTCTCTAGACACACATACTGAGACTTCTGCATTCTAGGCTGCCCAGAACCATGGTAACAGAGTATACATCAGCCCCGTCACTCTCAATCCACTCACAACATTATGTTGGATCTTTTATATTTTTACAGATAGCATGTAGGCTACCTCTCCTCTTGTTTTTGATACCATGCAGTACCTTTTCCAAACAGTACAGCTACTGTTCATTTCCAAACAATAATAATCGACATTATTAACTATTCATATTGTTCTATATTGGTAAGAACGGGGACTGATGGGGCTGGTACGTTTACAGTATGCAATAAGCTGGCGCAACATACAGTATTATAACAATGAGCATTCTCCTACAAACACTAAAACATGGCACATTCTCTGATAGTCTGTTTGCTTGTAGGCGGTTGTTGTCGAGGCCTGGTGTTGTAGGGGTATTTTGTTACGTTGTAGTTATTGTAGGTGTTGTGGTGGTATTTTGTTACGCTGTAGTAGTCACTGTAGTGGTATTTTGTCCATTGTAGTAATTTTTAAGTTTTGTTAAGTTGTAGGTGTTGTAATGGTTGATGTTGTTACAATGTATCAGTATGTGGTGGTTGCTATGGTATAGTATAGTTTTGAGGCCATAACGTTGTTGTTACGGTGTAGTTGATGTCATTGTGACGGTATAGCTACGTTGTTGTCACAAGACTGTTAGCTAGTTGTCTGAGTGGTCATGGTGATGAACGTTGCTATAGCACCCTGTCAGTGTTGACATTTTTACGGTGTAACTGCTTGTTACGTCGTCGTTGTACGTCTGTCACCTATATGCGTCTACTGTCCTCGTCTGTGTCCGAGTGGTCGCCGTGGGGACTTTTATGATTGTTGTCGTCGCTGTGGTTGTCATGGTGATTGTTGCCGTTACTCTCGGAGAGTACCTCTTGCTCCAGGGTGTTGCAGCGCATGCCGGACAGCGTGTGGTTGTGGCCGGCGACGTCGCGGCGACACAGGCAGCAGAGGATCCTCTTGAAGGTCTGTAACATGTCCGTGTCTCTGAAGCTGTAGATGATGGGGTTGACCAGGGAGTTGCACTCAGCCAGGACCAGACAGTACTTCTCATAACGCAGCACCTGGCACGAAACACAGCCCAGACCATCCAACATCAACAACACCAGGCCTGGGGTCCAGCAGATCACAAAACAACCTGGAGGAGAGGAGGGGGAGGGGGAGGGGGGAGGGGAGGAGGATAGGGGGGGAGGAGAGGAGGATAGGGGGAGGAGAGAAGAGACAATTGTAAAAATTCAGCTGGTCAGTGAATACTGTACACACACAGAGTCAGTATCCACTGTCAGTGTGTGGCTTGGGGTTGGTCGGACAGATCTGATTTCATTATGATAATATTCAATTACACGATTTCACGCCTCAAGAATTCATACTGTACACAGACACACGCTCACACACACACACACAGGCGTGCTCACACTCACATATGTACTGTGAGAGAGAGAATGCGAGGTTGAAATGGAGGAGTGTTTTTGTGTCGTGGTGGTTTAACTATGCTGTTCCCTGTCAGGACATGCACAGAGATTCCTCGCTCACACACACACATTGTTTTACTATCCTTGTGGGGACCAAACAATTGATTCCCATTCAAAATCCTATTTTCCCTAAACCTAATTCTAACCCTAATCGTAACCCTAAACCTAACCCTGAAAAAGGCTTTTCCTTGTGAGGACCGGTTTAATGTCCCCACTTGTCCAAACGTTCCTCGTTTTACGGTCATGTGAGGACTTCAGGTACCTAGTAAAACCCAACACACAGCCACTCTCACCCACGCTTGCCTTGACATGCCAGAAAGAGAGAGAGAAAGAGAGATTCAGTGACTGTGTATGAGCCTATATGTGAGACATAGAGATGTCAAATTCCTTCTTTTGAGGAATTTAATCAGAAGTAAAAAATGCTGGAGCAGAAGCTTGGGAGAGAGAGAGAGAGAGAACAGGAAAGAGGAGAAGGAAGGAGGGATGTGGGGGGGAAGTAGAGTGTCTGGTTAAACCAGTTAGGACAAGCCAGAGGTGCCTGCATTTATATATATATGAGAGAGAGAGAGAGAGAGAAGAGAAAGAGAGAGTGTGTGTGTGTGTGTGTGTGTGTGTGTGTGTGTGTGTGTGTGTGTGTGCACCCATACCTGCTCGTGTGTGTGTCTGCATGTATGTGTGAACCCCCCCCGTCCCTCCTCACCCAGTATCATAGACACAGTCTTCATCAGGTTGAACACAGTCTCCTTGTGTCGTATCTGGCTGGTGTGCTGAGACATCCTCTGGCTCTTGTGTCTGACGTACACAAAGATCCTGGTGTAGGCGGCCACCATGAGAGAGAAGGTGAACAGGTTGAGAACAGCCCAGAACACCAGGTAGGAGCGGCTGTACATGGGGGCCATGGTGGAGCAGTTGGCCAGGTTACACAGGCAGTGCCAGCCCATGGTGGGAACCAGGCCCATGAAGATGGCTAGTCCCCAGATAAGGGTGATAAGCAGCACCACGCGGCGGTTGGTCATCTTACTGTGGAGCTGAGATAATATATACTTTATTAGTCCATGCCAGATGGAAATGAGTCTATGGCTTTTCTCCCAACCACTCTGATATACTATAAACACACACACCTGCATGGTGAAGATGGTCTGGTGGCGCTCCAAGGCGATGGCCAGTAGGTTTAATACCGATGCTGTCAGACTGGTGTCGATCAGGGTCTGGAGGGAGGATTAATTCATCTATATATTTGAAGGGTTTAACGTATTGATTGAGATAGGACAGCTGAGAGGAAACAGGAAAGGTAGGAGAGATAGTGAGATAGGACAGCTGAGAGGAAACAGGAAAGGTAGGAGAGATAGTGAGATAGGACAGCTGAGAGGAAACAGGAAAGGTAGGAGAGATAGTGAGATAGGACAGCTGAGAGGAAACAGGAAAGGTAGGAGAGATAGTGAGATGGGACAGCTGAGAGGAAACAGGAAAGGTAGGAGAGATAGTGAGATAGGACAGCTGAGAGGAAACAGGAAAGGTAGGAGAGATAGTGAGATGGGACAGCTGAGAGGAAACAGGAAAGGTAGGAGAGATAGTGAGATAGGACAGTTGAGAGGAAACAGGAAAGGTAGGAGAGATAGTGAGTCAGAAAGCCAGTGAGTGGATTTCAACCCATCTCTGGTCACACAGGCCACAATGATTCTGTTTTCATTTCAAGTATGTGGAACGTTTGCTCATAATAGCTTAGTAGGAATATTCACACAAACCTCTTACTATACAGTACTTTGACAGGAAAACTATATTTTCCCAGTTTGAAAGAAACCAATGTGGATTCATCGATTCATGGGCCCCAGCAAGCATCAACTCCGGGACGGAACAGGATCAGAAATCGGCCCTGGCTTTTCTGACACACCAGCCCATTTTTAGGGTTAGGGTGTGTGTTGAACTCTTCCCTACCTGGCGTACAAACCACTGGTTCAGGGTCAGCTTGATGGTCCAGGGCCCAGTGTGGAACATCAGGTGCAGGTAGGCGATACCTGAGAACAGGTCTGCTGCCGCCAGGTTGCCTAGGGGACAGTAGACAAGGAAATGAGTAGGGTTGCTAAGGGGGGTAAATATTACTTGTAACTTTCTAAATGTACCAGTTAACTCCTGGAATTTCTCTTTACTTTCAAGGATTTTAGGGAATTTTCACAGATAAAAAAACATGACAGGAATACGACTACATTTTTTGAAAAGTATAATTTACCAAAGATCCTGTAGATTTCCAAAATGACCAACATTTCAGAAAATTCTGGTACCTTTGGTAAATGAGTGGGAGCAGCTGCTAATTGACAGACACACACGCCCTACCTAGCAGATAGTAGATGGGGAAGTGGAATCGTCGGTTGATGAAGATGGCCACCATGACCAGGATGTTGGCCAGGATGACGATGACAGACACGGCCATGCCCAGGCTCACCACCAGGTAGTCCCGAGGACGCCAGTGGTCGCTGATGTTCTTGTCGCTTCGGTCGTAGAAGAACTTCACCGAGCGGTTGCTGTAGCACGTGTCCATCTTGACCAATCAGAGGGGGTGGAGCGTAGAGTGGGCGGGAGTTGTGGAGTGAGTGGGACCCAATCAGATTGCCCGGACGGATGAGTGGTGGCGAGGTTCGAGTGGATGGGACTCGCCCTATTGGTGGGTTGGGGGTGGACTCGCCATGAGGGGTGGGGGGGAATGGACGGCGTCCAGTTTGATTGATGTCTATCTCCTCCAATCGTGTGTGGGCTGAGACGTTGTCCCTTCTCTTTGGTCTGTGGGGGAAAAGAGAAGTATAATATTTAACAACATAGTTGATCAAAAGACACACACACACACACACACACACACACACACACACACACTCTATTTTAATCATGACTAGCGTCAGGAGTTTTTTCTTTAGAGCCTTCAACTAGGGTCTAGAGTGTTTCCTGGTCCTGGGCCTAACAATGATGAAACATCCTCCCTGTAACAATCATCCCTACGGCAGTGATGACTGTAAACCAGGCCGCCTGGTGTGGTTTAGATAACAACAACATTCCTTCTACCTCAGTTTATCATCTCTGTAGTCTTTACTGAACCAGGTGAGCTATTACCTATGAAGTGATGTCTTGATTCTAGCAGGTTAGTGGACTGAGAAGATATTCTGATTTACAGTACCGTAACTAGCCTCCCTCCCTCCCCCCTCGCTCCCTCTCCCCCCTCGTCTCTCTTCTCTAACAAAAGAAACAGAGCAGCTTTCTAGAGCAGAGACACACCTCACAATTACACAATCCAGCAATGTAACCTAATCTCAATCCAAACATGCGCGCGCACACACACACACACGGATGCACACACACACGGCCTTGGTGCCCCACTCTACGACTGCGAGACCGAGGGAAACAGAAAGGGAGGAAGAGATGGAAAGTAGAAGAGTGGAAAAGAGAGAGGGAAGATTAAATGTATACAGGAGAGAAATGGAAGAGACTGAAATGGAAAGAAAACATGAAGGGCTGAAAACCAGGATGGGGGAGGGGGAGAGAGAGAGAGAGAGAGAGAGAGAGAGAGAGAGAGAGAGAGAGAGAGAGAGAGAGAGAGAGAGAGAGAGAGAGAGAGAGAGAGAGAGAGAGAGAGAGAGAGAGAGAGAGAGAGAGAGAGAGAGAGAGAGAGAGAGAGAGAGAGAGAGAGAGAGAGAGAGAGAGAGAGAGAGAGAGAGAGAGAGAGAGAGAGAGATAGAGAGAGAGAGGTGTTAAATAGCTGAGTTGGAGTCAGAAACAGAGGAATGCAGAGGGAGTGTTTGTGGTGTGTGTGTGTACTAAGAGAAGTTTCCCTTTTTGACAGCTAAACAGAATGGAAGTACAGCTCTCCCTCGCTTAACCACCAGATATCTAAATCACCATCCCTAACTAACCTTTTTTTTTTTTTTTTCACCTTTATTTAACCAGGTAAGCCAGTTGAGAACAAGTTCTCATTTACAACTGCGACCTGGCCAGGATAAAGCAAAGCAGTGCGATAAAAACAACAACAACACAGAGTTACATATGGGGTAAAACAAAACGTACAGTCAAAAATACAACAGAAATATATATACAGTGTGTGCAAATGTAGTAAGTTATGGAGGTAAGGCAATAAATAGGCAATAGTGCAAAATAATTACAATTAGTATTAACACTGGAATGATAGATGTGCAAGAGATGATGTGCAAATAGAGATACTGGGGTGCAAATTAGCAAAATAAATAACAATATAGGGATGAGGTATTTGGATGGATGGGCTGTGTACAGGTGCAGTGATCGGTAAGGTGCTCTGACAACTGATGCTTAAAGTTAGTGAGGGAGATAAGAGTCTCCAGCTTCAGAGATTTTTGCAATTCGTTCCAGTCATTGGCAGCAGAGAACTGGAAGGAATGGCGGCCAAAGGAGGTGTTGACTTTGGGGATGACCAGTGAGATATACCTGCTGGAGCGCATACTACGGGTGGGTGTTGCTGTGGTGACCAATGAGCTAAGATAAGGCGGGGATTTGCATAGCAGTGATTTATAGATGGCCTGGAGCCAGTGGGTTTGGCGACGAATATGTAGTGAGAACCAGCCAACAAGAGCGTACAGGTCACAGTGGTGGGTAGTATATGGGGCTTTGGTGACAAAACGGATGGCACTGTGATAGACTACATCCAATTTGCTGAGTAGAGTGTTGGAGGCTATTTTGTAAATGACATCGCCGAAGTCAAGGATCGGTAGGATAGTCCGTTTTACGAGGGCATGTTTGGCAGCATGAGTGAAGGAGGCTTTGTTGCGAAATAGGAAGCCAATTATAGATTTAACTTTGGATTGGAGATTCTTAATGTGAGTCTGGAAGGAGAGTTTACAGTCTAACCAGACACCTAGGTATTTGTAGTTGTCCACATACTCTAGGTCAGACCCGTCGAGAGTAGTGATTCTAGTCGGGTGGGCGGGTGCCAGCAGCGTTCGATTGAAGAGCATGCATTTAGTTTTACTAGTGTTTAAGAGCAGTTGGAGGCTACTGAAGGAGTGTTGTATGGCATTGAAGCTCGTTTGGAGGTTTGTTAACACAGTGTCCAATGAAGGGCCAGATGTATACAAAATGGTGTCGTCTGCGTAGAGGTGGATCTGAGAGTCACCAGCATCAAGAGCGACATCATTGATATACACAGAGAAAAGAGTCGGCCCAAGAATTTAACCCTGTGGCACCCCCATAGAGACTGCCATAGGTCCAGACAACAGGCCCTCCGATTTGACACACTGAACTCTATCTGAGAAGTAGTTGGTGAACCAGGCGAGGCAGTCATTTGAGAAACCAAGGCTATTTAGTCTGCCAATAAGAATGCGGTGGTTGACAGAGTCGAAAGCCTTGGCCAGGTCGATGAAGACGGCTGCACAGTACTGTCTATTATCGATCGCGGTTATAATATCGTTTAGGACCTTGAGCGTGGCTGAGGTGCACCCATGACCAGCTCGGAAACCGGATTGCATAGCGGAGAAGGTACGGTGGGATTCGAAATGGTCGGTGATCTGTTTGTTAACTTGGCTTTCAAACACTTTCGAAAGGCAGGGCAGGATGGATATAGGTCTGTAACAGTTTGGATCTAGAGTGTCACCCCATTTGAAGAGGGGGATGACCGCGGCAGTGTTCCAATTTCTGGGGATCTCAGACGTTACGAAAGAGAGGTTGAACAGGCTAGTAATAGGGGTTGCGACAATTTCGGCGGCTAGATTTAGAAAGAAAGGGGTCCAGATTGTCTAGCCCAGATGATTTGTAGGGGTCCAGATTTTGTAGCTCTTTCAGAACATCAGCTGTCTGAATTTGTGTGAAGGAGAAGCGGGGGGGGCATGGGCAAGTTGCAGCGGAGGGTGCAGAGCTGGTGGCCGGGGTAGTGGTAGCCAGGTGGAAAGCATGGCCAGCCGTAGCAAAATGCTTGTTGAAATTCTCGATTATTGTAGATTTATCGGTGGTGATAGTGTTTCCTAGCCTCAGTGCAGTGGG
Source organism: Coregonus lavaretus (assembly GCF_964263955.1). Classification (NCBI taxonomy): domain Eukaryota; kingdom Metazoa; phylum Chordata; class Actinopteri; order Salmoniformes; family Salmonidae; genus Coregonus; species Coregonus lavaretus. The sequence goes on along the minus strand of NW_028165496.1, from coordinate 40,107 downwards.
CAGCTGGGAGGTGGTGCTCTTATTCTCCATGGACTTTAGTGTCCCAAAACATTTTGGAGTTAGTGCTCAGGATGCACATTTCTGTTTGAAAAAGTTAGCCTTTGCTTTCCTAACTGCTTGTGTATATTGGTTCCTAACTTCCCTGAAAAGTTGCATATCGCGGGGGCTATTTGATGCTAATGCAGTACGCCACAGGATGTTTTTGTGCTGGTCAAGGGCAGTCAAGTCTGAGGAGAACCAGGGGCTATATCTGTTCTTAGTTCTGTCTTTTTTGAATGGGGCATGTTTATTTAAGATTGAGAGGAAAGCACTTTTAAAAGAACAACCAGGCATCCTCTACTGACGGAATGAGATCTATAGCCATCCAGGATACATGGGCCAGGTCAATTAGGAAGGCCTGCTCGCTAAAGTGTTTTAGGGAGCGTTTGACAGTGATGAGGGGTGGTCGTTTGACCGCGGACCCGTTACGGACGCAGGCAATAAGGCAGTGATCGCTGAGATCCTGGTTGAAGACAGCGGAGGTGTATTTAGAGGGTAAGTTAGTCAGGATGATATCTATGAGGGTACCCATGTTTACGGATTTAGGGTTGTACCTGGTAGGTTCGTTGATAATTTGTGTGAGATTGAGGGCATCTAGTTTGGATTGTAGGATGGCCGGGGTGTTAAGCATATCCCAATTTAGGTCACCAAGCAGTACGAACTCTGAGGATAAATGGGGGGCAATCAATTCACATATGGTGTCCAGGGCACAGCTGGGGGCTGAGGGGGGTCTGTAGCAAGCGGCAACAGTGAGAGACTTATTTCAGGAAAGGTGGATTTTTTGAAGTAGAAGCTCAAACGGTTTGGGCACAGACCTGGATAGTATGATAGCCTGCAGAGCTCCATCTCTACAGTAGATTGCAACCCCACCCCCTTTGGCAGTTCTATCTAGACGGGAAATGTTGTAGTTGGGGATGGACATTTCAGAATTTTTTGAGGCCTTCTTAAGCCAGGATTCAGACACCGCTAGAACATCAGAGTGTGCTAACGCAGTGAATAACTCAAACTTAGGAAGTAGGCTTCTGATGTTAACATTGCAGAAAACCAAGGCTTTTACGGTTACAGGAGTCAACACATGATAGCTCCTGGGGAGTAGGAGTGATACTGGGAGGCCCCAGCCAAAATCAAACACATGACCCTGGCATTGCAAGCACCATGCTCTACCAACTGACCCATACATGACTACTACCATAACCCTGATGTCACTCTCTAACACTTAAAGCAGAATAAACAGCTGTTGGACTACTACATGCTTATCAGTTCAGACAATCTGTTTGTGTCACTGTGCGTCCCGCAACGAGCATGGAGAAAAGAAAAGAAAGCCAGGGAATTATCTGAGGAGGTCAGACACAAGATTGTAGCCAAGCATGGACAATCTCAAGGCTACAAGTCCATCTCCAGAGACCTTGACGTTCCTGTTTCCACTTCCTGTTTCCACCGTACGTAATGTTATCAAGAGGTATAAAGGCCCACACCACTGTAGCTAACCTCCCTGGACATGGCCGCAAGAGAAAACTTCATGGAAGATTGCAGCGACGGATTGTTGGAATGGTGGAGAAAGCACCTCGATCAACTGCCACAGAGATTCAAGCTGACCTTCAAACACACAAGGTACGACAGATTCAACACGCACCGTCCGTCGCCAACTCAATGAAAGGGGGATCTATGGTAGGAGACCCAGTAGGACCCCACTGCTGAGAGAGACATAAGAACTGGCCAAAACACACCTGAACATGCCAACATCATTCTGGGAGAATGTCCTGTGGACAGATGAGACCAAGTTAGAGCTTTTTGGTAAAGCACACTATCTCTATGTTTAAAGAAAACAAAATGAAGCCTTAGTCAAACGTGGAGGAGGTTCAGTGATGCTTTGCTGCCTCTGGCACTGGGTGCCTTGAACGTGTGCATCATGACATCAGGAGAATACCAAGGCATTTTGGAACGCAATGTCGGACCCAGTGTCAGAAAGCTGGGTCTCTGTCGAAGGTCATGGGTCTTCCAGCAGGACAATGACCCCAAAACACACTCCAAAAAGTTGGACTGGTCTCATGTGGCCCGCAATGAGTCCCGATCTAAAATCTAATTGAACATTTTGTGGAGAGATCTGAAAACAGCAGTTGGGAGAAGGCACCAAGAGGAGTGGGCCAAACTGCCAGTACAGAAGTGCAGGAAGCTAAGCGATGGCTATAGGAAGCGTTTGATTGCAGTTATTTTGACCAAAGGCTGTGCTACCAGATATTAAGTCTGGGGTGTCAATCATTTAGTCAATGCCATTTCTGTTTATTTTCTGATTTAAATAGATATATTAACTTCTGAATCAAAAACAAAAGGTTCAGTAATATTAACAGTGAAATAAAGAATTGTGGAGACCAAACACTTTGGTCAATTTCAACTTATTTTTAGGGAACATTTTTGAGTTACTTGAAAAAAAAGTGCAAGGGTGCCAATATCTTTGGCCACGACTGTACACGGAGGGAAAAACCTGACTGAACAGGTGGGTTTCTATGTGGCGATGGAGTCAGAGTTGTGGGTGGCTGGTAGAAGTCCCTCCCGGCACACAGTGAACACGTTTTACATGCGAACAGTGTTCCAGATAGTAGCTCGTATCCCTCTTAAGGTCTTATTCTGAAGAAGCTGTTTACACGCAGCTTTGATATCCCGCTCATGAGTATCACTGTACCCATGAATAAACAGAATATTCCTCGTTTAAGTATATTTGGGTTAAATGGAATAGTAACTGAAATATGGACACTGACTGTAGGTCTACAACCTCTCACATGTAGCGTAATATAATATTAACTCCTGCAGAATTATGCATTTCTTGCAGTGAACTTTTACAAATGTTAATTTTGTCTCGGGAACAGGAGTGGAGAATTGTTTCTTTTCTTTCAACATCTCTTGAGAAAATGCGAATGTAATGTGTTATCTTTGACACTTATGCAAGCAGACAGTATTCCAACCACAAAATATGCACCCAAGACGAACTGAAGTTTTATCAGAAACATGTTGTCGTTTTCTCAGCTTTTACACAGAAAGCGGCACAGGTCCTAATCCAGGCACTTGTCATCTCCCGTCTGGATTACTGCAACTCGCTGTTGGCTGGGCTCCCTGCCTATGCCATTAAACCCCTACAATTTATCCAGAACGCTGCAGCCTGTCTGGTGTTCGACCTACCCAAGTTCTCTCATGTCACCCCGCTCCTCCGCACACTCCACTGGCTTCCAGTTGAGGCTCGCATCTACTACAAGACCATGGTGCTTGCCTACGGAGCTGTGAGGGGAACGGCACCTCCTTACCTTCAGGCTCTGATCAGACCCTACACCCAAACGAGGGCACTACGTTCATCCACCTCTGGCCTGCTAGCTCCCCTACCTCTACGGAAGCACAGTTCCCGCTCAGCCCAGTCAAAGCTATTTGCTGCTCTGGCACCCCAATGGTGGAACAAGCTCCCCCATGACAGTGGAGTCACTGACCACCTTCCGGAGACACTTGAAACCGTACCTCTTTAAGGAATACCTGGAATAGTATAAAGTAATCCTTCTACCCCCCCCCCCCCCACCTAAATTTTTTTTTAAAAATAAGTGGTTGTCCCCACTCGCTATCATAAGTTCAATGCACCTATTTGTAAGTCGCTCTGAATAAGAGCGTCTGCTAAATGATGTAAATGTAAATGTACATTTCCTTAAAACCTGTCAAACTGATGAATTTGGACATTTTGCACAGGACCAATCTTTCCACTGTTTTGGACTTATTGCGTTTTCTCCCCGGTCCCTAAACGAAACAGACAACTTTCCCAGTGTTAACTAGATTACTAATGCCTTCATTCTATTGATGTAAGACCTTATTCTGGTGAGCACTACTTTATTAAGTCGTCTGGGGCAACAAGTTATGACAGAAGAGAAGCTGCATGTATCTAACTATAGTTGACAAACAAAATGGCCTACCAAATGACGGAAATTATAAGCAGAAACGTGTCTAAATTAGGGGTGAAAGTAGCCAGTAGTAAATTAATTATAGTAGGCTAAATTATTATGGAATTATTATGGTGGATGGAACTGTGCCGGTTAACCTACTTTTTGAAGTGATTTGTTTGAAAACGTCACCCAACACCAATGACATTGACATGTGGCAGACAACAAAAAAACAACAGTAAACGGGATAAGATGTTTACATACCACAGTATCCGGTCTTAGATCACCATGTCCCAGGCATCTTATCTGAGTTTCTCATAACCTGGGATACAAGCCTTTTCGGGTTATTGTAAATGGGATATGCTGTTTATATGCGTCAACTCAAAAACAGAATACTTCAGTATCCTGAATAATAACGGGATATTGGTGTGCATGTTAACGTGGTCAGTGTACAGTTGAAGTCGGAGGTTTACATACACCTAGGTTGGAGTCATTAAAACTTGTTTTTCCAACAATTGTTTACAGACAGATTATTTCACTTATAATTCACTGTATCACAATTCCAGTGGGTCAGACGTTTACATACACTAAGTTGACGGTGTCTTTAAACAGCTTGGAAAATTCCAGAAAATGATGTCATGGCTTTAGAAGCTTATGATAGGCTAATTGACATCATTTGGTGGTCCTCTGTAGCTCAATTGGTAGAGCATGGCGCTTATAACGCCAGGGTAGTGGGTTCGATCCCCGGGACCACCCATACGTAAAAATGCATGCGCACATGACTGTAAGTCGCTTTGGATAAAAGCGTCTGCTAAATGGCATATTATTATTATTAATTGGAGGTGTACCTGTGGATGTATTTCAAGGCCTACCTTCAAACTCAATGCCTCTTTGCTTGATATCATGGGAAAATCAAAAGAAATCAGCCAAGACCTCAGAAAAAAAATTGTAGACCTCCACAAGTCTGGTTCATCCTTGGGAGCATTTTCCAAACGCCTGAAGGTACCACGTTCATCTGTACAAACAATAGCATGCAAGTATAAACACCATGGGACCACGCAGCCATCATACCGCTCAGGAAGGAGACGCGTTCTGTCTCCTAGAGATGAACGTACTTTGGTGCGAAAAGTGCAAATCAATCCCAGAACAACAGCAAAGGACCTTGTGAAGATGCTGGAGGAAACAGGTACAAATGTATCTATATCCACAGTAAAACAAGTCCTATATCGACATAACCTGAAAGGCCGCTCAGCAAGGAAGAAGCCACTGCTCCAAAACCGCCATAAAGAAAAGCCAGACTACGGTTTGCAACTGCACATGGGGACAAAGATCGTACTTTTTGGAGAAATGTCCTCTGTTCTGATTAAACAAAAATAGAACTGTTTGGCCATAATGACCATTGTTATGTTTGGAGGAAAAAGGGGATAGCTTGCAAGCCGAAGAACACCATCCCAACCGTGAAGCACGGGGTGGCAGCATCATGCTGTGGGGGTGCTTTGCTGCAGGAGGGACTGGTGCACTTCACAAAATAGATGGCATCATGAGGAAGGAAAATTATGTGGATATATTGAAGCAACATCTCAAGACATCAGTCAGGAAGTTAAAGCTTGGTCGCAAATGGGTCTTCCAAATGGACAATGACCCCAAGCATACTTCCAAAGTTGTGGCAAAATGGCTTAAGGACAACAAAGTAAAGGTATTGGAGTGGCCATCACAAATCCCTGACCTCAATCCTATAGAAAATGTGTGGGCAGAACTGAAAAAGCATGTGCGAGCAAGGAGGCCTACAAACCTGACTCAGTTACACCAGCTCTGTCAGGAGGAATGGGCCAAAATTCACCCAACTTATTGTGGGAAGCTACCTGAAACGTTTGACCCAAGTTAAACAATTTAAAGGCAATGCTACCAAATACTAATTGAGTGTATGTAAACTTCTGACCCACTGGGAATGTGATGAAAGAAATAAAAGCTGAAATAAATAATTCTCTCTACTATTATTCTGACATTTCACATTCTTAAAATAAAGTGGTGATCCTAACTGACCTAAGACAGGGAATTTTTACTAGGATTAAATGTCAGGAATTGTGAAAAACTGAGTTTAAATGTATTTGGCTAAGGTGTATGTAAACTTCCGACTTCAACTGTAGATAAGCTTGATTTACTCCAATGTTTGTAGACAATAATTGTAAACAAACCCTGTAAGCTTCAAAACCTGGTTAAAACGACAATTTTGATATCAGTCCTTGCATCATAGCTCCATCTATCTAGCTACCTGGTAGAAGTACATCATAGCTCCATCTATCTAGCTACCTGGTAGAAGTACATCATAGCTCCATCTATCTAGCTACCTGGCTGAAGTACATCATAGCTCCATCTATCTAGCTACCTGGTAGAAGTACATCATAGCTCCATCTATCTAGCTACCTGGTAGAAGTACCCCCCAGGACACAGTGTGTACACAGTTCAAATTAAACATGGATTTATATATACACAGTGGGGTCCGAACATATTGACACCCTTGATTAAGATGAGAAATAAATCATTAAAATACTGAGCTATGGGTAAATTATATTATTTTCTACTAATACAATTGCTTAACAATTTTGTTTAACAAGTAATACTTATTTTCTGAAAAAGGTAGGGGTCAAAATTGACACCCCTAAAGATTCTTATAAAGTAGTCAAAAGTTTAGTATTTGGTCCCATATTCCTAGTACGTAATTACTACATCAAGCTTGTGACTCTACAAACTTGTTGGATGCATTTGCAGTTCGTTTTGGTTGTGTTTCATATTATTTTGAGCCCAATAAAAATGAATGGTAAATAATGTATTGTGTCATTTTGGAGTCACTTTTATTGTAAATAAGAATAGAATATGTAACTAAAAATGTTATATTTTAGGAGGGGTTGATGAGGGGATGCGCTGTGGAATTATTTAAGATACTCTTTGAAGAGGTAGGTTTTCGAAAGATGGGCAGGGACTCTGCTGTCCTAGCTTCAGAGGGAAGCTGGTTCCAGCATTGGGGTGCCAGGACAGAGAAGAGCTTGGACTGGGCTGAGCGGGAGCTGCCCTCCCATAGGGGAGGGAGGGCCAAGAGACCAGAGGTGGCAGAACGGAGTGCTTGGGTTGGGGTGTAGGGTTTGAGCAGAGCCTGAAGGTAGGGAGGGGCAGTTCCTCTTGCTGCTCCGTCGGTAAGTACCACGGTCTTTTACCATCCACATTAATGTGGACGCTACCATGATTACCCATAATCCTGAATGAATCGTAAATAATGATGAGTGAGAAAGTTAGAGGGTCAGAAATCAATCATACCCTCAAGACACTAACCTCTCACCATTACCAATAACAGGGGATCCCCAAGACATGCTAACCTCTCACCAATACCAATAACAGGGGATCCCCAAGACATGCTAACCTCTCACCATTACCAATAACAGGGGATCCCCAAGACATGCTAACCTCTCACCATTACCAATAACAGGGGATCCCCAAGACATGCTAACCTCTCACCAATACCAATAACAGGGGATCCCCAAGACATGCTAACCTCTCACCAAAACCAATAACAGGGGATCCCCAAGACATGCTAACATCTCACCATTACCAATAACAGGGGATCCCCAAGACATGCTAACCTCTCACCATTACCAATAACAGGGGATCCCCAAGACATGCTAACATATCACCATTACTAATGACAGGGGACATGCTAACCTCTCACCATTCCTAATGACAGGGGACATGCTAACCTCTCACCATTACTAATGACAGGGGACATGCTAACCTCTCACCATTACTAATGACAGGGGACATGCTAACCTCTCACCATTCCTAATGACAGGGGACATGCTAACCTCTCACCATTCCTAATGACAGGGGACATGCTAACCTCTCACCATTCCTAATGACAGGGGACATGCTAACCTCTCACCATTACTAATGACAGGGGACATGCTGACAGGGGACATGCTATGCTACCCTCCAGTCCCTCGACTTCCTGGCGCTGACGGAAACATGGATTACCACTGAAAACACTGCTACTCCTACTGCTCTCTCCTCGTCTGACCATGTGTTCTCGCATACCGCGAGAGCATCTGGTCAGAGGGGTGGTGGCACAGGAATCCTCATCTCTCCCAAGTGGTCATTCTCAATTTTTCCCCTAACCCATCTGTCTATCTCCTCATTTGAATTCCACGCTGTCACAGTCACTAGCCCATTTAAGCTTAATATCCTTGTCATCTATCGCCCTCCAGGTTCCCTTGGAGAGTTCATCAATGAGCTTGACGCCTTGATAAGTTCCTTTCCTGAGGATGGCTCACCCTTCACAGTTTTGGGGGATTTCAACCTCCCTACGTCTACATTTGACTCATTTCTCTCTGCCTCCTTCTTTCCACTCCTCTCCTCTTTTGACCTCACCCTCTCACCGTCCCCCCCTACTCACAAGGCAGGCAATACGCTTGACTTCATCTTTACTAGATGTTGCTCTTCTACTAATCTCACTGCAACTCCCCTCCATGTCTCCGACCACTACTTTGTATCCTTTTCTCTCTCGCTCTCCTCCAACACTACTCACTCTGCCCCTACACAGATGGTAACGCGCCGCCGCAACCTTCGCTCGCTCTCTCCCACTACTCTCTCCTCTTCCATCCTATCATCTCTTCCCTCTGCTCAATCCTTCTCCCTCCAATCTCCTGATTCTGCCTCCTCAACCCTCCTCTCCTCCCTTTCTGCATCCTTTGACTCCCTGTGTCCCCTATCCTCCCGGCCGGCTCGGTCCTCCCCTCCAGCTCCGTGGCTTGACGACTCATTGCGAGCTCACAGAACAGAGCTCCGGGCAGCTGAGCGGAAATGGAAGAAAACTAAACTCCCTGCCGACCTGGCATCTTTTCACTCCCTCCTCTCTACATTTTCTTCATCTGTTTCTGCTGCTAAGGCCACTTTCTACCACTCTAAATTCCAAGCATCTGCCTCTAACCCTAGGAAGCTCTTTGCCACATTCTCCTCACTGCTGAATCCCCCCCCCCCCCCCTCCCTCTCTGTGGATGACTTCGTCAACCACTTTGAAAAGAAGGTTGACGACAACCGATCCTCGTTTGTTAAGTCTAATGACACTGCTGGTCCTGCTCACACTGCCCTACCCTATGCTTTGACTTCTTTCTCCCCTCTCTCTCCAGATAAAATCTTGCGACTAGTGACTGCAGGCCGCCCAACAACCTGCCCGCTTGACCCCATCCCCTCCTCTCTTCTCCAGACCATCTCCGGTGACCTTCTCCCCAACCTCACCTCGCTGATCAACTCATCCTTGACCGCTGGCTATGTCCCTTCCGTCTTCAAGAGAGCGAGAGTTGCACCCCTTCTCAAAAAACCAACACTCGATTCCACTGATGTCAACAACTACAGACCAGTATCCCTTCTTTCTTTTCTTTCCAAAACTATTGAGCGTGCCGTCTTTAGCCAACTCTCTTGCTATCTCTCTCAGAATGACCTTCTTGATCCAAACCAGTCAGGTTTCAGGACTGGTCATTCAACTGAGACTGCTCTTCTCTGTGTCACGGAGGCTCTCCGCACTGCTAAAGCTAACTCTCTCTCCTCTGCTCTTGTCCTTCTAGACCTGTCTGCTGCCTTTGATACTGTGAACCATCAGATCCTCCTCTCCACCCTCTCCGAGCTGGGCATCTCCGGCGCGGCTCACTCCTGGATTGCGTCCTACCTGACCGGTCGCTCCTACCAAGTGGCGTGGCGAGAAGCTGTCTCCGCACCACGTGCTCTCACCACTGGTGTCCCCCAGGGCTCAGTTCTAGGCCCTCTCCTTTTCTCCCTATACACCAAGTCACTTGGCTCTGTCATATCCTCACATGGCCTCTCCTATCATTGCTACGCTGACGATACACAACTAATCTTCTCCTTTCCCCCTTCTGATAACCAGGTGGCGAATCGCATCTCTGCATGTCTGGCAGACATATCAGTATGGATGACGGATCACCACCTCAAGCTGAACCCTGGCAAGACGGAGCTGCTCTTCCTCCCGGGGAAGGACTGCCCGTTCCATGATCTCGCCATCACGGTTGACAACTCCGTTGTGTCCTCCTCCCAGAGTGCGAAGAGCCTTGGCGTGACCCTGGACAACACCCTGTCGTTCTCCGCTAACATCAAGGCGGTGACCCGATCCTGCAGGTTCATGCTCTACAACATTCGGAGAGTACGACCCTGCCTTACACAGGAAGCGGCACAGGTCCTAATCCAGGCACTTGTCATCTCCCGTCTGGATTACTGCAACTCGCTGTTGGCTGGGCTCCCTCCCTGTGCCATTAAACCCCTACAACTCATCCAGAATGCCGCAGCCCGTCTGGTGTTCAACCTTCCCAAGTTCTCTCACGTCACCCCCCTCCTCCGCACACTCCACTGGCTTCCAGTTGAAGCTCGCATCCGTTACAAGACCATGGTGCTTGCCTATGGAGCAGTGAGGGGAACGGCACCTCCGTCAGGCTCTGATCAGTCCCTACACCCAAACGAGGGCATTGCGTTCATCCACCTCTGGCCTGCTGGCTCCCCTTCCTCTGCGGAAGCATAGTTCCCGCTCAGCCCAGTCAAAACTGTTCGCTGCTCTGGCACCCCAATGGTGGAACAAGCTCCCTCACGACGCCAGGACAGCGGAGTCACTCACCACCTTCCGGAGACATTTGAAACCCCACCTCTTTAAGGAATACCTGGGATAGGATAAAGTAATCCTTCTACCCCCCCCCCCTCCCAAAAAAAAAGTATTATTATTATTATTATTTTTTTATTAAATTTTTTTCTTTTTTTATATATATATATATATATATATATATTGGAAAGTGGTTATCCCACGGGCTATAGGGTGAATGCACCTATTTGTAAGTTGCTCTGGATAAGAGCGTCTGCTAAATGACTAAAATGTAAAATGTAATGCTAACCTCTCACCATTACTAATGACAGGGGACATGCTAACCTCTCACCATTCCTAATGACAGGGGACATGCTAACCTCTCACCATTACTAATGACAGGGGACATGCTAACCTCTCACCATTCCTAATGACAGGGGACATGCTAACCTCTCACCATTCCTAATGACAGGGGACATGCTAACCTCTCACCATTCCTAATGACAGGGGACATGCTAACCTCTCACCATTCCTAATGACAGGGGACATGCTAACCTCTCACCATTCCTAATGACAGGGGACATGCTAACCTCTCACCATTACTAATGACAGGGGACATGCTAACCTCTCACCATTACTAATGACAGGGGACATGCTAACCTCTCACCATTACTAATGACAGGGGACATGCTAACCTCTCACCATTCCTAATGACAGGGGACATGCTAACCTCTCACCATTACTAATGACAGGGGACATGCTAACATATCACCATTACTAATGACAGGGGACATGCTAACATATCACCATTACTAATGACAGGGGACATGCTAACCTCTCACCATTACTAATGACAGGGGACATGCTAACCTCTCACCATTACTAATGACAGGGGACATGCTAACCTCTCACCATTACTCTCACCATTCCTAATGACAGGGGACATGCTAACCTCTCACCATTACTCTCACCATTCCTAATGACAGGGGACATGCTAACCTCTCACCGTTACTAATGACAGGGGACATGCTAACCTCTCACCATTACTAATGACAGGGGACATGCTAACCTCTCACCATTCCTAATGACAGGGGACATGCTAACCTCTCACCATTCCTAATGACAGGGGACATGCTAACCTCTCACCGTTACTAATGACAGGGGACATGCTAACCTCTCACCATTCCTAATGACAGGGGACATGCTAACCTCTCACCATTACGTGGAAAACACGAGGCAGTCAATAGTGTGCATACGTTAAAATGTATGACTGTAAGTCACATGACTAAGCCGCTTTGGATAAAAGCGTCTGCTAAAATGGCATATTATATTAATAGCTGCCCCCGCGGTGACCACGACAGGCATCTGGACAACATGTTGCTGAGGGACGATCACACCCTTGAAAGACATACAGTGCCTTCAGAAAGTATTCATACCCCCTGACTTATTCCACATTCTGTTGTGTTACAGCCTGAATTCAAAATGGATTAAACTGATGTTTTTTCTCACCCATCTACATACAATACCCCATAAAGACAAAGTGAAAACATGTTTTTAGAAATGTTTGCACATTTATTGGGGGAGGGAATTTGTCTTGACAACAAATTTCAAAAAACATAATTCCACTTTGACATTATGGAGAATTGTGTGTAGGCCAGTGAGAACATGTATATTGAAACGATTTTAAATTCAGGCTGTAACACAACAAAATGTGGAAAAAGTCAAGGGATATAGCTCAGTTGGTAGAGCATGGCGTTTGCAACACCAGGGTTGTGGGTTCGATTCCCATGGGGGGCCAGTATTAAAAAATAAAAATAATGTATGCACTCACTAACTGTAAGTCGCTCTGGATAAGAGTGTCTGCTAAATGACTAAAATGTAAAAAAATTTGAATACTTTCTGAAGGCACTGTACATACCAAACATAGGCACTAGTAAAGAGACTCCTAGTCTTCACCCAGTAGCTCAGATTGTCACTGGTCATTTCACCTCCCTTACATGTTTTTAATGTGTTCCCATTCTGACTCTTCGTGCATTAGGCTAAAGGCCTAGTGGAATGTATGTACAGGAAATGTTTTAGTTGTAAAAGCCAATTATTGTTATTAGATGCCTTATTCTTACCATATTTTGTAATTCCAGACCAAGATCCCTGAGATGAATATTGTATATAATGTCATGGTTATGATAGCATGACATTCTGTTGCATATTGGGAGGTTACCTTATTCTTCCAATAGTTATTGTTTTACTAATATTACATTTCTAGTCCATGTCCCTGCTTTGCAAGGCGTTGGAAAACCTCCCTGGTCTTTGTGGTTGAATCTGTGTTTGAAATTCACTGCTCGACTGAGGGACCTTACAGATAATTGTATGTGTGGGGTACAGGGGGAGGGAATGGCCGGCAGGGGATGTAGCTCAGTTGATAGAGCATGGCGTTTGCAACGCCAGGGTTGTGGGTTCGTTTCCCACAGGGGGGCCAGTATAAAAAATATATAAAAAATATATATGTATTCACTAACTGTAAGTCGCTCTGGATAAGAGCGTCTGCTAAATGATGTAAATGTACAGAGATCAGGTAGTCAGTCAACAATCATGTTTAAACACTATAATTGCACACAGAGTGAGTCCATGCAACTTATTATGTGACTTGTGTTGGAAACGGACTAATTGACTTGAGGATGTTTTAATATTTTTATAACCATATAACAAAAGGGGGCCTGTCTCTGAGACAGAATGTTTCCATAAGGGTGAGATGGGAGGCATGTGTTAGAGCTAATAGACTGTAAACTACTGGCCTGTAACACCGTCTTATAGCTTCACTGTTTTATATCAGTATGTTCTCTCTATATGTTATAGCTTCACTGTTTTATATCAGTATGTTCTCTCTATATGTTATAGCTTCACTGTTTTATATCAGTATATTCTCTCTATATGTTATAGCTTCACTGTTATATATCAGTATGTTCTCTCTATATGTTATAGCTTCACTGTTATATATCAGTATGTTCTCTCTATATGTTATAGCTTCACTGTTTTATATCAGTATAGTCTCTCTATATGTTATAGCTTCACTGTGTTATATCAGTATGTTCTCTCTATATGTTATAGCTTCACTGTTGTTATATCATTATATTCTCTCTATATGTTATATCAGTATGGTCTCTCTATATGTTGTTATCTCATTATATTCTCTCTATATGTTTTGGGTCATCATATCCACTTGAGTGTCAAGCTGGGACAATAACACCACCTGTCTAGCAACAGAGATGAATGATCCATTATTATTCTCAGACAGCTCTTTGTGTATGAGAAGGATGGGTAACAATGGACTGCGGCAGGCTGCTAGAATGTATACTCCCTAGTCTCAAGGCTTCTCCTGACTGGTAAGAAGACAGGGAGATGCGTGGAGGAGAACCAAAGGTTCTGGACTCAAGCTGGGACAATAACACCACCTGTCAAGCAACAGAGATGAATTGTTCATCCTTGACTCAGGAGGGGAAAGGCTTGTCTGTGAAGAGGGTACAAACAGAGGTCATAAATATATGTGCGTGTATAATCATACTTTGTCTTTGCAGCTGTATGATCCAGTGTGGTTTAATAAATCTAGCCTGAGCTTTCTTCGGAGTCCGATTGGAATTTGTACCAGAATCTTAGAACCTAACACTTTTTTTTTACTCCAGAACTTATTTAGGCTTGCCATAACAAAGGGGTTGAATACTTATTGACTCAAGACAGTTCAGCTTTTCATATTAAATGAATTTGTCCAAATGTCTAAAACATAATTCCACTTTGACATTATGGGGTATTGTGTGTAGGCCAGTGTCACAAAATCTCAATTTAATCCATTTTAAATTCAGGCTGTAACACAACAAAATGTGGAAAAAGTCCAAGGGTGTGAACACTTTCTGAAGGCACTGTATGTGTCTAATATACTATCCAGATAATAAAGTGTCTGATCACAGAACATTCCATAGAATTCTAGAAAAATACCACCTTTCACTAAAACGGCTGTAACTCATTCACAGTAAAAGGTATTACCATTCTGATTTCAGATTATCAATCCTTACAAAATAAGAAAGATAAACATTTAGAGCATATTGAGTCTATCTTCATTAGGAAGTGTTAATGGCAGTTGTTTGGGGGAAAAAAGCACACAAGATACACATTTGATTGATTACTATTTGATTGATGCGGTGCTATTGTATGTCATATAATTTGAAAGGGCTGTTTCTCAGCTTTCAAAATATGTATCATGCTTTCATATTATGGTTCGAAACCAGCAAAGTATGCTCATTAACGTACGCAGAGGTCATGGTCTCAGAAAATTCAGGAATTCCAAAACTCTCCTACCGATGATGCAGCAATGCCAACATGGCGATTTCCACTTGCAGTTAGCTGGTGTTCTAAAGCCTAGTGTTTCCCCTTGAACTGAGAGGGAGAAACAGAGAGCTGTCAGTTAAACGGGCCGTTCTGTAGCTCACCTAACCACTCTCTGTGTGTGTGTGTTTCTGTAACTATGTGTGTGTACAGCAGACTGTTCCGTTGCCCTACAAACTGTAGAAGGCTAACAAGCCAAGTGAGTCCGTTGTGAGAAGCTATGGCCTAAGACCAAATTCCTAAAAATGTGGAGTCAGTTGTTGTTCTTCTATGTAGACCGTGTTGTTTTGTCCAGACTGTGGGATCATGTTAAAGAGTGTGACATCACCAGAACAGGCTCAGTGGTTGTCATGATCCAGGGGTAATCCATGTTTTTACATGTGTAGGTTGGTGATGGGAGGGGGAGTGGGGGTACTAGAGTGTGTGTGTGTGTGTGTGTGTGTGTGTGTGTGTGTGTGTGGCAGAGAGAAGGGAAGAGAGGAGATGACATGACATGATTTCTCTGTACTCAAAGAGGAAGAGAGATGTTCACAAAACTTCTATCTTTAATTCTGAAAAGTCTAAACCGTTGGGGGGGGGAGAAACACATTGAATAACACATTCATAAACGGCAAAAAAGACAGCCCAAAACGTATCATAAGAAACAAGGTTGAAGTGTTTGTCCTGTATCTAGGAGATATAAGCTCAGGAAATATTTTTTGTTGTTGTTTTTTACACATATGAAACTAATTTTTTGAGTAGGCACAAAACTTCATCTTCCTGTCGTTTTTTTTTTTACCGGTACCGGCTACCTTCAGACGAGTCCCATGACACTTATGGAGGTCGTAGAGCAAAGCGGAGAACACCATTGTGTTCGTGAGAGTCGTCTTTCCATCTAATATAGTTTGTAGGTGAAACCGTTCAGATGCTACCAACATTTTAGTGAGAAGACCGGTTTTCGGTATGTCTCATCGTCTGACAAACACCTACTGTAGCTCGGCCACCTTCCACCACAGAAGCAGAAGGGGCGACATCGGTGGATGCGGTGGATTGAGACACATCCAATGCAACAAACCGATCTCTCTTAAACAGACAGATTCTGATGGGGATGACCGGTGCATCAATCGACTCTAGGGGGTTAAACAGATTCTGACAGGTGTGTGTGTGTTAGCATGCGTGCATACACAAAAATGTATGCACGCATGACTGTAAGTCGCTTTGGATAAAAGCGTCTGCTAAATGGCATATTATTATTATATTATATTAGTAAGAGAGAGGAAGTGTGTGTGACAGATTCTGACAGGTGTGTGTGTGTGTGTGTGTGTGTGTGTAAGAGAGAGGAAGTGTGTGTGTGACCGATTCTGACAGGTGTGTGTGTGTGTGTTAGTAAGAGAAAGGAAGTGGGTGTCTCGTAACAGAACTCTAAACACTGAGCTGTCTGATTTAGACTTCCTGTTGTACCAACGCGTGTGTGTGTGTGTGTGTGTGTGTGTGCGTACTGGGAAGAATCAGTAAACACTAGTTGGAATGCAAACGGGTCATTACAGATGGAGACACACCCTTTGCGGTCCTCGTCCCTTCTCCTCGCTCTCCTTCCTTCCCCCTCTGTGTTTCTTAAAGGAGAAGTCTTTTTTTTTTTTACAACCAAATCTAAAAACAAATATGTCAATGGTATGTTCTAGAAGTGTCCACCTGTATTACGCCGTATTCCCTGTTGTGTGACTAGAGCCGTCTCCTCTCTCCAGCTGTTCCATCCTCCGTGTAGCCTGCTGCTACAGGTAAACAAAGGAAACCCCAACATAAAGTGTCTTAATAGGGCGTTGGGCCCACCAAAAACCACAACAGCTTCACTGCGCCTTGGCATAGATTCTACACGTGTCTAGAACTTCCTGTATTGGAGGCAACCCATGATTTAGTTTCAATATACAGTTGAAGTCAGAGGCTTACATACGCTTAGGATGGAGTCATTAAAACCCGGTTTTTAACCACTCCACACATTTCTTGTATAGTTTTGGCAAGTCGGTTAGGACATCTACTTTGTGCATGACAAGTAATTTTTCCAACAATTGTTTACAGACAGATTATTTCACTTATAATTCACTGTATCACAATTCCAGAGGGTCAGACGTTTACATACACTAAGTTGACGGTGCCTTTAAACAGCTTGGAAAATTCCAGAAAATTATGTCATGGCTTTAGAAGCTTCTGATAGGCTAATTGACATAATTTGAGTCAATTGGAGGTGTACCTGTGGATGTATATCAAGGCCTACCTTCAAACTCAGTGCCTCTTTGCTTGATATCATGGGAAAATCAAAAGAAATCAGCCGACCTCAGAAAAAAAATTGTAGACCTCCACAAGTCTGGTTCATCCTTGGGAGCAATTTCCAAACGCCTGAAGGTACCACGTTCATCAGTACAAACAATAGTATGCAAGTATTAACACCATGGGACCACGCAGCCGTCATACCGCTCAGGAAGGAGACGCGTTCTGTCTCCTAGAGATGAACATACTTTGGTGCAAAAAGTGCAAATCAATCCCAGAACAACAGCAAAGGACCTTGTGAAGATGCTGGAGGAAACAGGTACACAAGTATCTATATCCACAGTAAAACGAGTCCTATATCGACATAACCTGAAAGGCCGCACAGCAAGGAAGAAGCCACTGCTCCAAAACCGCCATAAAAAAGCCAGACTACGGTTTGCAACTGCACATGGGGACAAAGATCGTACTTTTTGGAGAAATGTCCTCTGGTCTGATGAAACAAAAATAGAACTGTTTGGCCATAATGACCATCGTTATGTTTGGAGGAAAAAGGAGATAGCTTGCAAGCCGAAGAACACCATCCCAACCGTGAAGAACGGGGTGGCAGCATCATGCTGTGGGGGTGCTTTGCTGCAGGAGGGACTGGTGTACTTCACAAAATAGATGGCATCATGAGGAAGGAAAAATATGTGGATATATTGAAGCAACATCTCAAGACATCAGTCAGGAAGTTAAAGCTTGGTCGCAAATGGGTCTTCCAAATGACCCCACGCATACTTCCAAAGTTGTGGCAAAATGGCTTAAGGACAACAAAGTCAAGGTATTGGAGTGGCCATCACAAAGCCCTGACCTCAATCCTATAGAAAATGTGTGGGCAGAACTGAAAAAGCGTGTGCGAGCAAGGAGGCCTACAAACCTGACTCAGTTACACCAGCTCTGTCGGGAGGAATGGGCCAAAATTCACCCAACTTATTGTGGGAAGCTACCTGAAACGTTTGACCCAAGTTAAACTATTTAAAGGCAATGCTACCAAATACTAATTGAGTGTATGTAAACTTCTGACCCACTGGGAATGTGTTAATTCTCTCTATTATTCTGACATTTCACATTCTTAAAATAAAGTGGTGATCCTAACTGACCTAAGACAGGGAATTTTTACTAGGATCAAATGTCAGGAATTGTGAAAAACTGAGTTTAAATGTATTTGGCTAAGGTGTATGTAAACTTCCGACTTCAACTGTACCTTGTACCCCTCGTTTACTAAAGTGTGTCCTTCATTAGTTATAACTGTTATATTGTATTAGTCTACATTCTACTGTCCAGTCGCTCTAGTTATAACGGTTATATTGTATTAGTCTCTGGGTACACTGAAAATGATTAACACACAGTCAGTCCACACACACACACACACAGAAACCAATGTAGGGTCAGATTAGCTCTCCCTAGTCCTGAAGCCTTTAACATTGACAGTGGGTATAAAACAACCATGCTGTGTGTGTGCGCGCATGTGAGTCAGAGATGAGCCCCCTATATGTGGCTCGCTGCAGCGAGGCGTGGAGATGAGCCCCCTATATGTGGCTCCCTGCAGCGAGGCGTGGAGATGAGCCCCCTATATGTGGCTCCCTGCAGCGAGGCGTGGAGATGAGCCCCCTATATGTGGCTCCCTGCAGCGAGGCGTGGAGATGAGCCCCCTATATGTGGCTCCCTGCAGCGAGGCGTGGAGAGACCAGCAGGACGTTAGGAGGGGGCACGCGCAACAATACTCCTCTATTCTTGTCATTCAACCACACACACACACACACACACACACACACACACACACACACACACACACACACACACACACACACACACACACACACACACACACACACACACACACACACACACACACACACACACACACACACACACACACACACACACACACCACCACTACTCCCCCTCTCTCCTCCTTCCCCCTGCATTATCAGTCCATGTTGTTTCGTTCCCATCTTACCGAGAATTAAGAGCAGTTTCAGCCACAAGCGGAAAGCTATTTTCTAGTTTCCAAACAAACCCCCGCCTTTATCTTTATATTGCATCAGAAGGCTCGGCTACAAGTGTGAGGTGAGAGACGTTGACTGTTTCTGAGCAATAAAGGTGCTTTCTGTGTTCATGTCTCCAACCGTTTCTGAGAAATAAAGGTGCTTTCTGTGTTCACGTCTCCAACCGGCAGCTGCAGACTGAGAGAAGTGGACCTCCACTAGTTGACTGACAGGATGCAGGAAGTCTAGTTGAAGTGGGTGCACCTCCACTAGTGGACTGACAGGATGCAGGAAGTATAGTTGAAGTGGGTGCACCTCCACTAGTGGACTGACAGGATGCAGGAAGTCTAGTTGAAGTGGGTGCACCTCCACTAGTGGACTGACAGGATGCAGGAAGTCTAGTTGAAGTGGGTGCACCTCCACTAGTGGACTGACAGGATGCAGGAAGTCTAGTTGAAGTGGGTGCACCTCCACTAGTGGACTGACAGGATGCAGGAAGTCTAGTTGAAGTGGGTGCACCTCCACTAGTGGACTGACAGGATGCAGGAAGTCTAGTTGAAGTGGGTGCACCTCCACTAGTGGACTGACAGGATGCAGGAAGTCTAGTTGAAGTGGGTGCACCTCCACTAGTGGACTGACAGGATGCAGGAAGTCTAGTTGAAGTGGGTGCACCTCCACTAGTGGACTGACAGGATGCAGGAAGTCTAGTTGAAGTGGGTGCACCTCCACTAGTGGACTGACAGGATGCAGGAAGTCTAGTTGAAGTGGGTGCACCTCCACTAGTGGACTGACAGGATGCAGGAAGTCTAGTTGAAGTGGGTGCACCTCCACTAGCTGACTGACAGGATGCAGGAAGTCTAGTTGAAGTGGGTGCACCTCCACTAGTGGACTGACAGGATGCAGGAAGTCTAGTTGAAGTGGGTGCACCTCCACTAGTGGACTGACAGGATGCAGGAAGTCTAGTTGAAGTGGGTGCACCTCCACTAGTGGACTGACAGGATGCAGGAAGTCTAGTTCACTTCCGGCTCCCTGTTCCTCAGTTCACACTCACTATTCTGTCAGTATTCAGATACTCTTATCCCATTTACACAGAGACAAAAACCCTTATTTTTACATTTAGTTTCCCTTCTTTTTTGGATATGTGAAAGGGTTAGGGGTAAAGAACAATGATACATATTGACCCAGCTGGAAACCCTCCGACTCTGTCACCTTCTGTCTCTCTGTCTATCTGTCTGTCTGGCTCTATCACCTTCTGTCTCCATGTCTGTCTGTCTCTCTCTCTATCACCTTCTGTCTCCATGTCTGTCTGTCTCTCTCTCTGTCACCTTCTGTCTCCATGTCTGTCTTTCTGTATCCGTGTGTCTGTCTCTCTCTGTCACCTTCTGTCTCCATGTCTGTCTGTCTCTCTGTCAACTTCTTTCTCCATGTCTGTCTGTCTCTCTCTCTATCACCTTCTGTCTCCATGTCTGTCTGTCTCTGTCACCTTCTGTCTCCATGTCTGTCTGTCTCTGTCACCTTCTGTCTCCATGTCTGTCTGTCTCTCTCTCTATCACCTTCTGTCTCCATGTCTGTCTGTCTCTCTCTCTGTCACCTGTCTCCATGTCCGT
This sequence comes from Coregonus lavaretus, assembly GCF_964263955.1. Lineage (NCBI taxonomy): Eukaryota > Metazoa > Chordata > Actinopteri > Salmoniformes > Salmonidae > Coregonus > Coregonus lavaretus. Next base: position 19,280 of record NW_028165496.1, on the reverse strand, counting down.
CTGTCTCTCTCTCTGTCACCTTCTGTCTCCATGTCTGTCTGTCTGTCTGTCTGTCACCTTCTGTTTCCATGTCTGTCTCTCTCTCTGTCACCATGTCTGTCTCTCTGTCACCTTCTGTCTCCATGTCTGTCTGTCACCTTCTGTCTCCATGTCTGTCTCCATGTCTGTCTGTCTCTCTGTCACCTTCTGTCTCCATGTCTCTCTGTCACCTTCTGTCTCCATGTCTGTCTGTCTCTCTCTCTCTCTATCACCTTCTGTCTCCATGTCTGTCTGTCTGTCTGTCTCTCTGTCACCTTCTGTCTCCATGTCTGTCTCTCTCTATCACCTTCTGTCTCCATGTCTGTCTGTCTCTCTCTCTATCACCTTGTCTCCATGTCTGTCTGTCTCTCTCTCTATCACCTTCTGTCTCCATGTCTGTCTGTCTCTCTCTCTATCACCTTCTGTCTCCATGTCTGTCTGTCTCTCTCTCTATCACCTTCTGTCTCCATGTCTGTCTGTCTCTCTCTCTATCACCTTCTGTCTCCATGTCTGTCTGTCTCTCTCTCTATCACCTTCTGTCTCCATGTCTGTCTGTCTATCACCTTCTGCCTCTGTCCCTGTGCAAATTTATGTGTATGTGTTTGACTCTCTCTCCCCCCTTCACACACACACCTTTACAACGTTTAGTTGATAGGCTACCAATGAGATAAGAGCGATCAACACTATTCATGGTGCTGTGGTGAGCTCACTGTAGATCTCCATTGAGCATCGCAGTACTGGCCAGGGCAATCACGGTGGAGGAGCCGCCCGGCGCCGGGGGGCAATACAAACAACAGATAACACTGTGAGGTCAACTCTGACCCATTAAATAGTCTTCTTTTACACGCTCTCAATTTTCTATTTCTCTCGCTCCCTCCAAACGCTCCACAGGGCGAGTGTGTGGGAATTCCAGCAGCAGAGCCCGAGCAGCATTGGTGCGCTAGGCCGAGCGTGCACTTTTTTAAAAACATGTTTTTTTTTGTTGTGTGTGACAACTTTAGAAACATTACTCTCAATAGGTCTATGCAAAATGCTGCAATTGACCATATGACTGCTGCAACAAAGAACAGAAACAAATATATTTTACAGCCTATATCCGGGAAACGTTCACATACACTTTGTGCACAAGTCACTTCTGAGGTCGGTGCAGCGCATACGGAATGTCACGCGATACAGCCGCGCAACCGCGAGCCTGCCAGCGAGACACAGCAACGCCGAGAAGATTTACAAAGGTTATTTTATTAACAGTATGGTAAAACTCCACAACCATTATGCAAAAGATAAGTGCTGAGAATGAACAATGTTCTTTTTACGTCTTGTTTTTACGAGTTTCTCAAGTTAAACCAATCATAAAGGCCTATAACGTAGCCTAGGTTGAGTTTGTCGCACGTAGCCTATCCTAGTTTAGCTTTCACTCACTAAACAATGAAAAGGTGCTTTCGTTAAAAAAAAAACTAAAACCATATCCAAGTATCCAGTTCCTTACCTTAGTCTTGCCTTAGCGCCTATCCCTTCATATCCGCTTCCAGACACGAGATTAGTCTTTGTTTAATCCACAAATTTGGCCAAAAGTTACAATCCAAATTTGAGTTTCGAGTAACTTTGGTCGTTTGGCAGCAGCTACCTGTGCGCGGTAGAGAAAGGGTGCGGCAAAGTTGCCTCTCTCTCTGCCTGTCAGAATGTGACTTTGGTTCGCTTTGCACAACCTGGGCGCCCAACGTCCCCGCCCCTACCGGTCCCCAGTTGGACACTGGCAGGGCAACACAACCAATGAGAGGAGGAGAAAGGATGATTGACAGCGTAGGTACAGCGTTTGGCAAGTCAGCGCTTTTATTTTACGCGGATGCTGGGATGTGATGTGATGTGTTGGGTGTGATTTTGTTTTGACAAGAAACAAGACATCAATTATTTATAGAAAAAGACAATAGAATGGCTAAAGGGTTTCCAGGGCGTCTGAAGACAGAGATGATGCTATAGGAGTTAGGAGATGACAGTGAAGAGTTGCGCTAGGAGCCTAATAGAATAATAGCCTACGCATAATAAACATTGAGAGGACAAAATAAGTTTAAAAATAAGCAAAATAATATAATTATAGCCTACATACATTTTAGCTGTCATCATTATTTCACGAGGGTGCGAGGCGCCAGGCATGTGGAGCTCCTTTTAGGCGGGACAGTGGACAGGCATACTATTACAATGATAAATGTGTAGGCTTTTGATTAGTAGATTTTTATATTTAAGCAATAAGGCCCGAGGATGGGGCGGCAGGTAGCTTAGTGGTTAAGAGCGTTGTGCCAGTAACCGAAAGGTCGCTGGTTCTAATCCCCGAGCCAACTAGGTGAAAAATCTGTCGATGTGCCCTTGAGCAAGGCACTTAACCCTAATTGCTCCTGTAAGTCGCTCTGGATAAGAGCGTCTGCTAAATAATGTAAATGTAAATGTATATGGCCAATAAACCATGGCTAAGGACTGTTCTTAGGCAAGACGCATGGCTGAGTGCCTGGATACAGCCCTTAGCAGTGATATTTTGGCCATATACCACAAACTCAGAGGTATCTTATTTGCTATTATAAACTGGTTAACAACATATATAGAACAATAAAAATAAATGTTTTGTCATACCCATGGTATATGGTCTGATATACCACTGCTATCAGCCAAATCAGCATTCAAGGCTCGAACGACCCAGTTTATCATCAGAATTTGACTATCTTCTTATTTATCTCGCAGATAAAAAGCTCAGAGCTCACCCCCTCTTCCCTCACAACCCCTCCTCCCTCCCTCCCTCTCTCTCCTTATCCCTCCCTCTCTCTCTAGTCTCTCTCTCTCTACCGTCTCTCTCCCTCGCTCTCTCTCTACCTTCTCTCTCTCTCTACCTTCTCTCTCCCTCACTCTCTCTCTACAGTCTCTCTCTCTCTCTCTAGTCTCTCTCCTACGCTCTCTCTACCTTCTCTCTCCCTCGCTCTCTCTCTACAGTCTCTCTCCTTCGCGCTCTCTCTACCGTCTCTCTCCCTCGCTCTCTCTCTACCTTCTCTCTCTCTCTACCTTCTCTCTCCCTCACTCTCTCTCTACAGTCTCTCTCTCTCTCTCTCTAGTCTCTCTCCTACGCTCTCTCTACCTTCTCTCTCCCTCGCTCTCTCTCTACAGTCTCTCTCCTTCGCGCTCTCTCTACCGTCTCTCTCCCTCGCTCTCTCTCTACCGTCTCTCTCCCTCGCTCTCTCTCTACCATCTCTCTCCCGTCTCTCTCCCTCCCTCTCTCTCTCTCTCTCTACCGTCTCTCTCCCGTCTCTCTCCCTCGCTCTCTCTCTCTCTCTCCCTCGCTCTCTCTACCTTCTCTCTCCCTCACTCTCTCTCTACCTTCTCTCTCCCTCCCTCTCTCTACACTCTCTCTCTCTACAGTCTCTCCTTCACTCTCTACCTTCTCTCTCCCTACCTTCTCTCTCCCTCCCTCTCTCTCTACAGTCTCTCTCTCTCTCTACTGTCTCTCTCCCTCGCTCTCTCTCTCTACCGTCTCTCTCTCTCCCTCTCTCTCTACAGTCTCTCCCTCTCTCTACCGTCTCTCTCCCTCGCTCTCTCTCTCTACCGTCTCTCTCTCTCCCTCTCTCTCTACAGTCTCTCCCTCTCTCTACCGTCTCTCTCCCTCTCTCTCTACAGTCTCTCCCTCTCTCTACTGTCTCTCTCCCTCTCTCTACCGTCTCTCTCCCTCGCTCTCTCTCTACCATCTCTCTCCCTCGCTCTCTCTCTACCTCGCTCTCTCTCTCGCTCTCTCTCTACCTTCTCTCTCCCTCGCTCTCTTTCTACCTTCTCTCTCTCTACCTTCGCTCTCCCTCCCTCGCTCTCTACAGTCTCTCTCTCTCTCTCTCTACAGTCTCTCTCCTACGCTCTCTACCTTCTCTCTCCCTCGCTCTCTCTCTACAGTCTCTCTCCTTTGCGCTCTCTCTACCTTCTCTCTCCCTCCCTTGCTCTCTCTCTACCTTCTCTCTCCCTCCCTCTCTCTCTACAGTCTCTCTCCCTCTACCTTCTCTCTCCCTCGCTCTCTCTCTACCGTCTCTCTCTCTCTACCATCTCTCTCGTATCTCTCCCTCTCTCTCTCTCCCTCGCTCTCTCTCTACCTTCTCTCTCCCTCGCTCTCTCTACCTTCTCTCTCCCTCGCTCTCTCTACCTTCTCTCTCCCTCGCTCTCTCTCTACCTTCTCTCTCCCTCCCTCTCTCTACAGTCTCTCTCTCTCTACAGTCTCTCCTTCGCTCTCTCTACCTTCTCTCTCCCTACCTTCTCTCTCCCTCCCTCTCTCTCTACAGTCTCTCTCTCTCTCTCCCTCCCTCGCTCTCTCTCTCCCTCTCTCTCTCTCTACCGTCTCTCTCCCTCGCTCTCTACTGTCTCTCTCCCTCTCTCTCCCTCTCTCGCTCTCTCTCTACCGTCTCTCTCCCTCGCTCTCTCTCTCTACCGCCTCTCTCTCTCTCTCCCTTGCTCTCTCTCTCCCTCTCTCTCTACCGTCTCTCTCTCTCTCTCTCTCTCTCTCTACCGTCTCTCTCCCTCGCTCTCTCTCTCTCCCTCGCTCTCTACCGTCTCTCTCCCTCGCTCTCTACTGTCTCTCTCCCTCTCTCTACCGTCTCTCTCCCTCGCTCTCTCTCTCTCTCCCTCGCTCTCTCTCTCCCTCGCTCTCTACCGTCTCTCTCCCTCGCTCTCTACTGTCTCTCTCCCTCTCTCTACTGTCTCTCTTCCTCTCTCTACCGTCTCTCTCCCTCGCTCTCTACTGTCTCTCTCCCTCTCTCTACTGTCTCTCTTCCTCTCTCTACCGTCTCTCTCCCTCGCTCTCTACTGTCTCTCTCCCTCTCTCTACTGTCTCTCTCCCTCTCTCTACCGTCTCTCTCCCTCGCTCTCTCTCTCTCTCCCTCGCTCTCTCTCTCCCTCGCTCTCTACCGTCTCTCTCCCTCTCTCTACTGTCTCTCTTCCTCTCTCTACCGTCTCTCTCTCTCTACCGTCTCTCTCTCTCTACCGTCTCTCTCTCTCTACCGTCTCTCTCCCTCGCTCTCTCTCTCTCTCCCTCGCTCTCTCTCTCCCTCGCTCTCTACCGTCTCTCTCCCTCGCTCTCTACTGTCTCTCTCCCTCTCTCTACTGTCTCTCTTCCTCTCTCTACCGTCTCTCTCTCTCTACCGTCTCTCTCTCTCTACCGTCTCTCTCTCTCTACCGTCTCTCTCTCTCTACCGTCTCTCTCTCTCTACCGTCTCTCTCTCTCTACTGTCTCTCTCCCTCTCTCTACTGTCTCTCTTCCTCTCTCTACCGTCTCTCTCTCTCTACCGTCTCTCTCTCTCTACCGTCTCTCTCTCTCTCCCTCGCTCTCTCTCTCCCTCGCTCTCTCTCTCCCTCTCTCTACTGTCTCTCTCCCTCTCTCTGCTTCCCATTATGAATGACCCAAACCCCAGCCCTTCGCTCCAGTGCCACACAGTTACTCAACAACATGTTCCCCACATTTGTCGTGGTTGACGTGTTTAGAACAGGGAAGGTTTTTCTCTGTGACACACAGTGTTGTTTAAGGAGTGGTTGATCTCTCCAGCTTGTTGTATGACAACAGAAATAATCAAAACAACATATCAACTAGACTAATGAAACTGTTTTAGGCTGCGTCCCAAATGGGACCAGAGCCCTACAGGTTGGCTTGACTTCCAACATATACACGAGCCTCTCCTATAGGACTATCCTCACCACCACAGTCTAGTTTCCTAGCAACATTCTCATTTTGTGTGTGTTATAAGCAGTTTCCTTGTGTAAGTGTGTGTCTGTGTGTCTGTGTGTGATCACAGCCTGATCCACCATCCTGACCAACACAATCTGTGTAGTTAGCAGAAGACAAGCTGACAAGATCAGGATGTTTGAACGAGGCCTGTTTAAATCTATGACCCATGGAGATTAGGTCGAGCTGTACCTCATTACTTGGCAATCACACTGCTAGTTTGAAGAAAGTATTGACTCTAGATGATGAAATGTAAGGATATGAATTCTTGGCTGTTTGGTTTGGGGATGATTAAACTGTTGCGACACAAAGTAAAATGTTTATGGAAGATTAGCTATCAGATATACAAACGTGTGTGTGTCCAGCGTGTGTGTGTCCAGCATGTGTGTGTGTGTGTTTGTGTCTGTCATTGTTTCCAGTTATTTTATTAGCCGTCTCCACTTCCTGCTGTGTTCTCCGTGTCACAGGAAACTGTGCCGCTGCTAGGCAACCCAGACGTGCGTGCCCTGCACACACACACACACACACACACACACACACACACACACACACACACCTGTGAGAGAGAGGAAATAGAAGAGTGTTGTGTCTGAGAGGAAGTGTAATTGGAGAGGGGAAGAGGAAGAGAGAGGGATCGATGAGGACAAGACAAGAAGGGAAGATGAGAAATAGAGGTAGGAAAATATGTTTAGAAAAGAGAGAGAGGTAAGAGAGAAAGAGGTAGTGAGAATTGGAAACATGTAAGAACAGAGAGAGAGAAGGAAGGAGGAGAGAAGTGGTGGATGACAGCCAAACTGCATCACTCTCCCATCATAAAACCAACTCCCAGCCTGGAACAGCAACTGGGCGTGCTACAATATGGCAGTCAATCTGTACTTGATGTGTGACCATCTGCAATTATCAATGTGTGTGTGTGTGAGAGTGAGAGAGTTGTGTGTGTGTGAGAGTGAGAGAGTTCTCTCTGTGTGTGTGTGTGTGTGTGTGTGTGTGTGTGTGTGTGTGTGAATCACATATGGAGTTGCTTATTGTCATCTGGCATCAATTTAGGGAGGGCCTTGATGTACCAATGATTACCCCCCCCCCCAGCCCCTCAGAAAGAGAGAGAGAGAGAGAAAGAGAGGGAGAGGCATGTGCTTTGCGTGTTCTGTATGTCTCTGTCTTTGCGTGTGTGTGTGTATCTATGTATTTTATTATACAGTGTGTGTCTCTATGTATTTTATTGTACAGTGTGTGTATCTATGTATTTTATTATACAGTGTGTGTATCTATGTATTTTATTATACAGTGTGTGTCTCTATGTATTTTATTGTACAGTGTGTGTATCTATGTATTTTATTATACAGTGTGTGTATCTATGTATTTTATTGTACAGTGTGTGTCTCTATGTATTTTATTGTACAGTGTGTGTATCTATGTATTTTATTGTACAGTGTGTGTATCTATGTATTTTATTGTACAGTGTGTGTCTCTATGTATTTTATTGTACAGTGTGTGTCTCTATGTATTTTATTGTACAGTGTGTGTATCTATGTATTTTATTATACAGTGTGTGTCTCTATGTATTTTATTGTACAGTGTGTGTCTCTATGTATTTTATTGTACAGTGTGTGTATCTATGTATTTTATTATACAGTGTGTGTCTCTATGTATTTTATTGTACAGTGTGTGTGTGTCTCTACCTCTGTTTCTATCTCCACAGACTCCCTGTTCCCAACCACAGTCTCTCACTGCAGCTAATTACCCAGAGAGAGTCTTCTAACTGTGTGTGTGTGTCATCTGTGTGTGTGTGTGTGTGTGTGTGTGTGTCATCTAACTGTGTGTGTGTGTCTTCTGTGTGTGTGTGTGTGTCTTCTAACTGTGTGTGTGTGTGTGTGTGTGTGTGTCATCGAACTGTGTGTGTGTGTCATCTGTGTGTGTGTGTGTGTGTGTCTTCTAACTGTGTGTGTGTATGTGTGTGTCATCTAACTGTGTGTGTGTGTGTCATCTGTGTGTGTGTGTGTGTGTGTGTGTGTCTTCTAACTGTGTGTGTGTGTATGTGTGTGTCATCTAACTGTGTGTGTGTGTGTGTCATCTGTGTGTGTGTGTGTGTATGTGTGTGTCATCTAACTGTGTGTGTGTGTGTGTCATCTGTGTGTGTGTGTGTGTATGTGTGTGTCATCTAACTGTGTGTGTGTGTGTGTCATCTGTGTGTGTGTGTGTGTGTGTGTGTGTCATCTAACTGTGTGTGTGTGTGTTCTAAAACTCCTAGCTCTGTTTCTCTATTCCAACTATGTTACAGGAGTAGATCATAGTCGCCTTTCTGGTTAACTTTCCCCTAAGGGCTGATCTAAGCTCAGTCATGTCCACCTCCTGAAGGTTTCCATTGGGTTGAGGTAAGGGAAACTGATCCTAGATCTGTGGTTAGGGGCAAGGTCTGCCTGGAGAAGGGAATGAATGTGGCTAACTGCTTCTACAAGAGGCACATGATTAGAACATGGAACGTCCAAACACACACAAGAGAACCAGAGAAACACTATCAGGGATGGAGACCCACACACACACACACACACCCACAGGGCCGCAAACACACACTTCTTTGCTCATACACCGAAACCACGGTAGTGACTGAGCCAGTGCTCACACACACACACTCTCTCTCACACACTCACATGTCATATCTGAGCCAGCTTCTCACTCCCTCTCTCCCACCTCTCTCTCTCTCTCCCACCTCTCTCTCTCTCCCTCCCACCTCTCTCTCTCTCTCTCACCTCTCTCACTCACTCTCTCTGTCTCCCACCTCTCTCTCTCTCCCACCTCTCTCTCTCACTCACTCTCTCTCCCCCACCTCTCTCTCTCTCCCACCTCTCTCTCTCTCTCCCACCTCTCTCTCTCTCCCACCTCTCTCTCCCACCTCTCTCTCTCTCTCTCCCACCTCTCTCTCTCCCACCTCTCTCTCTCCCACCTCTCTCTCTCCCACCTCTCTCTCCCCCACCTCTCTCTCCCCCACCTCTCTCTCTCCCCCACCTCTCTCTCTCCCCCACCTCTCTCTCTCCCCCACCTCTCTCTCTCCCCCACCTCTCTCTCTCTCTACCGCCTCTCTCTCTCTCTCTTTTAATCTGACTGTCCTCTACCTTCCTTCATTTCATCTCTCCTACTCATTCACCTGACTCTACCTCCTCTCCCCCGCCCCTCAATCATCTCCCTCTCATTTTCCCTCCCTCTCTCTCTCTCCCTCCCTCCCTCTCTCTCTCTCTCCTTTCTATTCATTAACTCACTCATTCTTCCTCAAGCCCTTTTTCACCTCTCCAACATTTCCCCCTCCCTCTCTTTCTCTTGTTTGCCCACTCACTCAATCTCACTTTTATTTGTAAACAACTACTCCCCCTGCTCCTCTCTCCCCTCCTACGTACACAGCTTCCCCCTCTCTCCCCCTCCTATGTACACAGCTTCCCCCGCTCTCCCCCTCCTACGTACACAGCTTCACCCTCTCTCCCCCTCCTACGTACACAGCTTCCCCCTCTCTCCCCCTCCTACGTACACAGCTTCCCCCTCTCTCCCCCTCCTATGTACACAGCTTCCCCCGCTCTCCCCCTCCTACGTACACAGCTTCCCCCTCTCTCCCCCTCCTACGTACACAGCTTCCCCCTCTCTCCCCCTTTTACGTACACAGCTTCCCCCTCTCTCCCCCTCCTACGTACACAGCTTCCCCCTCTCTCCCCCTCCTACGTACACAGCTTCCCCCTCTCTCCCCCTTTTACGTACACAGCTTCCCCCTCTCTCCCCCTCCTACGTACACAGCTTCCCCCGCTCTCCCCCTCCTACGTACACAGCTTCCCCCTCTCTCCCCCTCCTACGTACACAGCTTCCCCCTCTCTCCCCCTCCTACGTACACAGCTTCCCCCTCTCTCCCCCGTTCCAGACTAATTTTCCTTATATTTTCCCTCTCTCTTTCCCCCAACCCCTTTCCTCCCTCTCTCCCTGTGTGATGATAAAGTCATATCCGTGCTCTGGCAGTGAGCCCTCTAATGTGGTTTCTACTCTGTGAGTGTGTTTTCTACTCTGTGGGGTTCTGGAAACGCTCAGTCTTTCTGTCACGCCCTTCACTTGATTCGCACAAACAAAAACAATATGCAAAAGCATGTGTGTGTGTGAGAGAGAGAGAGGGAGTGCGAGAAGAACATTTGCAATAATTTGTAACTCAAAGTTCTAGGATGAGTTATGCTTTAAATCTGAGAGTAGGAAAGTGTTGGACACCTCTCCCTCTCTCTCCCTGTGATTATCAGAAGCACGGTAGAGACACAGCGCTATCAGTCCTAGGAAGGTCATAGCAACCTAAACTATGTATCCATGGAGACAACACACACACGACTTACAGTACAGGGGACTTCCCACGGGGGGCCAGTATGAAAATGTATCCACTCACTAACTGTAAGTCGCTCTGGATAAGAGCGTCTGCTAAATGACAAAAATGTAAAATTTTTAGCCAGTGTCAGGGAAGCTACTCTGAAAATAGAGTTTACCAAGCTACCAATTACTTCACACTGGAAGAAGTTAAGCTACACTAAAGCTACCCTTAAGAAAAATATAGTTTACTAAACTAAAGTTACTTTGAAAAAGTAGTTCATGATAAATTATCATCTCTAAATCTGAAATGTCATAGCCAATAAATTGCAAGAACATATCACTATGGAGTCAGATGTTAACAGAATGTGTAATTTGGCCTATTAAACACAAAAACTGTTTCAAGTGAGAATTACGCAGGTATGATGTCAAAAAAGAAACATTCTTGCCTACGTCACCCATTTTTTCTTTTTGCAAAACCAGTAGTCATCTACACAGCTACATGGCAAAAAAGTAGTTTCAGTCGTTATCTACACAGCTACATGGCAAAAAGTAGTTCCAGTCGTTATCTACACAGCAGAAAGTAGTTCCAGTAGTCATCTACACAGCTACATGTCAGAAAGTTGTTCCAGTAGTCATCTATACAGCTACATGGCAGAAAGTAGTTCCAGTAGTTATCTATACAGCTACATGGCAGAAAGTAGTTCCAGTAGTTATCTACACAGCAGAAAGTAGTTCCAGTAGTTATCTATACAGCTACATGGCAGAAAGTTGTTCCAGTAGTCATCTACACAGCTACATGGCAGAAAGTAGTTCCAGTAGTTATCTATACAGCTACATGGCAGAAAGTAGTTCCAGTAGTTATCTACACAGCAGAAAGTAGTTCCAGTAGTTATCTACACAGCTACATGGCAGAAAGTAGTTCCAGTAGTTATCTACACAGCAGAAAGTAGTTCCAGTAGTTATCTACACAGCAGAAAGTAGTTCCAGTAGTTATCTACACAGCTACATGGCAGAAAGTAGTTCCAGTAGTTATCTACACAGCAGAAAGTAGTTCCAGTAGTTCTCTACACAGCTACATGGCAGAAAGTAGTTCCAGTAGTTATCTATACAGCTACATGGCAGAAAGTGGTTCCAGTAGTTATCTACACAGCTACATGGCAGAAAGTAGTTCCAGTAGTTATCTACACAGCAGAAAGTAGTTCCAGTAGTTCTCTACACAGCTACATGGCAGAAAGTAGTTCCAGTAGTTATCTATACAGCTACATGGCAGAAAGTGGTTCCAGTAGTTATCTACACAGCTACATGGCAGAAAGTAGTTCCAGTAGTTATCTACACAGCTACATGGCAGAAAGTAGTTATCTACACAGCTACATGGCAGAAAGTAGTTATCTACACAGCTACATGGCAGAAAGTAGTTCCAGTAGTTCTCTACACAGCTACATGGCAGCAAGTAGTTCCAGTAGTTATCTACACAGCTACATGGCAGAAAGTAGTTCCAGTAGTTATCTACACAGCAGAAAGTAGTTCCAGTAGTTCTCTACACAGCTACATGGCAGAAAGTAGTTCCAGTAGTTATCTATACAGCTACATGGCAGAAAGTAGTTCCTGTAGTTATCTACACAGCTACATGGCAGAAAGTAGTTATCTACACAGCTACATGGCAGAAAGTAGTTCCAGTAGTTCTCTACACAGCTACATGGCAGCAAGTAGTTAAAGTAGTTCTCTACACAGCTACATGGCAGAAAGTAGTTCCTGTAGTTATCTACTCAGCTACATGGCAGAAAGTAGTTCCAGTAGTAATCTACACAGCTACATGGCAGAAAGTAGTTCCAGTCGTTCTCTACACAGCTACATGGCAGAAAGTAGTTCCAGTCGTTATCTACACAGCTACACGGCAGAAAGTAGTTCCAGTAGTTATCTACACAGAAAAAGGAATTAACTACTGAAAACACTACCTAGATTTGAATTTAGTTCAACTACCACAAAGCTACTGCAAAATGTAGTTAAATGACTAGTTGAACTTAGTGGAGGCTGCTGAGGGGAGGACGGCTCATAATAATGGCTGGAATGGAGTCAATGGAATGGAAGCCATGTGTTTGACGTATTTGATACCATTCCACTGATTCTGCTTCAGCCATTCCAACGAGCCCGTCCTCCCCAATTAAGGTGCCACCAACCTCCTGTGGTTCACTACTCCCTAACACTGCTTATAGCACAGACACATTGAATAACTCAGACAGGAAGGACAGAGACAGACTAATGTCCCCCCTCCCCCTCTTTCAAACACACACTCATAGTATTTACACAATACTTTACACTACACTGTACGTACACACATTCAATAAATCTCAGGTAGGTCAGGTATATGCACACGTACGCAAACACATCCTCTCTGTCACAGTTAACCTCCTCCCCCCTCTCTCTCCCCCCCCCCCCCCCCCCCCCTCTCGCTCCCCCCCCCCTCCCTCTCTCCGTCTGAGAAGCTGATAGCAGCAGCCACACTTCAACCACACCCTCTTCTGGTTACCACCGGAACTGCAGGGTGAATATCCATTATACTAAACCTCATTAGAAGGTTCTCTCTCAAGTCACATTTCCATTTGGGATACGTCCCAAATGGCACCCTATTCCCTATATAGTGCACTACCTTTGACCAAATCCCTATGGGCCCTGGACAAAAGCAGTGCTCTCTCAAGGGAATAGACATGATAACCTTGAGGCTCTCTCTCAAGTCACATTTCCTCGATTCCTCGCATCTTATAATATAATATGCCATTTAGCAGACGCCTTTATCCAAAGCGACTTACAGTCATGTGTGCATACATTTTTACATATGGGTGGTCCCGGGGATCGAATCCACTACCCTGGCGTTACAAGCGCCGTGCTCTACCAATTGAGCTACAGAGGACCACACCTCCTTCTCAACAGTATTGGAGGAGAAGGTCCAAGGTCCCCGCCCCTCAGACCTTCTCCTCCAATAGGAATGCGAGGAATCGAGGAAAGATTAATTAAGAGAGGTAACAGGCAATTCTTAGTGTCGACCCACGCATGTCCCACCCAGTGACTCCAACCAACCAAACAGAACACAGTGTCATTTTTTATATAATTTTAATACTTTTCTTTAAAAAAAAAAGAGAGATGTTTTACTCCATAATCAGAACAGAATGTATCTATCAACCTTAACACCTCACTCACCAACATCCCAACAGGTTATTCAAAACAAAACAAAAATGACAAGAAACATAACAAACAACCGTTAAATATGAAAAGGGGGCAAAATTAAATAAAAACATCCCAAAAATAATAAAAGGAACAGATAGTGTATGTAGAGCTGTATACACCGCAGGCCACGCCCCCAAAACACTTAGAGCTATGGCACATGACAACAACCCCGATTATTACCACGGAAACTAAAAACAAAGCAGAAAAATTTAACAAAAAACAGGAAGGGAATAAAAACTAAATAAAAGCTATGATACGGACGGCAGAGGAAGATGATGATGATGACGATGACAGGAGAGAGAGATTAAAAGATGGAAGTGAATATAAAAAAAGAAAATGTGTAAGAAGCTAAAGAAAAGAAAGGAAGTGTAAAGAAAAGAAAGGAAGTGTTGTAAGTCGCTCTGGATAAGAGCGTCTGCTAAATGACGTAAATGTAAATGTAAGTGTAGTAGCAGGTGGATGTAGCTACGGAACAGCAGAACAAAGTTAAGTAGTTAAAGCCCAGTGCAGTCAAAAACCTGATTTTCCTGTGTTTTATATATATTTCCACACTATGAGGGTGGAATAATACTGTGAAATAGTGTAAATTATGATAATGCCTTTTAGTGTAAGAGCAGTTTGAAAAGGCCTCCTGAAATATCAGCCTGTTTTGGTGGGATGGAGTTTTGGCCTGCCTGGTGACATCACCATGCGGTAAATTTGTTGATAGACCAATAAGAAAGAGAGTTCCAAACCTCTCTGCCAATAACAGCACGTTTTCAGTTATCCCCTCCCCACTCAGACCACTCCCAGACAGTCCTAGCAAAATTCTTGATTGAGAAATTGCTCTTTGCTAAGAAGCTATTTTTGTTCCTTTTTGGCCATTTTAATTTGAAAACAATCACGGTAAGGTACTTAAATTGTTACCCAGAAATGATTTGATATTGAAATAAAAACGGGGGCCTTTAAAGTTCTGTGACTGAACTCTTGAATATTCTAACTCTATATTTTTTACAGAGTGAAAAGAAGACGTGTAAAAACTTTCATCACTCAATAAGATTGTTGGTTTTAGAGTTGAGGAAGGACAGAGACAAAGAGGGGGAGAGAAAGGAGGTTATGAACAAGACAAAAACTATGATTTATAGCATCATAAAAAAAATGTTTTCTTTTACTGTCAATTCTACAAAAAACAAAAAAGGGAATTGAGCCCAAAGCAGATGAGCTGTGCTCCTCCCAACAACATAACCCAATTATTTTTTGTGACTTTTCATCGTATATAATATATATTTATGCATCTATTTATATATATATGTATAATCTGTGGCGTGTGTTAGTTTACAGGTCAGAGCTGTAAGGCAAGAGCCACATTCCAACACTTTGAAAATGCATCCTTCCCTCCTTTCTTCTCGCTCTTGCTTTCTCCCTCCCTCCTTCCCCTCCTCTCCCTCCCCTCCTCTCCTCTCCTCCTCTCCCTCTATCCCTCTATCCCTCCCTCCCTCTCTCCCTCCCTCCCCTCCTCTCTCCCTCCCTCCCTCCCCTCCTCTCTCCCTCCCTCCCTCCCTCTCTCCCTCCCCTCCCCCTCCCCTCCTCTCTCTCCCTCCCTCCCCTCCTCTCTCCCTCCCTCCTCTCCCCCTCCCCTCCTCTCCCCCTCCTCTCTCTCTCCCTCCCTCCCTTCCTCTCTCCCTCCCTCCCTCCCCTCCTCTCCCCCTCCCCTCCTCTCTCTCCCTCCCCCCCCGCTCTCCCTCTCCTCCCTCTCTCCCTTACCTCCTCTCCCTCCCGCTCTCACTCCCCTCCCCTCCCGCTCTCTCTCTCCCTCCCCCCTCTCTCCCTACCCCCTCCCTCTCCTCCCCTCCCTCCCCTCCCTCCCTCCCTCCCTCCCTCCCTCTCTTCCCCTCCCCCTCTTCCCCTCCCCCCCTCTCTCTCTTCCCCTCCCCCTCTTCCCCTCCCCTCCCTCCCCTCCCTCTCCTCCCTCCCTCTCCTTGAAATAATCAAGGAATCAGACGCGACTGAATATTCAAGCTTTCACACTTTTCAAATTGTGTCAAGTCAGTGATTTTTTATCTCACAATGAACAAGGAGCTTGAGAAGGAAGGAAGGAAGGGTGAGTCTTTAGAGTGTTGGGGTGTGGCTGAGGTGTCCGTCCTGCTGTCCTGAGAGAAACTGAACCCATCTCAAGGGAAACGTGGTTATCATGGAAACGGCCCAAATGGCACCCTACTCCCTATTTAGTGCACTACTCTTTGATCAGATCCCCATGGGCCCGGGTCAAAAGTAGTGCACTATTTAAAGCGAATAGGGTACCCTTTGGGATGCTGCCATGATAACCTCTGACCTCTAACTAAACACACACAGACAGCCCACTTCTCCCTCCCCAACATCAAAAAACAGGGGGAAACAAAGACTAGATTAAGAGAAATATAAATCAAAGAGGAAGAAGTCTGTCCGTCCTCTCGTTCGCCCGCCCCTCTCGCTCTCTCACGTCAGAAGAACAGAAGGTATTCTTCTTCTTCTTGTTTCTTAAATTAAACCCTATTTTTTCTTGTTCTTTATTTTCAGGTAATAGTTCTCGGTACTCCCCTCCTCCCTCGGTTCCGTTTCAGAATAGAAGAGGAGTTCAAAAATCTGTTTATCGATAGGGTATCCGGTTTCACCATTGCCCACGGCAACTACCAGTCATCAACGATAAATGGGCAGTTCGACACAAAAAACGCATCTGAAATTGCAAAAAGTGGAAGTTGTACTCCCCGGTCCCCACCGCTAGGGGGGGGGGGGGGGGGGGGGTTCCACCTTATTACTGCACCTCACCTCAGTCTCCTTCAAGTCTCTGGAGCTCACATCCTGGTCTGGTTTCTCCAATCAGAGAGAGGGAGGCTCACATCCTGGTCTGGTTTCTCTAATCAGAGAGAGGGAAGGCAGGAATCCCAGACACATGGTGGGAGGTAGAGTTCCTATCTCTTTCTCTCCCTCTCCTCCTATCGCATTCTTTCTCAGAACAGATTCTCTTCAAAGATGGCCATCAGGTCGCTCTGGAAGTTGATGTCAATGGTGTCCGCCATCTGGGGGGGGGAATTAGATCCAGTGTAAATCTTTCCCATTTTTCTCAGCTAAACTTCCTTCTCTGTATTATTGTAATATAACTGAAGTATGCACACTACTAGTCAAAGGTTTTAAAACACCTGCTCATTCAAGGGTTTTTCTTTATTTTTACTGTTTTCTACATTGTAGAATAATAGTGAAGACATCAAAACTATGAAATAACACATATGGAATCATGTAGTAACCAAAAAAAGTGTTAAACAAATCAAAATATATTTTATATTTGAGATTCTTCAGATAGCCACCCTTTGCCTTGATGACAGTAAAAATAAAGAAAAACCCTTGAATGAGTAGGTGTTCTAAAACCTCTGACCGGTAGTGTACATATATTAATAAGTATCTTTATGATGATTCCCACCTTCTCCTCCTCCTCTCCTGCTATACTAGTATATCATATTAATATTATAGTAGTATAACTGCTATAAAGTATTACCGCCTCTCTCCTGCTATACTAGTATATCATATTAATATTATAGTAATATAACTGCTATAAAGTATTACCACCTCTCTCCTCCTGCTCTCCTGCTATACTAGTATATCATATTAATATTATAGTAATATAACTGCTATAAAGTATTACCGCCTCTCCTGCTATACTAGTATATCATATTAACATTATAGTAATATAACTGCTATAAAGTATTACTGCCTCTCCTGCTATACTAGTATATCATATTAATATTATAGTAATATAACTGCTATAAAGTATTACCACCTCTCTCCTCCTCTCTCCTGCTATACTAGTATATCATATTAATATTATAGTAATATAACTGCTATAAAGTATTACCACCTCTCTCCTGCTATACTAGTATATTATTGAAGTATTATAGTAGTATAACTGCTATAAAGTATTACCACCTCTCTCTTCCTCCTCTCCTGCTATACTAGTATATGATGTTAGTATTATAGTATTATAACTGCTATAAAGTATTACCGCCTCTCTCCTCCTCCTCTCCTGCTCGCGGCGTCTTGCCAGCTCCCTCTGTTGGTCCAGGGCGTTCTGTGCTGCGGCCGAGGGCGGGGGTGTGGCCTGTTGAGTGGGAGGGGCCTGCGGGGAGTCGGCCGGTGGGGTCGAGGCGGGGGGAGTGGGGGCTTGAGGCGACTGTTGCTCCTGGCGACGGCGAGAGTCCTCCTGGACACGTCCCCTCCCCTGCTGCTCCACAGAGTCCTCGTCGTCACGGCTACTGGAGAAGAGGAAGTGGCGTGTCAGAGGGGGAGGAGCTTAGCTGGGGTGCTAGAATGAGCTTACTTCTCCATCTATCCCTCCATCGCTCTCTTCCCTTCTTACCGTAGTTTCTCCTGCTCGGCCTGTGCTTTTAGCTGTTTCTCTCTCTCCTTCTCTCGGGCGGCGCGGCGGAACAGTTCGAAGCTGTCGCTAGACGAGCGAACAGCGGAGGCGGGGGTGGACTGAGATCGCTGGCCCAAGCTGGCCCAAGAACGCATGTTCTTTAACTTCACATCCTGGGAGGGGAAAAGCGTAGTAGGGGGGTGAGAGAGAGAGAGACGTAGATATTTCGTTAACAACCACTTTTCACCTCCATCATTCTTAATAACCCTGCCTTAAAAAGGAGAAATTTCATTTTTTACAACCAAATCTAAAAAATGTATTTAAATGGAATGTTATAGCAGGGTCCAGACACTTTTTTTTTTGTGATTTCACGTTTTTGAGAAATTTACCCCAACCAGCAAATCACTTCCTCATCCTCCGAAAAACCAGGAACAAAGGCTCCAGAAACCCCCAAAGCTCCCAGTATTGTGATGCAGGTCTGTAGATGTTGTCCACAGGACGTTGGGTCGTTCTGAACTGTAGCCACAACGCTGTATTCCATTTTGTTCAACTCAAACAATCATTTTTATGCACGTGCATATTGGCGTGCATACAGCCTTACACCACACACACACACACACACGGCTGCTGCTAATGTACAACACCCTGCAATAACAACAACTACCTCTCGACTCCACTACAATGGACCCACCGGACCTACTGTACGCTTCATTATATATTTGACTGTTCAAATCCAGACACTTTATCCTCTCCACCATGTAGCCCATGCTACTGTACCGATACTGTTAATATGTATCCTCTCCACCATGTAGCCCATGCTACTGTACCGATACTGTTAATATGTATCCTCTCCACCATGTAACCCATGCTACTGTACCGATACTGTTAATATGTATCCTCTCCACCATGTAGCCCATGCTACTGTACCGATACTGTTAATATGTATCCTCTCCACCATGTAGCCCATGCTACTGTACCGATACTGTTTATATGTATCCTCTCCACCATATAGCCCATGCTACTGTACCGATACTGTTAATATGTATCCTCTCCACCATGTAGCCCATGCTACTGTACCGATCCTGTTAATATGTATCCTCTCCACCATGTAGCCCATGCTACTGTACCGATACTGTTAATATGTATCCTCTCCACCATGTAGCCCATGCTACTGTACCGATACTGTTAATATGTATCCTCTCCACCATATAGCCCATGCTACTGTACCGATACTGTTAATATGTATCCTCTCCACCATGTAGCCCATGCTACTGTACCGATACTGTTAATATGTATCCTCTCCACCATATAGCCCATGCTACTGTACTGATACTGTTAATATGTATCCTCTCATCCACCATGTAGCCCATGCTACTGTACCGATACTGTTAATATGTATCCTCTCATCCACCATGTAACCCATGCTACTGTACCGATACTGTTAATATGTATCCTCTCCACCATGTAACCCATGCTACTGTACCGATACTGTTAATTTGTATCCTCTCCACCATGTAGCCCATGCTACTGTACCGATACTGTTAATATGTATCCTCTCATCCACCATGTAGCCCATGCTACTGTACCGATACTGTTAATATGTATCCTCTCCACCATGTA